>NC_048218.1:169591933-169854207 GCF_002007445.2 Ailuropoda melanoleuca
TATACTAGAAATCTCATAACTAGACTGAAAGTTGCTCTACAGCAAAGGTGCCATATAGAAGAGAGCTTTTTAACCCTGGTAGTACACAGGTATCATCTGGGGAGCTAGAAAAGAAAATACCAATACCCAGAACTACCCTAGAGATTGTGATTCAGTTGGTATACCAGCCCTACCTGGGCAGTTGACCGTGATAAGTCTGGCTTACCATACCAACCACGTGGATGAACTTACCCAAATGAGGCTGTTCAAAGGCTGGGACTTCTAGGACACAAAAGTCCAAGGAGAGAACCTGCGCAATGGAAGTAAGGTCTTTTTCTTTGATAGCCTGAAAATGATGCCTCTTAGCACTGAGGCCCAGTAAAAATCCACGGGCCTGATAATTTCTGCTGATATTCCTCCTTAGGGGGAGTGAGAGAAGTCCTGGCCTTCTCTACCCATACCTGTCCTATTTCCCACTCACACTGTTGCCCCAGAGTTCTTAGCTTTTGATTCTCATCTGGGAGGGTTTTCTTAGCATCGCCATATAAGAGCACCAGTTTAGAAATGTGGCCAGCTGAGATATGCCGCAGTCGATATTGTCACTCTGGTATTTTCTAGAATTAGGTCTGTATTTTTGTGTTAAGCCATGGAATAAAATGTGATGCTTTGATATGTATCTAGACTAGTAAATGTGCATCTAGTAAGGAAATCTTTAGAGAATAATTAATTTATGCACAAGGTGGTATACAGATACTAGATAAGATAATCCCGTTGCGACATCTATGCATGAAAAGAAAATGAACACGTATTTTGTGATGTAATTATTCCCCAAGCGCTGCACAGATTTTTCCTTTGCTTTCGATAGAACATTTTTAATAGCTTTATTGAGATATAATTCATATACCACACAATTTACTCATTTAAAGAGTTCAGTTCAGTGATTTTTACTATATTTGCAGAGTTGTGGAGCCATCCCCACATTTTAATTTTAGAACATTTTTGTTCCCCCAAAAGTAACCTCATGCTCCCTTCCCTCTTCCTTCACCCCTCCCTTGTTCCCATCTCTCAGCAACTGCTAATCTATTTTCCCTTTCTATGGATTTGCCTATTCTGGACATTTCATATAAATGGAATCATACAACATGTGGTTCTTTGTGACTGGCTTCTACCCTTTAGCAGAGTGTTTTTAAGGTTTACCTAGGTTGTAGCATGTGCCAGTACTTCATTTCTTTTGATTACTGAATACTATTTCATTGTAAGAATAGACCGTATTTTGTTTAACCGTTCATCATTTGATGGACATTTGGGTTGTTTCTACTTCTGGCTATTCTGAAAAAATGCTGCTATGAAATTTGTGTACAAGTTTTTGCATGGACATATGTTTTCATTTCTCTTGGCATGGAATTGTGAGGTCATATGGTAAATTTATGTTTAATTTTTTAAGAAACTGTCAAACTGTTTTCTTGCGAGGCTATACCATTTTACATTCCCTTCAGCAATGTATGAGGCGTCTTTCCTCACATTCTTGCTAACACCGATTTTTGTCTGTTCTTTTGATTATAGCATTTTGGTAGATGTGTAGTAGTATCTCATTGTGGTTTTAATTTGTATTTCGTAGTGATTAAAGATATTGAGCATTTTTTCATGTGCTTGTTTGACCATTTCTGTATCTTCTTTGGAGAAAAGTCTGTTTAAGCCCTTTGTCCAGTTTCTTTTCTTTTCTTTTTTTTTAATTATGTTAGTCACCATACAGTACATCATTAGTTTTTGATGTAGTGTCCCATGACTTTTTCCAGTTTCTAACTGGGTAGAAAGTACCACTTACCTACTTATCAGTTAATCTACTATTTATGTTACATGTTATGTTTTGCTACTACTCATTTTTTCTCAGATAATGCTCCGTAATTATTTGCTAGTGATTTTTTACATACGTGTGCTACCTTATCAATTTGGATAAAATGTAATTTTCTGTTAATAACAATTTCTGTTTCCTTAGGTCACATTGCAGAATCGACTGGTGTTGCAAAAAGCCAAATTATCAGTCTATGTGCAACCACCTTTAATATTGACCTGTGATCAGTTCACTTTTGAATTTATGGGTAAGTGTTCTGTTTTGGCTTAAAGTCTATCATGATGTGAGGTTTTACACAAGCAGGGGGAGTGGGAGAGGAAGAAGCAGGCTCATAGCAGAGGAGCCTGATGTGGGGCTCGATCCCGCAACGCTGGGATCACGCCCTGAGCCGAAGGCAGACGCTTAACCGCTGTGCCACCCAGGCACCCCTAGGTTTTCTTTTAACTAAAAAAAAAAAAATTTTTTTTTTTTTTTTTTTTTTTTTGGTTAGTGTGTTTATTTCATGGCTACATTTCTTGTTTGAATAGTGAGCCTGGTATCTTTTCTAAAATCAATGATTGTGTTGTTTTGCTTATATTTTCCCTCCAAACATCAAACATGAATGATACTTTTTTTAAAAAATAGCAACATTCAGTGAATGGTCATTGAGTTGAAGTAATTATAGTTTTTCAAGTGCTTTCCTTAACTAGATGGGCCTGTAATTGTAGTTAAATACTATAATTTGGAAGACTTTCTTTATTGGTGTTTCTCTAGTGAGCTGTTTATTGAATCAGTTATGTTTGAATAAAGAATATTGGCTTTGGAGTCTGGCCTGAATTTGAATCCTGGCTCTGACACTTGATGCGTAACCTTCAGCAAGCTACTTTAGTAATTACTTGGAACCTCAATTTCTTTTAATGTGCAGAAAGGGGATAATGATAGCTGTCTTGCAGGGCTGTTTTGAGGATTTAATTAGAAAATGAATCTAGGTAAGATATCTGTAATAGTGCCTAAAGTAGTAGACAGGCCATAAATGGCAACTCTTAGTAAGATTTCTTTGCACAGAATCTCCTACCATTTACATCCAAGTTGTCATTAGTCCTATCAAAATGATTTCTGATTTATCTTTCTAGTCTTTTTCTTTCTTTGTTTCCTGCTGCTGTTCAGCTGGTCATTCTTTATCTGATTCATGAAGTCAAGAACATATTTCTCTCTTTTGCCTTTGTATTACCAACCCTTAACTTAAGTGTGCCTGGCAGATAGGGGGAGTTCAGTAAAATATTAATTGAAACACTGAATGATGGTTGAATGGTTGAAGTAACCTTGTAGGTGATGCCCAAACATTGGATTCTCACTTTATTTTATAATTTTTTTCACAATACTTCCAATTTTCTTTCTAAAACACGTTCTGAACAATGTATTTTTCCAGTTAACAACCTCTTAAGACTGCCTAACATAGGTTGGAGGTCAAATACATGAATAAAGAAGGCTATGTACAATCTGCAAAGTTGTTACAGTTATAGTTACATCCATATACAGTCCCCCCTTCCATTTTCCTCTGCAGTCTGTATTCTAGCCGTGATAAAGTGTACTAATCCCCGTTCCCAAATTCTCTTGCCTTTTTGTGTACATTTTCTCTGATCATGCTGCCTATTCATCTGACTAAAGAGAAGCAGTGATGTAGAATATGGGCACCCTTGTTCTGGAGTCAGTTCCCAGTTTTATATTAGTTATATGACCTTGGGCAAGCTTCTTAATCTCTCCGTAGCCCGTTTTTTCCTCATTCATAAAAATTGGGGACAATAACAGTACACACCTTACTGGGTTATTGTGAGGATTAAGTAAATTAATCCATGTAAAGTGCTTATGATACTAGCTGGCATGTAGTGTATGCATAATTTTAACTGTCGTTAGTGATAATTGTCCAAAATTTTGTAACTTAATATTACTTTTACGTTGCTTATAGCACCAGAGATGAGTAGAACAGTAGCTTTTTCTGTTTATCTGAAAGGGAGTTACACACCGCCTGAATTGGAAGGAAATGCTGTTGTTTCTTATACCAGACCATCAGGTAAATACACAGTTGTTCATAGATTAATAAGCCTAATTACTCCTTTTAAATTATTGAAGTTATGAGTTAAATGTTTAAGTGTTTAGATTGAAAACACATTGTAAAATATTACTAAATGGAAAAATAATTCTTTCCTAGTGTTAAATAAAATTGTATGTCCAAATTTCTTGAATTATTAGAGGTAAGTCTGTTTAGCTGATTTCTACATATAATGTTTGAATCTGTCTTTAATAGCAAATATATTTTTATTCACACTGAAAGAATGGTATTAGACCTCACTTATTTGAACAAAGAAGAAAAGCCTAGTCTGAATTAGTGAAAAAGACTATTATAGATTGCTCTAATATAAAGCAGTATTCAGAGTTTCAGACACTGTTTTAATGACTAAATAAAACTCTTTAGTATCATACGTGTTAAAATATTTAAGAACAGATTTAGTAAAATTTGATGTTTTTTTCAAAGAACTCTTTTTAAATTAAAAAAGTTATCTTCAGTCCAGTTGAGATTCAGTTAGTGTAAATTTCAACTTCGTTTGGTCAAATTTTATAGTTTGTTTTTTCCCCGTGCAGTGAATTTTTCATATTAACTGTTTGAAAACCTGTTTATTGATAGAATATGAATAATTAGTGTTTTTTTCAATGTTTTAACATAGTGTAACTGATAATAGGATATTTTAGCAATGTTGCATTTGTGTTTTTTAAACATTTCTGTACAGTTTTTTTAGTTATAAAAGTTTTAGAGATGCCCTTAATTTTCTTTTTCTTTTCCATTGATGTCACAGTTTTTAAAAGTAATTATAGTTTTAATTTTGTCTAAGTGAATTTTCTGACTTATGCATTGACAACTCTATATTCTGAGATGATTTTTAACTTTAATACATGTTTTCAAAATCTGTTTCTTCTGCTTTGTAAGTTATTTTGCTTTAAGTTGTTACAAAAATTCATTATTAGCCAGAATTGACCACTTTAATAATTTATTTATATTTTCAAAATTTGGGGTTATGTAAATATTTTATGTTTAAATGACTTTGAGAAAGCTGGCTTCAGAAAGAAATACAAAACTTCCAAAAGGCATCAAAGAGTGATAGACCTTTTTAGTTGGATATTTCTGAAAAGAACATTGAAAGTTTTAATGTTATTTTAATTTTGAGTTGTAAAATAAAAAAGAAAGAAATGTTTGCCTAAAATCTCTAGCTCATTTATCATTAATTGAGTGTCTCAATAATCATAGGCACTTTTACACTTTTTATCCTTGTTACATTTTGAATATATGTTGTAGAGAATGTTGATGCCTTAATTCAACTAAGTATTTCATTTGTTTTTAGGGAAAGGGGTGACACTGGTTGAATGTGAATTTAAAATAGAGAAATGGGTTACATAGCAAGTGGACAAAATGCTTTAAAAATACATTAGAAAGTTGTAAAATCAGTCTGTGAGCTTATGGTTACACATACCATTTTTAACTATTATGCTATTTTATAGACAGAATTTAAAAGATTATAAATTATTGCTAAACCAAATAGCATAGCATTAATTAATTGAAAGTTAATTAGAAATTAAAATGTAAGAAAATCTATAAAAGTAAAAGAATACCAAGAGAAGCCAAAAATAAAAACAAAGAGACATTAGTCCGTAGTAGTATCTACTGACTGAAATGATAACATAAGCGAGAGTAACTGGAAATACTGTGTATTTGGCCTTGCACTCAAATTTTTTTCCCAACAATTCATTTGATCCTCTTAATGTTGTTTACATATTGAGTCTGGTTTGCTCTTGATCTAGATCATACTTAACAATTCTTTTTTTTTTTTTTGCCATATTTACATTGGAGTAATACACTGTCCTGGGCTTCTGAGAATGAATGTGCAAATATATTGTTAGATTTCACTTATTCATATTATACTCTTCAGTTGTGAATTGACTTATTTTTATTGGGGACATTTAAATTATGAGAGAATCTTGAAAATTTTAATTTGTATTTTTAAGCAGATGTGTATTAAATTTGTGTTGTAATTTTACCGCAAATAATTTGTTGCATTCTTTCTCCCCTATCCTTTTTTTGCATTGCCTCTGGTGGATAGATCGAAATCCTGATGGTAAGTGAAAAGATAATTTAGAATAAAATGAATTTCAGAACTGAAATTTGGTCAGTGAATTAAACTGGTATTTTACCATGAATGAGCTATTTTTACAGACTGTTATTTTAACTATAGAAACTTCTTTGGGATGATGATTCAGTGTCTTCTTGTGGCTTTGGAGAGGATCATAAATGTTTCCTGTCACAAAGACTTGTCATTCATTATTAGTTGTTTCAGAGTCATGAGAAAGAATGAAACTCCATGACTTTTTTGGAAAAAAAAATCAAAAGTGTCATTGACCACTTATATCTGTTAGTCATTGGTGATTTACTCATATGCTCTGCTATCTTATTTTACTTAAAGAAAGAATAAGGAAAAAATGGTGTTCGTCANTGTCATTGACCACTTATATCTGTTAGTCATTGGTGATTTACTCATATGCTCTGCTATCTTATTTTACTTAAAATAAAGAAAGAATAAGGAAAAAATGGTGTTCGTCGCTGAATTCTAATTGTCTTCTTTTTCTTTCTTTCTTTTTTTTTAATTGATTGAGGGCTGGGGTAAAGTGGTCAAAATGTAACTAGGGTATAGGGAAAGGATAGGCCATGTGGGGTCTTTCTGATCATGCTAGTGATTTTGATGTTTATTCTGTGACCAAAGGGCAGCCACTAAATGGTTTTTTAAGTATGTCATGAAGTGCATGGATGCGAACATGCACACACATGCTTTTGTCCTGGAAAGGACAGGAACAGACTTGTATTTTGAAAGATCACTCTGACTTCAGTGTGAAGAACTGGTTTTTGAGGAAAGCCAGATTGCCTGTCAGAAGCGCAGCTGGAGGCTGTTGCAGCGGAGTAGAGTAGAGGTGATGGAGATGGGGCAGAGACCTATTCAGGCTTCAGCTCAGTAGCAATGAGCACCTCTGTCGCACAGATCTTCATATCTGAGTACCATCTCTAGTCAGAGGGATCAGGGTTCTTAGAGAAGAGGCTGTTTCCAGGTCTAGAGAAGGGAAAATAAGAGAGCCTATCCTATATTGTTGGGTCAGAAAGCAAAGAAGTGGTCAAGAAATGATCACAGTACATCACAATGATTCAGAAGCCAGTGGAGGAGTTTCCGCTGGCTAGAAATGGGACACTTTGAGTATCAAAATCATAATGGCAGTATATTATAATATATTAAAGACAGAAGTAGAATCCGTGAGTACAGTGATAAAATAAAGGCATGTATAGAGGGAAAACTCTACAAAAGGAGGTCAGCTAATAAATGTAGAATGGGTAATAGAATTAGAGAATCATTATTTTTGCAAAACTTGTGTAATAATTAGTTCAGGCAAGATTCATCAACGGACACTAAATTCTTTGGAATAATAGAATATTCAGTCTCAAAACATTCCCTCACAGATTACTTTTTTTTATTTTGTAATAATATTTTTTATTATATTATGTTAGTCACTATATAGTACATCCCTGGTTTTTGATGTAAAGTTCCATGATTCATTAGTTGCGTATAACACCCAGTGCACCATGCAATACGTGCCCTCCTTACTACCCATCACCAGTCTATCCCATTCCCTCACCCCCTCCCCTCTGAAGCCCTCAGTTTGTTTCTCAGAGTCCATAGTCTCTCATGCTTCATTCCCCCTTCTGATTACCCCCTTTCTTTAACCCTTTGTTCTCCTACCGATCTTCCAACTTCTTATGTTCCATAGATGAGTGAAACCATATGATAATTGTCTTTCTCAGCTTGACTTATTTCACTTAGCATTATCTCCTCCAGTGCCGTCCATGTTGCAGCAAATGTTGAGAAATCATTCTTTTTGATGGCTGAGTAATATTCCATTGTATATATGGACCACATCTTCTTAATCCATTCGCCTGTTGAAGGGCATCTCAGCTCCTTCCACAGTTTAGCTATTGTGGACAATGCTGCTATGAACATTGGGGTGCATATGGCCCTTCTCTTCACTACATCTGTATCGTTGGGGTAAATACCCAGTAGTGCAATTGCTGGATCATAGGGTAGCTCAATTTTTAACTTTTTAAGGGACCTCCACAGTGTTTTCCAGAGTGGCTGTACCAACTTGCATTCCCACCAACAATGTAAGAGGGATCCCCTTTCTCCACATCCTCTCCAACATTTGTTGTTTCCTGCCTTGTCAATTTTTGCCATTCTAATGGTGTAAGGTGGTATCTCATTGTGGTTTTGATTTGAATTTCCCTGATGGCTAATGATTACTTTTTAATTATAAGGGGAAAATAATATCTCTACAGGAGTGATTTGGTAACACTACCATAACCAAGTGATCAATGTTATCATCATTAATATCAGCACAAACTGACATTATATACTTCCTGTACTGATGCATACATCTTTTGAGACATACAAATTGTTTGTTTTCTATATGTTTGTTGTCTGTTTTCTATATGTCTAAATAGATCCACTCCTCTGTCTAATCAGAGCACCATGAGCACATATTCTGTGGGCCTGTTTCTTACCTTGTTTAGAATTTGTGGGGCAGTATCATCAAGGTTCTCACCCCTTGAACTTGCCTGGGCCAGTGTTTATTGTTACCTATTTTGTTTTCTCCAAATCCTTTATTTATGACTCTGCTGCAATACCTATCATAATATGAATTTCATTAAGTATTTTCCTTAGGTTTCCCTAATAGATTTTGGACTCTTTGGGAGCAGGGTTCAAAGTCACATCTTTGAATTGTGCAATGTGAGGGCAGATGACAAGCACTTAGAGTATATCCTACTTTGATTATTTTTCTTTCTAGACACAGACTAAATGTGTTGGTTTATCTCAGTTTATTATATATTTTAAGATAAATATTAGATAACAATATTAATTAGTAATAGATAAATAAAATATTTTAAAAACAATGGCAATAATTTATTCATACAGTTTTGGTAATGCCAACAACCCTAGTTGTGTTGTATCTGGGAGGTGAAAATATATTTATAAGAGAAACATTTTAATAGGACTAAGTGTTTAGTTTAATAACATGAAATATACTTGTCAAATTAGGATTTGGGTTATTAAAAATAACTGATTATTAACAATGAATAATTTATATTTTACTTGGCAAGATTGGATCTAGCTGGTAAGATTTTATACTAACTTTTGTAATATGCCATATTATTTAAATGATTTATTTTAACTTTAAAAAAATTAGTAAAGGTATTATTGAAAGGAATTTACTCCTTTGTACTGTAAATTCAGCCCAAACCATGAGGAAAAAAATCACAATACATGGAAATTTTAGTATTTCAATACAAAGCGAATAATCTTTTCTGATATATTTTTAAATTATATTTAAGCTTTAGCGCATAGGATTGAAATATTCAGCTTCACCTTGTTGGGAAGATTAAATAATATGTTGCCACTTAGATCTTAACTTACACACAAGGCTTCAAATTTCAAAGACTGGTCCATTTTATTGGCCTGATCTGCTCAGGCTCTTTGCAGATAAGCAGTCCTGCTTTTACATGTGGAAAAAGAGAAGTAAAGGAGATTTTATGTTGTCCCATAAGAGTTAGTGTCCATTATGTCTGCATTAAAGTTACATGACATGGGCAGTGTAAAACATGACTGCAGATGGGGCACAGTACGTAGCCAGACATAACAGGAAGGGATCAAGGAAGTTCTGGCTCCCAGACACTGCTACTGCTTTGGGGTTCCTTGTTTTCAAAATGAAATGACTCTAGCAGGCCCCTGGAAAGAGTTCTGAAGGCATTATATAGATGTGTAATATATATAGTTATTCTACTCCAATATATATATGTTCTTTTTTCCTTTTTTTTCCCCCAAAGCACATTTTGGCTTTTCTCTTGACAGTGATACTGGGCTCTTGGGTGTGCCAGGTATAATTAGAATTCTCTACCTGGAGAAATTGTTCTGTCAAGAGTGGTTTTGATGTGAATTTTCTCTCTAAGTGTTAAATAATTTTGTGATTAATTGCACCAGAGTAGTTGCGACTATCCATTTCCTCTTTAGGCTAGGAAGGGAAGTGTCTGAAGGAGAGGTGATTATATTTGGTAAAAAAAAAACTGCAGAACAAAGTCAGTTCTGATGAACGAGTAGGCCAATATTTGAGTATTATAAATGACCCCCAATTTTTTTTCTTAGCATAACTAACCCAGAGAGTTATTTGAATAAGCCAGATACAGAGACTGTTTTGCCAACTACATAGAGGAAATATCACTGATGGTAGGCAAAGTTAGGACCAATTGGACTTTCAACTAATTCGAAAGCTATTCTAGTAGCAAATTTGAAGTCTTTAAATATATATAATTATTTCCTTCCTTATTATAGGTACATGCATGCATGCTTTCACACATACCTCTGTACGTCTGGCTTCAGGTTCTTAGAGGCAGTCACACCTGAAGAGTAAATTGGTAGCCAAATTTACATTTCAGGTTTTTCAAGAAGATGTAAAGCTCAGTAGAAGCCTCTGATAAGCCCCATGTCTAAATACTGGAGGTTGTATTTTAAAAGACTGGGGTTTTAATTTAATGGGAAGTAGTGTTAAATACTGGGATTGTAATTTTTCTTTTTAAAGGTATAGTTTCCTTAAACTGGGTTTTAAAGTATTTCATATTCTTCCCCCATCCCTGCAACGGTAAAACTTTTCAAGCTGCCAACATTTAAAGAATAGCCATAATCATTTTATTAAGTATGAGTGTCATCATTTTTCAAAATAATATTTTCCAAATGTCCTATGAAACAGGTTTACAGTTCTTGGAGAGAAAAGAAATTCTGGAGGGTTTCTACAAGTATCTTAGCAACTGCAGACCATTGCCCTAGTGTGTGATATTGTCATTAACTGACCTGAGTTGTGAATTGAGTTAAAATGTATTTCCCTTCTTGGGTTCAATAGTGCTTGCAAGCCATTTGTTTCAATTTCTGAAAACATATATATATGACCAGTTTCTTTAGCTCTAGGTTCTTGGAGATTTAGGGTAATAACCTTCAAATATATAGACTCAGTAACATAAGGCCAGTGTTATTGATTGTGATTATTATTATTATTATTATTTTTTACCACCAACTCAAGCAGTATCTATCTGATCCAAGTGAAGGAGAGCCACAGTTTTAGCAGTATAGTTTTAGAATGACATTTCTAGTCAAATTTTGTTTAACACTTAGCTTAGACTTTGGGTGAAAGTATATAGAAAGGAAGCTTCTTTTCATGCATGTACAGAATAGTCAAAAGATGAAGGATTTTTTTCCATTACTACATTTATTAAAAATGAAGGAAATGGAAATAGATTTTAGTTTCCTTGTTCTTTCCAGGCTGCATCTATTAATTGAGGCTGTAACTTATATATTGTAGAGGAAACATATTAGTAGGTACATTTCCATTATTTGGGGATATATGGAATATATGAAGTTGGAAAAATAATGCTTTGTAATATTTTTTACAGTGATATTGATAGTTGTGGTTTGAGCAGTAGCTTAGATCATGTTACCATAATATTTTGAGTCAAAACATTTCATCGTTGTAAAGTACAAATACACATGCCTCTAAAACCTCACAGAATGTCAGGAAATAATGCCTTGGGACTTTTCTGAAGAGACACCAGTAATAATTTGCATCTAGGATTCCAGGAGAAGTGAATTAACATCTGTTGGTTATGAGCAAAAAATGAGCTATGTAAAATTTAATGGATAATAGATTATGTTGAAGAGAATCACAAATATGCTCCACATGCTCTGAAAAAGTATTTAATTGACCTCATATATCAGTCAGCTTGCCATTGTTGATCTCGCACTATCCTCGTGAATAAGTAGTGCTGGAAAATGTACTCCCAGCTTGGATGTTGAGCAAGCCCCACAACTCCAACTGGCATTAACAGAATATATTGCTAATTCTAGGGATCCTGCTTTGGGATCATGTCCCCAGGCTTTAACTGCTTCTGCTTTTGCTATTTTTAAGCTGCTCACTGACTCCACTAAAGAAATAAAGGAATTGATGTGTGGGTACATCAAGTAGAGTAGAACATTTTAAGTTTTTCATTTCTCTACAGCCATATACTAAGATAAAGTTTTCAGTATATTACCTTTTATCTTATCCAAAGGTGGGATCCTAGAATAAAAGGAGAGAACAGTGAGGTTGTAGAATTGCTTTGCCAGATTTATAAGTAGAGAACCTAATTTGCTTTGGCGTCAATTTCATTCTCTGTAAAAATAAGAGAGGAATGATCTTAAAAACTTTTGATTTTGACATAAAACTCTTCATTGTTATTTATTTGCCTATTTTAATATGCCTGTAAATGTCCTGAAAAATTCAGTTGAATGACCCGTAATTGAATATGAAATTAAATATACTAGGGGTTTTTTTTTGCACTTTAAAATTTTTTTAATTTAAATTCAATTAACTAACGTTTAGTGTATTATTAGTTTCGGAGGTAGAGCTCAGTGATTTATCAGTCTTCTGTAGTACCCAGTGCTCATTATATCACGTGTCCTCCTTAATGTCCATCACCCAGTTACCCCATCACTCTACTCCCTCCCTTCCAGCAACCCTTAGTTTGTTTCCTATGAAAGAGTCTCTTATGCTTTGTCTCCCTTTCTGAGTAAATATACTGTTTTGTGTAGTGTTCGACTGTGATAATTTTTAAAATGTGCTATTATATTAATGGCAGACCTTATGCCTATACTCTTTTTTAGGATTTTATTTTTGTCTTGAACTTTTTGACAATAATATAAAAATATGTATTATGATAATACTTTGTAGTTTTCATTTATGGTAAGTGAAATGGGCAGGGGCAAGATTTTAAAATAAGATATATTGCTACTCAAACTATTAAATTAATTCAAAAATTTTTAGTCCAATTTTCTGTTATATCTGTGAATCTACATATCTCTCTTTTTATTTCAGGCATTCCTCGGGTTATCCAATGTAAATTTAGACTTCCCCTGAAATTAATCTGTCTACCAGGTCAGCCTTCAAAAACTGCAAGCCACAAACTAACTATTGATACCAACAAATCTCCAGTTAGTCTTCTCAGTCTCTTTCCAGGTAGGACTTTTGAAGTAACATGCCTGTAACATCAGAAATGTTAAGAATTCAGAATGGAATCCTTCATCAGCAGGTAATGATAGGGTAATTATCAGATAATTGTTAAGTCAGAATATAAAAATGCCTCAAAGATTTTTCTCTCTTGTTTGCCTGTTCAAAGGCAAATAGCTTATATCAACAAGGTAATAAGGTGTACCTTTTAAGTTTGATTAAAATTATTATAATCATTATTTTGCTTCAGTATTCAGAAATGAAAACATCAAATGTTTCTTTTTAAACTGTGGAATTTTTTGGCTTGGAATGTAAATATTTATTATTCATCTTTATTGTAGGTTTTTGGCTATGTTCCTTTTTAAAGTATATTCTGTGCCCCTAAAAAGTAATCTCATAAGTAGATGCCCTTTGTGGTTTTACTTTCTCCAGCAGCTGGAGGGGGCAATTGTTCAATTCTCTGGCTCTGATCCTTGGAAAGGGGCTTCGTATATAAAGCTTGAATATCACAGTGAATTTGGGGTAATTTGTGAAGGAGTGACTTTCTCCAGGTGTCAGTTTTTCTTTCTGAGTAGCTTAGAAAAGGGAGAATTGTTGATTGGATAAAACATCTTTAGTAACCAGGGTTTCTAATGTGTAGCATGTATTAACTTTCCTGGTGATGGGGTGGAATTAAAAAATCGGGGAATTAAATCAGCCTTTTTAAATCCCTTATTAAAAATTGGCACTGTTGACTATGATATGCATCCTTACCCTGGCATTAGTGGATAGGATTTAGAATACAAAGAGTATTTTCCACAAGGTTTAGAAATTTATGGTAAGTCAACTTTTGTGTTATTAACTACTTAAAGTGCTTAAAATTTATTTTTCATTAATTTGAAGTGTCTAAAAAGCTTATTTATATCTAACTCAATGAAAAATCTCCAAAATTAAATACTCTTTATTACAATTTATCTATTCTTCAGTTTGAATTGAGTTTGGATACACACACACACACACACACACACACACACACACACACTTTGTTAACAAATATTTTTATACTGTTTGGTTCTTTCTCTTTCTCCCTTCCCTTCTCTTTCTTCTCAGTCAATTTTCTTATAACACATTTGGGTTATAAAAAAGGTGGAAAGAGTCACTATCTTTACAACATCTTATACAAATGTATTAGTTCCTTGGGTTTCCTACACTGTCCTGGGAATATAGTTGGAAATTGCATGTTGCAAACTGGACTTATTGGTGCCTTTGAAAAATATTAAAGACCATAGCTTCTGAGTGGGTGATCTTTACTGTAGGTAGATGAAAGCCAACAGAGATTGAATAAAAATGGATGTTTTTAACCAGAGAGATAATCTTTGTAAGATATGGGTTAGACAAGAAGAACTAAGGAAAGTTTAGATAACTCATCCATTTTCCTCCTGATTTTGGGCTCAGTTGTTTTTATGTCACAGGTTATCTTAGGCTTATCAGCATATATTTGCTTCTTACTCACCCTAGAAATGGGACTCAATGACAAATTAAAAAAATTGTCCCCCAGATCCAATGTGTATGATTTAGCATGTTCCCTTTTGGAGTCCTTGGATGTGCCTTCATATCGGACCTGATGGAATCCTGTAATTATTTAAAATACGTACTCTCGGTACTTTTTCACTTTTTACTTCTTGAGAGTGCTTTTCACTCTTGGTATGTATAAGACTTACTATGTTGATGTCAGATGAAGTTGCTATTGTGAATCTGTTTTTTAACTGAAGTAAACCAATTAATGAGCATCATAGAGAAGAAATAAAACTAGCTTTAATCTACATCTCTTCCTATTTGTTTATTTCAGTTCTTTGAACAAATATAGATAGATTTTTAAAAACTTTTACTTATTACAAAAGAAATGTGAAATTTAGAAATGGACAACCAAAAGGAAGAAAACAAAAATTACTGGTTATTCCACCATCCAGCAATGTCTACTTATGATTCATGACATTTCCCTAATCTTTATACAAATATCTTTCATTACCCCCAAAGGATTTTACTTTGCATAATGCTGTGAAGTATTTTTCTATATAATGAGATATTTTTATTACATGATTTTAAGGATTGCATAATAGTTTATCATAATTGCATACTATAAAATCTTTTAGCCAGCATTACGTTTTTGACATACATGTTGTTTTCAGTTTACTAATATTGTAAATATATTGTAGCAGTACTCCTCCACATTTATTATTATTTCTTTGATGAATATCTAAAGGTAGAATTATAGAGTCAAACAAAGGATAAGAATATTTTTAAAGTTTTTGTAATATAATGTCAAACTGACTAAAGGGCCCTATCAGTTAACTCTATCAACAATATTAGAATGGAGGTATCTAGTACCCAAATCCTTGCCTTTAGAGAATATTATAATTATAAAAAGCTTTAATGTGCTTAATGGCTATATATTTACTTATGTATATATAAATAACCATCTGGGGTGCTTTAAGCACTAAGTTACGTTTATACTATATATATATAAAGTGAGGTCCAGAAGTGGGCAGTAGAAGCTGGTGTAGTGCTTTACGAATGTTATCAAAGACCCAGCTTTTTTCTTTCTTTGCACTGTGCCTCCTCTAGTGTTTTGGTTGGCCCATGACGATACACTGCTTCAAATTTGGTCATCATAACTGACTACAAGGCAAGAGGTAGGGGAAAGAGGTAGCTATAGCAACGACTATAACTTTTATCAGAAAGGCATGTTTCTATAATATTCTTAGGAAATTTCTACTTAGATCTCAATAGCCATAATAGTGTCTGCATAGCCTCCTCTGGCTGGAAAGGAGGCTGAGAAGTGATACAGGTGGACTAAGGGAAAAGGGGAATAGATGTTAAATTAGCTGACATTCAGAGTAGGCCATGATACCAGTAATTTTACAAAAAAATTTAACTTAAATGGAATAACAAATAGCATGCCATTGTAACAGTCTTTTATGCTGCTCAAATATGTGGCTATTTTCCTTGTCAATAAATTTATATTTTTATGATTACATAACATCCCCTTGTTTGGAGGTACCATGTATATAGTTATGTATGTATGTATGTATGTATTTATTTATTGTTTGAACTTCTGTGTTTGTCCTTAGAGAAATTCCTTGAAGACAAATGACTCAGTTAAAGAGTATGCACATTTGAAAACTTTATTTAAATGCCAGCCTTCCTTCCAGAATAATTTTATCGGGTTATATGCCCAACATCAGGGTTCATACCAAGGGTAGCAGCTGGATTTTGGAAATTTTTGACATAGATGAAAAATGACATCTCTTTTTGAAATTTGCATTTCTTAATTATTAGCATAGACATTTCGTAATTTTCAATAATTGCATTCTTTTTTAATATGTAAGGTTTACATTTTTATATAGTAAAATTTAAGATTTAATTTTATTAATTGCTTTCTTTATAGTTTCAGGTTTCATGTTGTGCTTAGAATGGCCCCTATTTATTAAGATTATATAATACTTAGTTATATTTTCTTCTGGTACATTTTAATGCATTTCTTTAATTCTCAAACACAGCTCTAGTGTATATTTTTTGCTCTTTTAAAAAAAATAACTTTATTGGGGACACCTGGGTAGCTTGGTCGGTTAAGTGACTGACTCTTGGTTTCGGCTCAGGTCGTGATCTCAGGGTTCTGAGTTCGAGCCCCACCTCAGGCTTTATGCTCAATGCAGAGTCTGCTTGAGGTTCTTTCTCCTTCCCTTTCCTTCCCCCTCTGCTCCTACCTGCCCTCCAACCCCCACCTCCCCGATCGCATATGCTTCCTCTCTCTCTCAAATAAATAAATAAAATCTTAAAGAAAAATTTCATTGGAATATAACTTACATACAAATGTTTCAAGTATACAATTTGGTGAGTTTAGATGTTTGTATATACGTGTGAAACCATCTCCACAATTACAATGCTGAAAATATCCATCATCCCAAAAAGTTTCCTTGTGTCCCTTTATAACCCCTTATCCCTCATTCCCAGGCAACCACTAGTTTGCTTTCTATCACTGTAGATTAGTTTGCATTTTTTGCAATTTTATAAGATGGAATTATTTAGCATGTACTCTTTTTTTGTCTGCCTTCTCAGTCATTTATCAGATTATATGAATTGCACATATTTTCTCCAAGTCTGTGGCACATCTTTTCATTCTTGTAAAATGTCTTTGGAAGAGCAAAAGTTCTTAATTTTGATAAAGCCCAATTTTATCAATTCTTTTCTTTTACAAACCGTGATTTTAATTTTATATCTAAAAAATCTTTCCCTCAAGTATACAAAGCTTTTCTGCTATTTTTTTTGTCTAGGAGTTTTCTAAATTTACATTTAGGTCTCTATTTCATTTTGAGTTGGTGTTTCTTTATGGTGTGAGATATGGATAAAATCCTTATTTTTACATATGAGCATCTAATGTTCCACCACTACTTTTGAAAAAACTATCCTTTTTCACTGGATTGCCTTTGCAACTTTGTTGAATCATCTGACTATGTATCATAGCACTATATGAATCATCTGAAAAACTATATATATTTCTGCTCTCTTTAGTTTATTCCATTGCTCTGTTTGTCTTTGCCCACCAGTATTGCTGTATACCAATAGTATAGTGTCCTAATTACTGTAAATATGTATGTCCAGAAGTCAGGGAGTATAATTTCCCCAGCTTCATTCTTCTGTTTTCAGTGTTGTCTTGGATATTCTCGATCCCTTGCATTTTCATATGAATCTTAGAATCATTTTGTCAGTTAATAAAAATGCTTGCTGAGATTTTGATTTGGAATTGGGATTGCATTAAGTCTATTGAACAATTTGGAGAGAAACAGCATCTTAACAGTATTGAAATTGGTACAGTTTGCTCTACTAATCCTACTTTCTTAAGATGAAAATAGAGACCTGCATTTATTTAGGGCTTATTTCATTTTTCTCAGTGAGAGTTTGTAGTTTTCAATGTACAGGTCTTACTAATCTTTTGTCAGATTTATTGCTAAGTATTTAATATGTTTTGATACTTTGCAAATTATATTATTTCAATTTCAAGTGGTGTTTTTCTAGTACAGGCATACCTCATTTTATTGCACTTTGAATTATTGTGCTTTGCAGATACTGAATTTTTTACAAATTGAAAGTTTGTGACAACCCTGGGTCAAGCAAGTCAACTGGCACCCTTAGAATTATGCTAAATCTACTCTGCCTGTGCTCTATGCATGGAACAACAAAGCCTGGATGACAGCACATCTGTTTACAACATGGTTAACTTAATATTTTAAACCCGCTGTTGAGAACTGCTCAGAAAAAAAAATTCCTTTCAAAATATTACTGCTTATTGACAGTACACCTGGTCACCCAAGAGCTCTGGTGGAGATAGACAATGAGGTTAATGTTGTTTTCGTGCCTGCTAACACAATATCCATTCTGCAGCCATCGATCAAGGAGTCCTTTTAACTTTCAAGTCTTATTATTTAAAAAATACATTTCTTAAGGCTGTAGCTGCGATGGAGAGTGATTTCTCTGATGGATCTGGGAAAAGTAAATTGAAAACCTTGTGGAAAGAATTCACTATTCCAGAACAATTGTGATTCATGGAAAGAAGTCAAGATACCAACATGAGCAGCGGTTTGGAAGAAGTTGATTTCAGCCCTCATGGGTGACTTGCAGGGTTAAGACTTCAGTGGAGGATGTAACTGCAGATGTGGTGGAAATAGGAAGAGAACTGGGATTAGAAGTGGAGCCTGAAGATGTGACTGAATCGCTGCCATCTCATGATAAAGGGATCATAAGGGATGAGGAGTTGCTTCTTATTGATGAGGTTTCTTGAGCTGGAATCTGTTCCTGGTGAAGATGCTGTGAAGATTATTGAAATGATAACAAAGGATTTAGAATATTACACAAACTTAGTTGATAAAGCAGTTGGAAGGTTTGAGAGGATTGACTCCAATTTTGAAAGAAGTTCTCCTGTGGGTAAAATTCTATTAAGCAGTATTGTATGCTACAGAGAAATCTTTTGTGAAAGGATGCGAGACACTTCATTGTTGCCTTATTTTAAGAAGTTGTCACAACTATCCAAACCTTCAGCAACCTCCCTTCTGTTCAGTCAGTCAGCAGCCATCAACACTGAGGCAAGACCCTCCACCAACAAAAAGTCACAATTTACTGAAAGCTCGGATGATGGTTAGCATTTTTTAGCAATGAAGTCTTTTTTAATTAAGGAATGTACATTGTATTTTTAGACATAATGTTGCATAATTAATAGACTATAGTATAGGGTAAATATAAGTTTTATATGCGCCGAGAAACCAAAAAATTCATTTGACTTTCTTTATTGCAATATTCAGTGTATTATGGTGTTCTGGAACCAAACCCACAGTATCTGTGAGGTATGTATGCCTGTATGTAGAAATACCACTTTGTTTTGTATATCAATCTTACATTACACAACAGTGTTAAACTACTTACTGGTCCTACTAGCCTTTTTGTAGATTCATTCAGATTTTCTACATAAAGATTACGTGATCTGCAAATGAAAACCATTTTACTTCTTCCTTTCTAATCTAGAGATTCTGTTTGTTTCTTGCTAGCTTTTTATCTTGGCTAAAACCTCTGGGACAGTCTTTCACCATTATGTTTTAATTGTAGGTAGTCTGTAGATGTCCTGTACCATTTGAGGAAGTTCTCTTCTATACCAGGTTTGCTGAGAGTTTGTTTTATATTGAATTTTTTCAATGCTTTTTCTACATCATTTGAGATATTTGTATTATTTTCTTCTTTAGGCTGTTTATAGGTGGATTACACTGATACATTTTTTGACTTACTAAAAATTTAAAAATGTTTTACTTTATTTTAAATTTTTTTTTAAAGATTTTATTCATTTATTCGACAGAGAGAGAGACAGCCAGCGAGAGAGGGAACACAAGCAGGGGGAGTGGGAGAAGAAGAAGCAGGCTCATAGCGGAGGAGCCTGATGTGGGGCTCGATCCCATAACACCGGGATCACGCCCTGAGCTGAAGGCAGACGCTTAACCGCTGTGCTACCCAGGCGCCCCTATTTTAATTTTTTAAAGATTTTATTTACTTGAGAGAGAGGGGGAGAGAGAGCAAGTGCACAAGCAGTGGGGAGGGGCAGAGAGGGAAGGAGAAGGAGGCTCCCCACTGAGCAGAGAGCCCAACACGGGACTTGATCTCAGGACCCTGAGATCATGACTTGAGCCGAAGGCAGACACTTAACCAACTGAGCCATGCAGGCGCCCCTTGACTTTAAGTATAGTTGAGACAATGTTACATTAGTTTTAGGTGTACAAGATAGTGATTCAACAACTCTATATATTATGCTATGCTCATAAGTATATACATTCATTATTTTTGGATTTTAGCATAATTGTGCATTCTTGAGATAAATCACACTGAAAGATGTATTATCCTTTCAGTATACTATTTGATTCAACTTGGTAACCTTTAGTGTAGAAATTTTACATCTGTGTTCATGAAGGATATTAATCTGTAATTTTATTTATTGTTTCTTAAAGATTGTTTGAGAGAGAAAGAGAGCATGTGTGAGCAGGGACGAGGGTTGGGGGACAGAGGGAGAGGGAGAGAATCTCGAGCAGACTCCCCGCTGAGCACGGAGTCTGATGTGGGGCTCGTTCTAAAGACCCTGAGTTCATGACCTGAGCCGAAATCAAGAGTGAGATGCTTAACCACCTCAGCCACCCAGACACCCCGATCTATAATTTTATTTCTTTATAATTATGTGTCATTGTGGAGTTTAAGGAAAGAGTTGGGAAATATTTTCTTTTCAATTTTTTTTTAAGAGTGTGTAGATCTGGTATTATTTCTTGCTTAAATATTTGGTAGAATTCACCAGAGACCTAAAGTTTTCACTATGGGATAGTTTTTAAACTACAAATTCAATTTCCTCAGAAGATATAGGAATATTCAGGTTATCTATTTCTTATTGAGTGAGCCTTGTTAGTTTATGTCTTTCAAGAAATGTCTCCATTTCATCTGAATTGTTAAATGTATTGGCATAAGATTGTTCATAATATTTACATATTATCCTTTTAATATCTATAGAATCTGTAGTGATGACAACTCACTCATTAATAGTATTGGTAGGGGCGCCTGGTTGGCTCAGTCGGTTAAGCGTCTGACTCTTGATTTAGGCTCAGGTCATGGTCTCAGGGTCATGAGGTTGAACCCTACATCGGGCTCCATGCTGGGCAGGGAGACAGCTTATGATTCTCTCTCCCTTTCCCCCTGCCCCTCCCCTGCTTATCTCTTTCTCTATCTCTTAAAAAGAAAAAAAAAAAAAGTATTGGTAAATTGTGTCTTTTTTTTCCCCCCTGGTCTGCTGATGAGAAATTTATCCATTTTATCTGTCTTTTCAAAAAAACAACTTTTGGTTTTATTCTTTTTCATTTTCCATTTTTTGTCGTTTTCTGATTTTCCTTTCTTCTGCTTACTTTGGGCTTAATTTGCTCTTTTTCTAGTTTCTTAAGGTGAAAGCAGAGATTATTCTTTTAAAAATATACTTGGATAATGCTATAAAATTTCCTCTAAGTACTGCCCTAATTGCATCCTACGAATTATAAAATGTTGTGTTTTCATTTTCATTCAGTTTAAAACACTTTTAAACTTTTCCTTTCATTTCTTTTTTGACCGTAGTGCTATTTAGAAGTATGGTATATAGTTTCCAAACACTTGGGGAGTGTCCATAGATCTTTTTGTTATGGACTTGTAACTCAATTTCATTGTGGTAGGAGAACATACTTTGTATGATTTGAATCTTTTTAAGTTTATTGATACTTGTTTAAAGTCTGCTTTTATAAATGTTAGGACTGTCTTTATAAATGTTCTGTGTGCATTTGAAATTATGGATTTTTTTGCCATTGTGGGGTGGAATTTTACATAAATGTCAGTTAAAGCAAGTTTTCTGATAGTATTTTTAATCTTCTATATTCTTACTAATTTTCTGTTTACTTGTGTAATCTATTGAGAAATAGGGTGTTGAAATCTTCAGCTATGATACATCTGTTTCTATTTTTGAGGATCTGTCAGTTTTTGCTTCGGTTATTTTAAGGCTTTGTTTTAGGTGCATAAAAGTTTAGGATTGTTATATTCTCTTGATTATAATGATATGGTCCTTTATCCTTGTTAGTATTCTTTGCTCTGAAATCTATTTGGTTTATATATATATATTATAATATATAGGTATAGGTATCCCAACTTTCTTTTGCCTAGTGTTACAAGGCTTTATGTATTTTCTTCTTTTACTTTTATTTACATTTTTATGTTTAGTAGGTTTCTTATAGGTAGCATACAGTTGAGCCTTGCCTTTTTAAATCTAATCTGAAAGTATCTGCCTTTCAGTGGGGTGTTCAGACCATTTACTTTTAATGTGATTATGGGTATGGTTGGTTTTAAATCTGTCATCTTGCTCTCTTTTATTTGCTCCTTTTTTTGGTTTTCTTTTTGTTTTGTCTTTTCTGCGTTCTTTGGATTGAGTGAATTTTGTGATTCCATTTTATCTCCTTTATTGTATTATTCACTATAACACCTAGTGTTATTTTAGTTGTTTCTTTGATCAATAGCAATGTTTATAGCAATGTTTTATAGCAGTGTTTCTCAACCTTTCTTTTATTATCTCACTCTCCCAAAAAGCCTTTTTAGACATCTTTTTCCCTAATTAACTTCTCCATACATTTTCTGTAGCACAGATATCCTGTGGATCTGTTCATATTCTATATGAATATCTGTTTTTATAGATTAAATGAGTAAGATTTTTTTGAGCTCCATGAATCAATTTTTGCCCCCTTGAGGCAGTATTTCCCCATTAAAAATGTATGGATGCATGATACAGCATACGTATTTAACTTACCACAGTCTATCTTTAGGTGATATTATAGTCCATCACATATAGCGTGAGAATCATGCAATACTCTACTTCTGTTTCTCCCCTTTCAGCCTTTGTGCTCTTGTTGTCTTATTTTTTATATCCACATGTATTTTAACTTATAATACATTGTTATAAATTTTGCTTTAAACAGTTGATTATTTTTTAAGATATATTAGTAATAAGGACAATAATTTTATATATTTACTCATGTAATCGCCTTTTCTACTGCTCTTCATGCCTTTTTGCAGAACCAGGTATCCATCTGGTATCAATTTCCTTTTTTTTTTTCTTTTTTGGAAATTCTTTAATATTTCTTTTAGTGCATAGATACCGTTGATTTTTTTCACTTTTTTATGTCTGGAAATGTATTTTTTTCATCTTTTTGGAAGATATTTTCATTGAGTAAAGAATTGTAGGTTGACAGTTTTTTTCTTTCAATTTTTAAAAATTGCTCCACTATTTTCTGGCATTTCGTTGACAAGACATATGCTATTCTTCTGTATGTAACTTGACATTTTTCCTTTGGCTGCTTTTAAGGTTTTTTCTTTGAGCAATTTAATTTTGGTGTTCCTTCATATCATTTTTTGTTTTGTTTTGCTTTCCTTTTTTTTTTTTTAAAGATTTATTTATTTGAGAGAGAGAGAGAACACATGCATGAGTTGGGAGATGGGTAGAGGGAGAGAATCTTCAAGCAGACTTCCCCTTGAGCATGGAGCCTGACCTGGGGCTTGATGTCCTGACCAATGAGATCATGACCTGAGTCAAAACCAAGAGTTGGATGCTTAACCAGCTGAGCCACCCAGGTGCCCCTTGTTTTATTTTTATTTTTCTTATGCTTGGGGTTTGTTAAGATTTTTTGATCTGTAGTTTATAATTTTCATCCAATTTGCAAAATTTTGGTCATTATTTTTTCAAGCATTTTTTTCCTCTCTTTGTAGCTCTCTCCTCTCTGATACTCTGTCCTGTGAACTTTTGATACTTTAGCCTTCCCAGACTCCCAATTCTTCAACTTGGGAAGAATGTTAGGTCATACCTGGTTTACCCCTCCCGTGTTGTGGCTTGGAAATTTTCTCTGGGAAGTATGCTGGGGCATTCATAGGGTTCACTTTGTTCTTTGTCAGGGATCACTGTTGGTCATTTCCTGGCCTCCATTGTTTTCGAAAGTGTTTCATATATTTTGTCCCATTTTTTACTTGTTATAAGTAGAAGGGTAAATTTGGTCCTGGTTTCTTACCTTGGCCTGAAGTGAAAGTCTTCAGTGTTACAATTTTTATTTGTTTTTGAGTCAGGATTCAAATGTGGTTCATTTATTGCAGTTTTTGATATGAATTTTTGTTATCTCTTTTTCTATAGGTTTCCCCCTTCTTCTCTCTTTTTAATTTTCAGTTGATTTGTTGAAGAGTAAGATTATTTTTTCTGTGAGTTTCCCATACTCTGAATTTTGCTGATTACATCCCTGTGATGTTTAATAGTTTCTCTGTCCACTTTATTGCCTGTTAACTGGTAGTTGCACCTAGAGGTATTAGAGTCAGGATTGATTATTTTGGCCACACTGCTTCCATGAATTGGTAGTATATACTTTCAGCAGGGAGTACATATTATCTGTTTCTCTCTCTCTCTTTCTCTTTCTTTTCTTTTTTTTTTTGTATGTTAACAACCATTGATTTTATTTTATTTTGTTTTATTTTTTTAATAATTTTTATTGTTATATTAGTCACGATACAGTACATCCCCAGTTTTTGATGCAATGTTCCACGATTCATTATTTGCATATAACACCCAGTGCACCATGCAATATGTGCCCTCCTTAATCACTCATTTATGGAACAACCATTGATTTTAATGCTGAGATCCATTAAATTTATTGAGGTTGAAAAATGATATCTATTTCTTTCAAGCTTTCTTTAATATTTTGCTAGATTATTTCTATACAGAGAACTTTTCCCTTATCTACTGTTGGCTATATGGTGCAGTTTGAGTAGGATCATCTGGATAAATGTTTGGTTCTTTGTCTTACTGATTTTTAAAATATTGAGTTGATTCTCTAGAAGCCTCCATTAGTGAACTTTGGCCTTTTTCGTTTTTAGTATCAATATGAACACATGTTCTTTAAATATTTTTGATGTGTTTCACTTTTTTGATACTCAAATATTTTCATCTCTACCCAGTTAATCTCTTTAAGTTGGCTTTTACTTTCGTACTACTCTACTAGTCACCGGTAGTTTCCTTGCTTTCTGGTGTGACAGGTGCACTAGATTTATCTTGTGCGTTTCCTGCCTCAAACCTAGAATGAATCAGTAGAAGGAAGGAGATTAAATGATTCAGAGTGTTACTGTGAGGGAGAGATTTAAGCAATTGAGAATTACCATGGAAATCAGCTTATATATTCTAATTCACACATGGGCTTTCAGCATGACTGGTGACATAAAAAATACTTGTCATCAACTAAACTTCCCATTTCAAATATTAAGTGTTTTTCTTTGTGGTTATATAAGGTGACTTTTGTTTTTCTTTTCTTTGTAGGCTTTGCCAGTCAGTCAGAAGACGATCAGGTGAATGTAATGGGTTTTCGCTTCTTAGGAGGGTCCCGAGTTACTCTTCTTGCTTCTAAAACCTCTCGTAAGTAAAACTATGGTATTATTGCTTTTGAAATTTTCTGTTGAAGACACTACATCATAGATCATTATCACGTCAAGGATTTCTGGAAAGGATGTGTTCAGTTAGTTATTAAAAACTAGGAGCCATGGTACTATGTATTTAGGACATAAAAGTTACGAAGCTAGGATTCTGTTTTATTAGAGATACATAACTTTGGTTTTGGGGATTAGGAGAGTTTGAGAGAGCAATTTAAAGAATTGAAAATATTGTTGAGATAGGTATATGCTGAACTAGGTTTTAGGAACTACTAGAAACTGGAATTAATTTGTGTGTGTATATATATTCATATATCCTCCTTTTGGACATTGGCAAAGATGAAAGTGAAAGTGTGAATAGCTTTTGCTGACACTAATCTTAGAATGAAAAATAGTAATTATCTAGTCAAGTTTGAATTTCAGATGTAAATATTCTTCATTGATTTGGTTGCTTCATATGAGAACAGTAGTTGAAACTATTCAATGTAAAACTGACTTCTGATGGATGTGGGATACTGAAGCTGCTGAACTCATTGAGTTATATACACCTCCATGGAAATAAAGTAAATATTAAGCGTTTGTGTTTAACGAATTTTAGGAACACTAAGGGTATTAGGGTGAATAAATGCATATATTGATATTTATATGTTAAAAAAGTTTGGCTGAGTACACTCTAATTTTAAAATCTCTGCAGTTTTTGAAATGGGCTTCCACTTTCTACTTTATGCATTTGCAGTTTTAGTTGGTTATTTCTTGCATGATCAGAAGATATAGAAAAATAAGGACATATCCCTTTTGAAAAATGAAGGTGTTAGCAGGTGGAATATAAACACATTCCTATTTTAGAAACTAACAATTGTACAGTTCTGGAATATATAGATTGGTGGCTGGTGAAATAGACTTGGATACAACTAAAAATTCTACAGTAAGGCATAGAAATCAAAGAAAATTCTAAAAAGAATGAGAGGATTCTGTACTTTTCATGCCCTTTTTGATTGATCATGATTGCAGTCCTTTTTGCATTGGCACCATTTTGTTTTGATTAGATTTAATCTTCAGTTCAGTGATGGAATTATTTTAGTACATTTCTTTTTATTAAACTGTTCTCTGTAGTTAAACTAAAAAATTGTTGCCAACGTTTCCTTGGGAAATTGTACACATCTGTTTGACTTCAGTTGATGATGCTGTATGATGAATCTGAAATTGAGATTCCAAAAAAAAGGCAAAGAGTTATTCTTGGTGCAAGTGGGAATACTTATGTCCTAATTTGTCCTTTTTCAGATAAGGTAAGTCTTAGAACATAGCTGTTGGCTATGATTACCTTAAAATTTCTAAATTTCACCAAATATCCAGGTATATAACTGATTTACTCACATTCATCTGAATATATGGCAGTGCCTTCATAGCCATAGAATGGACAGACAGATGAAATAATAAGGACCTTTCAAATAAGGAACCAAATGAGCTATATAAACTGAAACCTGAAAAGTAACTATTATGATTCCCTGAAGGTTTTTTGGCTTCAATGACACACAGAATTCTACCTAGGAAATGCCCATTGGTGATAAAGGGAGGTAGGTATGAAGAGACTGGTTTTCTGGGGTTGAGGCACATATTGGTGTGCTTTCCTGTTGTATCATAGTGTTTATCCCCAAGAAAGGAATGAAGTAATTTGTACCCAGTCTATGTTTGGCATCTTTCTTTTTTGTGAAAAGCACATAGTTTTTGGTCTAGAAATCTGAATTGACAGAAAAATCCTCTATATGGAAAGAACCCAATATTTTTTCCCTAGTAAATAACGAAGTGCTTTGTAAGTTGCCTTCGGATATTGGGTAGTTATTCCTGTGGGCTCCACATAATCATCTCTTTTTAAAACCTGCCTCATATTTAACCAAGTCTTGAAGTGTGCCGATGGTAATTGTAGTTCAATTTCCTGATTAGTTATAGGTCAGCCAAAGCAGACAAGAGAAAAGCAAATGCAGTTCATTGTCTAAGATATCAAATCACATTCTCTGGGGAACTGAACAGGTTTTATTTTCAGAAAATAGAATAGTGCTTTAGTGTAATTAGAATTTATTATGTGAATTCCGGAAAAACAAAGTGTTGAAGATAGAAATACTTAGGAGAAACACTCTTTACTAGAGAAATTCTGAAAATGATTTCCAGAGTCCTAAATTGAAAATATTAAGACAGGTGATGGCTATGTTTGTTACCTTGATTGTAGTGATAGTTTTATAAGTGTATGCATATGTCCAAATTCATCAAATTATAAACATTAAATATATGCAGTTTTTTGTATATCAGTTATACCTCTGTAAAGTTGTTAAAAGTAATAAGGTAAAATTTTATGAGATCAAGTATTTTTATAATCAGAATTGTCAATATTTGTACTTAAAGTCGATTATTTTGACTGATTCAGTACAGTGGGATTTCAGAAGAAATATGCTATTGCCTAAATGCTTGTATATGCTGCCATGCTACTCTCTTAAGCTCCATTTCCAGTGACTTATTCCCTCACTTTCCTCCCCCTCCTTTCTCTCTATATTTTTCTTGGTGTTTCTTATCTGTTTCTATTTTTTGTCTTGTTTCATTATTTATTTATTTATTTACTTACTTATTTAAATTAGACAACATATAATACATCATTAGTTTTTGATGTAGTGTTCAATGCTTCATTAGTTGTTTCGTTTTTAAAATGAATTAATTTATTTGAGAGAGAGAGAAAGTGAGCACATGAACTGGGGGAAGGGGCAGAGGGAGAGGGAGAGAATCTCAAGCTGACTCCCTGCTGAGCATGGAGGCTGATGTGGGGCTCGTTCTCAGGACCTGAGATCATGAGCCGAGCCAAATTCAAGAGTTGGATGGACGCTCAACCAACTGAGCCACCCAGGTTTCCTTCTGTTTCTATTCTGATCTTTATATGTACTCTATTTGTACCTTGCCTTATTCCACTTATTTCTTCAAGGATTAAAAATAATTTACAAGTTTCTAGAATATGAAAGGTGAAAATAAGTAGTTGAAGGAAACAGAGAGAGAAAATAAGAGCAGGAAATTAATAAAGATATGAATAAGATTAACACTCAGAAACATATATTGTATAGCCCATGGGGTACAGACTCAAAGTAATAAGAAAACATTTTAGTTGCAGTTTTCAGGATGTTCAAAGGATAAAATCAAGTAAGTTGTTTAGGAGATGCACAGCCATTACTGATGCTGAGTCCAAAATGAAATTTCTGAATTCACAAGGACAACTTCTTCAGTAATGTCTCTGTAGCTTATTTTTATAATTATAATGTTATGTGATTATAATTTATGTGTAACAAATTTCATAGAGCTTTAAAAATAATGATGAATTCAATTTACTAAATATAGTACTGTCTCAGCCCAAATCAGTGCCGTGTAAGCATCAGCTTAATCCAAGGAGAAATTTAGAGTATCTAGTGTTACAAGTTTTTAGTATCTAGTATTTTCACTAAGAACTGGACAACCAAGGGTTGCCTGGGTGGCTCCGTCAGTTAAGTGTCTGCCTTCAGCTCAGGTCGTGATTTCAGGGTCCTGGGATCCAGCCCCACGTTGGGCTACCTGCTTAGCTGAGAGACTGCTTCTCCCTCTCTGTATCCCTCTGCCTTTCCCTTCCACTCATGCTCTCTCTCTCTCTCTCTCTCTCTCTTAAATAAATAAATAAAGTCTTAAAAAAAAAAGAATTAGACAACCAAATTCACTAATTCAGAAGTGAGATATAGCTGAAGGAGTTGTGGGTTTTGTTTTGTTTTATTTATTTATTTTTTTAATTTTTAAAAAAGATTTTATTTATTCATTTGACAGAGAGAGCACAAGCAGGGGGAGTGGCAGGCAGAGGGAGAAGCAGGCTCCCTGCTGAGCAAGGAGCCTGATAGGGACTCCATCCCAGGATCCTGGGATCATGACCTGAGCCAAAGGCAGATGCTTTACCGACTGAGCCATGCAGGCGCCATTGTTTTGTTTTAAAATGAGCGCTATTAGAACATGCTTCGATAATAGTGAAAAGATTGAGTTCAGTGGGAGAGGCTGATGATCAGGAAAAAGAAGGGGACTCACAAAACAATGATGTCCTTGAGAAGGAGAAAGGATGTGGTTTGTAGAGCTTGGGGACAGGGGAGATTGAAGGATAGGCCTTTGTAAATTTATTGTGACAGGATTGGATGTAGGTCCAGAGAGATTTTGTAGATTTGTTGTTGGGTTGATAAAGGAGCTCTGATGGTGTCTAGATTTGAAAAAAAAGGTATGACATTGGTGTCTTGGAAAATAAGAAAGCAAACTCAGGAAAGGATAAGGCAATTTTGAGTACCCATTTGGAGTTTCAGATACTGAATTTTGGGAAATGAAACCAAGTCATCCTCAGACAATTTTCTCTGGCAGTGATTTGTTTATTAGCATCCAAGCAACTAAAGTCAGGACTGGAACTTTGAAACAGGTAATTGCAAGTAAAATATTTTTATGAGAATGATTATAATAGTGGACTACCAAATTTAAGCTGATAAGAGAAATAAAGATTAGAGAAAACTGATACATGGTGAAAAATTAATGGGTTAAATGGATCAGGAGTCTTAGTAAGGTTTTAGAAGTGGCATAGTGGGAGTTGTAAAACAATTTGAACTAGAAGAAAAAAAGGTGGTGGTCAGAGAATGAATGAGATGTTGATATCAGGGTTCAGAGGAACTGCAGATTCTGATAAAGACAAGGTAATCGGACAAGACATGACCTTGGGGAGTGGATTGTGAAGATGCAAGAAGACCAGTGGAGACAGGGCTTTCAAGGAAATGAGGTGTCCTAGTTGTGGATATTAAAAGAGCCTGTTTGATGTTAGTACAATAAATGAGAAAAAGAAGCACATTCAACATACACTATTGTGAAGTTTTAGAGCACTAAGGATCCAGAGCATATCCTCTATGATTAGAAAGGAAAAAAAGCTACACAAAGAAGATGAACCGAGAAAGCATTTTAACTTATCAGCAAAATCCTTGGATATTAGAGGACAATGGAAAATCTTCCCCAAGATCTGAAGGAAATGATTTTCAAATTAGAATTTTGTGCCTTGCTAAACTGGTAGTTAACAACCACTGCTGAGTAAGCATGTACTCTCAGTGTCACAAGTAGGGCTAAGCAATTGCCAATAGCAAATTTATGTAGCCTCAGGTAGGCCTTTGGAAAATGGGAAAGATAGCTAATACACTGAACACTTCAATATCCTGAAAGATTTTAACATACTGGAAAGAGTGATTGGATTGATTTAGGTCAAGTGAAAAAGTCTTTGCTTGTCTGTTTAGATTATTTTGCTTTCAGATATAATGAAAAAATTATAGTCATGTATGTGAATAAGAGTTAGGCCTTGAAAAAGGCTTTCTTTTTGCACCTGCCCAAAAGAAAGCATATATGATCTTGAACTGTGTTAACCAAAATCTGTTTAGAACAAGGAAAGTAAGGGTCTTGCTCTATTTCATCTGAGTAGGCTATACCTTTGTTCATTTTTTCATTCAGTTGACATAGTAGATATAAAGACTGTCATGGCTCCTGTGGAGCTCCTGGACTAATGGGAGAGACAAAGAGGGAACCGATAATAGAATGCTTGGTAAGCTTACAGAAATACACTTTAGGTGCAATTGGAACCCAAAGGAATAAGGTCCCATGAGATTTTATTTGTAAAGGATCTTGAGAAATGAATAGGACATTATTAGGTGGAAGGCATTTCAGAAAGAGGAGAAGGTTATTAAAACATGGGGTTTTAGAGATCAGTAAATTTTCTTCTGTGCCTGGAAGTTTATATAGTAGGGGCTCTGTGAGAGTCCTTTTTTATTTTAAATTTTTACTTAATTTTTTTTAAGTATGCTCCATGCCCAGTGTGGAGCTTCACACAGGGCTTGAACTCGTGACTCTGAGATCAAGACCTGAGCTGAGATCAAGAGTCGGATGCTTAACCGACTGAGCCACCAGGTGCTCCTGTTCACCAAAAATTTAGAAACAGATGTAATGATCAAATCTAATGTATACAGTGATTCATCAATATAATATGACTGTTAATATTTATCTTAGAATTTCTTAGTGGTATTACCAAAGGGCAGTGGGAATAATATATAAATCCAGATTGGAAAAAAGCTTCCTGAAAAGTAAACTTACAGAAATTATCCATAGTTTCTACTATGGATATAATATTGAAGAAGTTGTATATTTAGAATATTATACTAATATCTACTGAAATTGTTTGTATTACTTCCTCCAACTTTTTGGTTTAAAAAGCATTCATCTGCTTATCTATCTCACATTTTAAAATTTCCAAATAGCATAAATTATATTTATGCATTGTTTATAATATGAATACAAACATTATTTATTTTGATGAACTTCAGATGTTCTGACATGCATAGAGACTGATGTGATACATTTTTTGTGCCCTGTTTAGTTAAGTATATTATTTTCTCCATTTGTAGTAGAGTGGAATGGCAATTGACTGNCTCCCTGCTGAGCAAGGAGCCTGATAGGGACTCCATCCCAGGATCCTGGGATCATGACCTGAGCCAAAGGCAGATGCTTTACCGACTGAGCCATGCAGGCGCCCTTGTTTTGTTTTAAAATGAGCGCTATTAGAACATGCTTCGATAATAGTGAAAAGATTGAGTTCAGTGGGAGAGGCTGATGATCAGGAAAAAGAAGGGGACTCACAAAACAATGATGTCCTTGAGAAGGAGAAAGGATGTGGTTTGTAGAGCTTGGGGACAGGGGAGATTGAAGGATAGGCCTTTGTAAATTTATTGTGACAGGATTGGATGTAGGTCCAGAGAGATTTTGTAGATTTGTTGTTGGGTTGATAAAGGAGCTCTGATGGTGTCTAGATTTGAAAAAAAAGGTATGACATTGGTGTCTTGGAAAATAAGAAAGCAAACTCAGGAAAGGATAAGGCAATTTTGAGTACCCATTTGGAGTTTCAGATACTGAATTTTGGGAAATGAAACCAAGTCATCCTTAGACAATTTTCTCTGGCAGTGATTTGTTTATTAGCATCCAAGCAACTAAAGTCAGGACTGGAACTTTGAAACAGGTAATTGCAAGTAAAATATTTTTATGAGAATGATTATAATAGTGGACTACCAAATTTAAGCTGATAAGAGAAATAAAGATTAGAGAAAACTGATACATGGTGAAAAATTAATGGGTTAAATGGATCAGGAGTCTTAGTAAGGTTTTAGAAGTGGCATAGTGGGAGTTGTAAAACAATTTGAACTAGAAGAAAAAAAGGTGGTGGTCAGAGAATGAATGAGATGTTGATATCAGGGTTCAGAGGAACTGCAGATTCTGATAAAGACAAGGTAATCGGACAAGACATGACCTTGGGGAGTGGATTGTGAAGATGCAAGAAGACCAGTGGAGACAGGGCTTTCAAGGAAATGAGGTGTCCTAGTTGTGGATATTAAAAGAGCCTGTTTGATGTTAGTACAATAAATGAGAAAAAGAAGCACATTCAACATACACTATTGTGAAGTTTTAGAGCACTAAGGATCCAGAGCATATCCTCTATGATTAGAAAGGAAAAAAAGCTACACAAAGAAGATGAACCGAGAAAGCATTTTAACTTATCAGCAAAATCCTTGGATATTAGAGGACAATGGAAAATCTTCCCCAAGATCTGAAGGAAATGATTTTCAAATTAGAATTTTGTGCCTTGCTAAACTGGTAGTTAACAACCACTGCTGAGTAAGCATGTACTCTCAGTGTCACAAGTAGGGCTAAGCAATTGCCAATAGCAAATTTATGTAGCCTCAGGTAGGCCTTTGGAAAATGGGAAAGATAGCTAATACACTGAACACTTCAATATCCTGAAAGATTTTAACATACTGGAAAGAGTGATTGGATTGATTTAGGTCAAGTGAAAAAGTCTTTGCTTGTCTGTTTAGATTATTTTGCTTTCAGATATAATGAAAAAATTATAGTCATGTATGTGAATAAGAGTTAGGCCTTGAAAAAGGCTTTCTTTTTGCACCTGCCCAAAAGAAAGCATATATGATCTTGAACTGTGTTAACCAAAATCTGTTTAGAACAAGGAAAGTAAGGGTCTTGCTCTATTTCATCTGAGTAGGCTATACCTTTGTTCATTTTTTCATTCAGTTGACATAGTAGATATAAAGACTGTCATGGCTCCTGTGGAGCTCCTGGACTAATGGGAGAGACAAAGAGGGAACCGATAATAGAATGCTTGGTAAGCTTACAGAAATACACTTTAGGTGCAATTGGAACCCAAAGGAATAAGGTCCCATGAGATTTTATTTGTAAAGGATCTTGAGGAATGAATAGGACATTATTAGGTGGAAGGCATTTCAGAAAGAGGAGAAGGTTATTAAAACATGGGGTTTTAGAGATCAGTAAATTTTCTTCTGTGCCTGGAAGTTTATATAGTAGGGGCTCTGTGAGAGTCCTTTTTTATTTTAAATTTTTACTTAATTTTTTTTAAGTATGCTCCATGCCCAGTGTGGAGCTTCACACAGGGCTTGAACTCGTGACTCTGAGATCAAGACCTGAGCTGAGATCAAGAGTCGGATGCTTAACCGACTGAGCCACCAGGTGCTCCTGTTCACCAAAAATTTAGAAACAGATGTAATGATCAAATCTAATGTATACAGTGATTCATCAATATAATATGACTGTTAATATTTATCTTAGAATTTCTTAGTGGTATTACCAAAGGGCAGTGGGAATAATATATAAATCCAGATTGGAAAAAAGCTTCCTGAAAAGTAAACTTACAGAAATTATCCATAGTTTCTACTATGGATATAATATTGAAGAAGTTGTATATTTAGAATATTATACTAATATCTACTGAAATTGTTTGTATTACTTCCTCCAACTTTTTGGTTTAAAAAGCATTCATCTGCTTATCTATCTCACATTTTAAAATTTCCAAATAGCATAAATTATATTTATGCATTGTTTATAATATGAATACAAACATTATTTATTTTGATGAACTTCAGATGTTCTGACATGCATAGAGACTGATGTGATACATTTTTTGTGCCCTGTTTAGTTAAGTATATTATTTTCTCCATTTGTAGTAGAGTGGAATGGCAATTGACTGGGCTCCAATTATCCAAATTTATTTCATTTGGAGGCTGAAATGGTTATTTCCACTGAGCTGCTATTACAAGATGCAAAGGAAAAGAGATAAAAAAAATAAATTGAATGTTCATTTTGGCAGCTATTTTAATTACGAATATTATAACAGTGTATATTAAAATACAACTTTCTTCTTTCATGTTATATTATAAATAGAAATTTTTATTTCTCCTTTCCATGAAATGTATACTCTGGAAAGTCTCCAGGGCAATATTAACCATCTTGGAGTACTAATACTGAGAAAATGCTTAATAATAAAAATAATGCCTTATAAATCCTTGACTCACTGATTCTTGTTGATTTTTGGTAATCTGAAAAAAAATCAACTTAAAATATTGTGTTTATATTTCTAAGTCTTAAGTCTAATTGTAAAATTTTTCATTACAAAAAATTTTAGTTTTCTTTTTTCTCCTGAATGTGTTGATGAAAATAAGAAAATAATTGAAGCCAAAATTTTGAATTACAGAAAATATCACACCTATTTAAATGTTTATTATGGTTTTTACATTTCTGTTATTTGATGACATTCCTGTGCTATACTTGGTCACAGTAGAGTTCTGTCTTCGTCCATTTGGGCTGTTATAACAAAACACCATAGATTGTTGGCTTTTGTACAACAGTAATTTATTTCTCATAGTTCTCGAGGCTACCAAGTCCAAGATCAAGGTGCCAGTAGATTGGGTGTCTGATGGGGGCCTACCTCTTGGTTTACGGGTATCTGTCTTTTTGCTGTGTCCTCACATGGCAGAACAGACAAGGGGGCTCTCTCGAGTTTCTTTTATAAGGTCACTAATCTCATTCACGAGGGCTCTACCCTCATGACCTTATCACCCAGAGGCCCCATTTCCAAGTACCATTGCCTTGGACCTTAGGATTTAACATATGAATTTGGAGGGGACACAAAATTCAGTCTATAGCAAGCACCTGCTGGGTATCTGGAATTTTATTTATGTTTGAGTTTTTCATAGAGCTTGAGATTTTTCACTTGTTTCATTCCATACTTTTTGTATCAGATAGTTTTAATTTTTACAATCAGTATTTTGAACATCTAATTGTCTTGGTCTAAATTTAAAATACAAAGTTAGATTGTGTTTGTATAGACCTCTTCCATACAGTATTGTATTTGATCTTCATACTAACCTTGTGAAGTATGCTTTATTTTCCCATTGTGTACATGAAAAAAATTGAAGATTTGATCATTTATTTGTACTGGAGTCACAGATTTAAAAATTTACTAAATTTTAAGTTTTGATTAGACGCTAAGACTAGAGAAACAGAGGATTTTCTTCCTAACATGATGCCTTTAGTTACTATCCATGCCACCGCCATCTGTGACCTGGACCTTGGTCATAATGTCCTAACTGTCAGTCTGTTCTGGCCCCTTTCTGATTCATTTTCTACTTGGCAACTCTAATAATAAAAACAAATAAATAAATAATCACAAATTATATCATGCCACTCTCCAGCTTGAAATCCTTTGTGTTTATAGTAATATCCAAACTCTTTACCCACCTTTATAGTCCTCCCTATGTGCTCTGGCCCTGGCCTAACACCTGGCCCCATCTAAGGATGCTCACTTCCTCACTCTGGCCTTCTCTCAGTTTCTGGTACCTGTCTGACATTTTCTGCCTTGAGGTCTTTGAGCTTGCCAGTCTGTCTACCTGAACTGTTCTTCCCATCATTAAAGTCCAAACTTTATGACAAAACGATGAGGAATGTGGGGTCTAGATTCAAATTGATAGTTGAAATCCCAGCTCTCCTTACAATTTGAATGACTTTGGAAAAATTAACAATGCCTATATTCTCAACTATAAAATGGGGATAAAACTGTACAATTATATTATGTAAGAATCAAATGAGATAATCCCTAAAAAGCATGTAGCAATTTCCTGGTATACTATATGTGCCAGGTAAATTTTAGCTACTAGTATTATTTTTATCACTATTACTTTTAGTACTACCACAGATGTCAGTTTCTCAGTGTAGGTTTCTGTGACCCATAGTATCTCAAGAAAGAGGACCCATTCATCTTTATTATAACACCTTTTTCATCTGCATTCTAATTCTTTCATAACTTGTAACTATTTATTTGTTGTTTACTTATTTATGTTATGCTTTTACCACTAGGATATAAACCAGGACAAGTAGGTTGTCTCCCCAGCACTTACATTTCATAGTTTTTGAATGGGTGAATAGATGTAGTGTTACCTGAATGTCCTTGAGACTGTCAACCAAAGATATTCTTGCCTTGTGGCCCTTGCCTAAAGGGTGCTACATTTCATTTCCCACGTTTGCTCCTCTGCTTTGAACCTACTGGACATGACTTTTCTCTGTTACTTTATCTTATAGAGCTGAAGTCTTTGTTTGCCTGCTATGGGGGATTGAGTTGGGTCTCTCAGAGAGTTCATAGGTCTCTCTGTTCAGATAATTTAAATCCTGATGAAAAGAGAAGGGAAATGTTTAGACGTGCCCATGTTTCATTTTGTCACATTAGGGATTTTGTTGTCTTCCAGGGTGGGGAAAGGAGTTCTGGTTGTAGGCAGCAGAGACAAGACACTTCTGGGGAAGAGTTCTAGGCACGGCTTCCTTTCTTGGCACAACATCCTTAATATAACACTTATGTCCACTGTATGCTGTGAATGTAGACTAAGCCCAGCACTTCGAAGGAGGCATTAGGATAGGTGCTAATTGGATTTGTCTTACACAATCAACAGTTAGCCTCTGGCCAGCTGATCTTGGGGCTACTGTTGGTATTCTGCTGAGAATCCTGTCCATGTTTTCCCCAGTGATAAATTCTGATAAATTTTCATGCTAACTTTGGTGAACAGACTTGCCTGGTCATACCTGAATATGCCTTGTTTTCAGATTTTCTTGCCGCTTTTCTGCATGGGCAATTTAACAGAAACTGGTGTGATAATCTTGTTACAGCCCAGCATGAAAACTGCTCACTTAGCTTCAGCCATACTAGCTTCCTCAGTGTTCCTGAAAGCACATTTCTGCCTCAGGGCGTTTATACTCAGTTCTCTGGGCTTGGAATGCTCTTCCCATAGATATCCTCATGGTTTGCTCCTTGGCTTCATTCAGGTATTTTGAAATGTATATTTTTTTACATGTTGGGCCGGTATGTAATTCTTTTAGATGTGTCACAATAATCCCAGTTGTTTATATACATCTGTTTTCAGGTATGTAAATTGTGACACATTTGTATTGGTAATTTAGAGCTGAATGGAATAACTTTGTTTCTGTATTTTTATTTCATTTTATACACAAGAAATTTTATTCTTTAGGTGTATTTAGACTGAATCCCATGTTTTTCTACCTGCTTGTGGAAGCCTATTCAAAAACCTTCTAGAACTAGAATGAGATTTCCTTTGAAATATTAGCACTATAATGTTTATGTAAAAAATTTATAGCTTTATCTGAAATGATAGCAAATTCTATGCCAAGGAAAATACATTTTATTAAAGCCATTTTTTTTCCATATCTGCTCTTTGGAAGTTACTGGATTAATTAGGTTCTGTGTGGGTCTAATAGAGTTTATGATGGAATCCCTGCCCTTAGTTTACACACTCTTGAGGAAATAATGGTGACAATGATGATAGTAGGTAACATTTGTTGAGTACTTACTATGTGGCAGGCAGCAATTTAAGAATTTTATTAAAATGAGCATTATTAAAGCACTGTGTCTTTTCACTTTCAGAATCTCAGGATCTGGGAGTGGTAAAGGATCCTGCTCAGTATTATGAACGTGGGAGGGAGCTCTTCTCTAATATTGTGGGGGGTATTCCTACAAGATCTCCATGGAGATTTGCAAGAAGGGCAGGGCTCTGAGCTCCTGAAGGAAGAGCTCACATAGCCCAAAAGGAGCTGAAGCTGAAAGATGAGGACCATGAGCAGCTATGGGAGGTGTGGGAACCACTGGAGCAGGAGCTGGAGGTGTTGCTGATGGCCAGACTTTCTGAGGAAGCCCACAAGATGATATGAGAAGCTCTCATGAAATAGGTGGCATCAGAAAAGCTGCTGAAGGAAGTGATGGGTAGAATTGACATGCTGCAGCCGGACGTGACAGCCTTGAAGATACCAGTCATCACATCCACATCCCGCCTCTCCCAACCATGAGCCCCACTTGCAGCTGCTGAACCCTACTAAGACTGGGCCCCACAGGGGCCAGGAACACTAGAAGCTCCTTCTGCCCAGCTGTGAGCCCTGCTATGGGACATGCCATTGCCATGGATGAGGGGGACAGGGAAATGGGTATGACTCTTTTTGCAGAATTCTAAGCCTGGAGGGAATTGCATATCACGGACAAGTCCTGTTTCTTCCTTGGAAGGGTGTACCCAGAGGATGTGGGCCCTTGCCTGGACTTTATAATGCGGGATTTCTTGGTGCTGTTGTGGGCCATTCTGGAGGACAACAAATGTTCACCATCTAGCCCATGGCTTTGCAGATGCTGCCACAGTAAGAGTGGACACAGTTAAGTGTGGCAGTGCCAACATACGTGCCCACACCTGCCAGTACCGCATCTGGCTCTGTCACTTTGAGAGCCACCACTACATCTCACCATCCTCTCTAGCTTGGATCACAGTAGTGAGCAATTTTGTCACCTTCATCTACTACATCCAGCAAGACCTGTTGCATAAGAATATGAAGCCAGTGTTTGGGGAGATCACAAAGTTGCAAAGGAGATGCCCAGCTTAGCTTCTTTCCCTAGGAGGCCTAGGGTATTACCTGGGTCTGGAAGGGGGGCTATGGGCTGGGCAAATAGCTGCCCCAAAATGGACACATAAGAAGACAGGGTCCTAGAGCCAGTCCTGAGCCAAAAGCCAAACATCTGCCTCGGAGGGACAAATGGCCAGGACCTGAGGGCAGCACTGAGCTGGCACCAAATATCTGTCCCAGGACAGATGGAGTGACAGATTTGTACGTGAGATGACCTGTCTTTCTTCCCTTTTGAGTTCTACAGTTTGAAGGAGATTTTCAAGAAAGCACCAAATGCCAAAGAGTTCAGAGCCTTAAATGCTTCCACTGGAGTGAGCTAATTCCCTATGTCCTGAGGCAGCTAACTTTACGTATATCTATAATAATTACACAATACTTATTGTGCCTTCTGCCCTTTGCAGCTCCCTTGCTATTGTCTAACTCTTCTACTATGTAATAGACCATCACGTACTTGAAAATAGGAATATACCCCTTGTGGGGAAGTCCTGGAACTTTTGTGGCAATGTCAACCTTGATGGGGTATCCCTGAATCAGTAACGGCGGAAGCAGTGTTTACTCTTCCCCCATCGCTCCATCTTTCCAAGTCTGTGGTGAACTTGAGGGCAGAGGCTCTTGCTTTATTCATGGTTTTATCCCCAGTACCTTGGNGGTGCCAAAGAGTTCAGAGCCTTAAATGCTTCCACTGGAGTGAACTAGTTCCCTATGTCCTGAGGCAGCTAACTTTACGTATATCTATAATAATTACACAATACTTATTGTGCCTTCTGCCCTTTGCAGCTCCCTTGCTATTGTCTAACTCTTCTACTATGTAATAGACCATCACGTACTTGAAAATAGGAATATACCCCTTGTGGGGAAGTCCTGGAACTTTTGTGGCAATGTCAACCTTGATGGGGTATCCCTGAATCAGTAACGGCGGAAGCAGTGTTTACTCTTCCCCCATCGCTCCATCTTTCCAAGTCTGTGGTGAACTTGAGGGCAGAGGCTCTTGCTTTATTCATGGTTTTATCCCCAGTACCTTGCACTGAGTTACATAAATGAATGAAGAGTGAATAAACACCAGTCTGGGATTATTATGTTGGGTCATCCCAAGCTTAGCTTGGATAGGACCCTAGATTTAGAGAATTCTAATACTGTATTTTGTCATCATCATTATTCTACCTCTTTACTGCTGCCCCACCACTGTTGTGCTTGTCCTGTTCTTAGAACATTAAACATCCAGTGACATTTGTAAAGAAAGGTAAAAGCTGTTATATCTGACCTTAGCCCTATTCTCTTTGGTGGGGAGAAATGAGGAAATCATCTGATCAGCACTGTGGGCAGAAATCAGAATCCAGAATAAGACCAGGGTGAGGGGAGGCCTGGGGGCACTCCAGGGGAAATGATATGATAGCAGAGAACATCAGGGTGTTTGCCATGTGCTATGGCAGGCATACCCAGTATATTTTATTCCTTATGTAATTGAAAGAGAGATGACTAGGAGAATGAGAGGAGATACATTTTTGAATTCTGTTACCAATTTAAAGATGACATATATTTATAGAATTTGTCAAGGTACCATGAGGAATATAATAAATATTTCACATGTCCACATGTCATACTGCTTAGCGAGACCTTAGACTCCTTAGACAAGGAGACTGAGTTCATCTTTGTACTCCCAACATTTCTTTCTGTATGAAATTGTACATAATAGATGCTCAATAACTGGTGAATTATGTAGAATAGGGGAGTAGGTTCTAGATCTCAAAAAGTCTGTAATCTCTTGGAGAAACTGAATATAATCATCTGGAAAGTTAAATAGAAATAACAAAAAGTATATACGCTGACCAAATGGGATCTATTCCAGGTATATAATGCTGATTCAGTACCTGAAAACCAATCAGTGTAATCCACTTAACTTTTGTAATCCATTAACTTTAGTTAATGACAATGTATCTGTGTGCATTCATTAATCATAATAAATGTACCATAATAATGTAAGATACCAATAATTGGGGAAACTGGGTGAAGGGTATGTGGGAACTCTCTGTATAATCTTCATAATTTTTCTGTAAATCAAAAACTGTTCTAAAATTAAAAGTTTAAAAAATGCATGGTTATCTGTGGTTAAGTGCAGAGTAAACTGTAGACCTACTAAGTCTCTATATAAATTCAAACAGATATAATATTGTAATGTGGTTAAGATTAATAGCTAATCGGGGCGCCTGGGTAGTGCAGTCGTTAAGCGTCTGCCTTCAGCTCAGGGTGTGATCACGGCGTTCCGGGATCCAGTCCCACATCGGGCTCCTCCGCTGGGAGCCTGCTTCTTCCTCTCCCACTCCCCTGCTGTGTTCTCTCTCTCGCTGGCTGTCTCTCTGTCACCTAAATAAATAAAATCTTTAAAAAAAAAGATTAATAGCTAATCTTTGGTTAATAGCTTGAGTTCCAATCCCTGCCCTGTTATTATCTGGCTAGATGACTTTACAGATTATTTAATTCTTCTTTAAAATGGGGATAACAATATTTCCCCCATAAGGGTGTTGAGGTTTAAACCAGAGTGACTGCAGAGTGCTCAAGACAGTGCCTAGTATATATTAGGCTGCTATGGATGGTAGAGAAATAAAGATTTTTTTTTAAAGATTTTATTTATTTATTAGACAGAGATAGAGACAGCCAGCAAGAGAGGGAACACAAGCAGGGGGAGTGGGAGAGGAAGAAGCAGGCTCCCAGGGGAGGAGCCTTATGTGGGGCTGGATCCCAGAAGGCTGGGATCACGCCCTGAGCCAAAGGCAGCTGCTTAATGACAGAGCCACCCAGGCACCCCAGAGAAATAAAGATGTTTTGGGGATAGGTAGGACTGAAACCAGGTCTTGAAGAATAGGTAGGATTTAGACAGGTAGGGAAAAAGGATATATATCATGAATTCTAGCTCTGAGATTTAATTTGCTTTGTGACCTTTGACAAGTCTCTGAAATTCTCTGTCTGTAGTTTTCCTTTTTATTAAAAAGAGGTTGTTACAGTCACAGTGCTTGGTTCATAGTTGGTGCCCAACAAATAACAGTTGCTCTTATCATAGATGTAGTTACTGTCATGGCTGTCATCATTGTCGTTGTCATTAAATCAGGGTAGGGGATGGATAGGAATTGGGCTTTCTTGGAGCTGAGGTTTCAGCAAACGGAGGGAAACAAGATTTATATTTAGGGAAGAGTCTGATTACAAATATAAATAAAAGAACTATTAGAAAAATAGAAAACTTTGTGATTACAGGGATTTAAGCTGGCTACAATGTCTACGATGTGGGGGACTTTCTACAGAATAAGTTTTATTTCACATCAATATTCTGAAACAAATTAATGAATACCAGATATGCAATGGCTTTTTTCTTACCTTGTAAACAAAGCTTCCTTCCTTCCTCTCTTCCTTCCCTCCTTCCTTCCTTCTGTCCCCCCTCCCTCTTTCTTTTTTAATAGATTTTTAATATTATTTATACATTTTCTTCACATCACTTTATTTATTTATTTTTAAATTTTTTATTATATTATGTTAGTCATCATACAGTACATCCTTAGTTTTGATGTAGTGTTCCATGATTCATTGCTTGTGTATAACACCCAGTGTTCCATGCAATATGTGCCCTCCTTAATACCCGTCACCGGCCTATCCCAATCCCCTACCCCCCTCCCCTCTGAAACCCTCAGTTTGTTTCCCAGAGTCCATAGTCTCTCGTGGTTCATTCCCCCTTCTGTTCCCCCCGCTTCATTCTTTCCTTCCTTCTCCTATAGATCTCCCTGCTATTTCTTATGTTCCATAAATGACTGAAACCATATGATAATTGTCTTTCTCTGCTTGACTTATTTCACTTAGCATAATCTCCTCCAGTCCTGTCCATGTTGCTGCAAATGTTGTGTAATCGTTCTTTCTGATGGCTGAGTAATATTCCATTGTATATATGGACCACATCTTCTTAATCCATTCGTCTGTTGAAGGGCATCTTGGCTCCTTCCATGATTTAGCTAATTGTGGACAATGCTGCTATGAACATTGGGGTGCATATGGCCCTTCTCTACACTACGTCTGTATCTTTGGGGTAAATACCCAGTAGTGCAATTGCTGGATCATAGGGTAGCTCTATTTTTAACTTCTTGAGGGACCTCCACACTGTTTTCCAAAGTGACTGTACCAACCTGCATTCCCACCAACAGTGTAAGAGGGTTCCCCTTTCTGCACATCCTCTCCAACATTTGTTGTCTTGCCTTGTCAGTGTTTGCCATTCTAACTGGCGTAAGGTGGTATCTCAAGGTGGTTTTGATTTGAATTTCCCTGATGGCTAATGATTTTGACATTGGCCACAGCAACTTCTTTCATGACACATCTCCAAAGGCAAGAGAAACAAAAGAAAAATGAGCTTGTGAGACTTCATCAAGGTAAAAAGCTTCTGAACAGCCAAGGAAACAGTCAAAAAAACTAAGAGGCAGCCCATGGAACGGGAGAAGATATTTGCAAATGACACTACAGATAAAAGACTGGTATCCAAGATTTATAAAGAACTTCTCAAACTCAATACACGAGAAACAAATAATCAAATCAAAAAATGGGCAGGGGCGCCTGGGTGGCACAGCAGTTGGGCGTCTGCCTTCGGCTCAGGGCGTGATCCCAGCGTTATGGGTTCGAGCCCCACATCAGGCTCCTCCACTAGGAGCCTGCTTCTTCCTCTCCCACTCCCCCTGCTTGTGTTCCCTCTCTCACTGGCTGTCTCTATCTCTGTCGAATAAATAAAATCTTTAAAAAAAAATGGGCAGAAGATATGAACAGACACTTTTCCAATGAAGACATACAAATGGCTAACAGACACATGAAAAAATGTCCCTCCCTCTTTCTTTCTTTGACTCAAATTTGGGTGTTTTTATTGTATTGAAACCTATGATAAGAAACAGAAGAGGACCATACTCTACAGCTTGCTACTGTGACCCCAAACCTTGGGAATTAAATTTGAAAATCTTAAGTGCTTGATGTAGAAAACTTCAATAAAGCAGTAGAAATCATATTTGTATTCCCAAAAAACGCACACCACCACCTTTGTCCTTTTTGTTTGGGTATTTATGTCAGAGTTAGTGATAATTCATGTAATTTCAGCTAGTAATTATATGTTAATAAGCATTTTTCCTTAATTATTTTTTCTCTCTTAGAACGGTATCGCATTCAGAGTGAACAGTTTGAAGATCTTTGGCTCATAACGAATGAACTTATTATCCGCCTTCAAGAATATTTTGAAAAACAGGGAATCAAAGATTTTGCCTGTTCTTTTTCTGGATCTATGCCCCTTCAAGAATATTTTGAGTTGATTGATCATCATTTTGAGGTGTGTACTACCATATCTCATATTACCTGCAATTTTTCAATATATGAAAGAGAAGGAGATGCTACAGAGGAAAGAATTCTAGTATACTTGGCTATTAGATAGAGTGCTTCAAGTGGTTATTTTATGTGTATGGTAGATTTCGTGTATCTGTTCCTGCCCTCTTGCCCAGTTTGTGATCACTTGCAGACATTAACAGAGTGGCTGCCTGGAGCTAAGCATGTGGTCTGGCTTCAGAACAGAGCTGATTTAATTCTCCCTCATGGGGACTTAACCTTTGACCCCAATAACCCAGTGTTAAAACTATTTGAGTTTATCGGCAGCCATTTGGCTAACTAATTCTAGCAGGCCATAAATTAGGTGTGATTATAAAGAAAAGTGATTTTTCCTTTTCTTTTTTAACAAGCACACCGGAACTTCTGCATCTGAATGAGGGTTAGCCACATAAAATATTCTTCAGTATCTGGCACAATGGACACTTAGTAAATGCTGAATGATTAAATATCTAAATAAATAAGATCTGACAGTGACTGCATTGCCTGAATATTTTTGCATTTCTTCTGTGGAAGAGCCTGTGTTAGATTGTCCTGAGTTATCATGATGGTGTAAAATCTTCATTCTTTGAAGATTGATTTGATATTTGGAAATAGTCAAGAGTCATGTTCTGTAAAAGAACTGGAAAAATGACAGTCATTGTTTTAAAAATCTCATGTGTTAAAAAAAATTTACCAGATTCTACTTAACTTATTTGCCCATAAATAGACTCTGTAGGCAATTACAAGGAGGAGGCAGATTACAAAAGGATTTTGAACATTATTCAAGGAAGCATTGGTTCTCTAGCATAACTACTTTTTAAGTACTCAGTAGGTTTTTGCATTTCAGTTTGTAGACAGTGGTGTGTGTGTGTGTGTGTATGTGACAGAGAGAGACAGAGAGAATGTCATGTCACGTGAACGTTCTACCTAACGTTCAATCTCTTGGACATTCTAAGAACCTTGACTTTAACCTATAAAGACTTCTTTTAGTTGAGTGTGAACATAAAGGGAAAATTTCGGTGCATACAATCGCAAATAACATGTCATTATCAAATAAATTGAACTTACTTGGGTTATCTTTCATCTGTGCTGATAGTATTTTATAGGACTGTATGCTTTTGGCCAAATCACGGCAGCAAAACTGACAGTTTAGGGAATACATTTAGGTATTTTAAGGATTGAGAACCTTTGCAGTCCTCTAGGATATATTTAAAAAAGTTCCTGCTTCACTGTGCAAAACTGGGATCTAGTGTTTTATGGAAGAGTCTACAAAAAGACTATACTAATTATGTTGTTTGTAATATTAAAAACACAAAATATTAGATTCTGATTGCCTGTAAGTTTGACATACAGTTTCCCCGCCTTATTTGCTGGCTGGTAAATCCCTGAAGTTTCCACATCAGGGGCATTTTCTTTTTGGGAAGGGTTCAGGGAACATGATGAACTACAGGCAGTTCCATTTGTAACACAGTTAAAAAGCAATATCATTATGCTTCCTTTTCTCTGGCCCCACTCTCTGCTTTTTTTAAAAAAAATATGATTTTAATCTTTGACTTAAGATGGCTTTTGGAATCCAAATGTCCCTTAGAGTTAGCTCCATGAAGGCAGGAATTTTTGTCTGTTTTATTCATTGCAATAATTTTAGCACCTAGAGAGCAATGCTTGGCCCTGGGATCAATAATATTTGTTAAATGTTGAAATTCTGACACATGAAAACATTTCAATCACTGATATTTGGTTACACATTGAATGGAATGATAACCTGGCTGATGTGTCAGTATTGAAAGTGTCTTCTTAAATTTTTTTGTGTTTCATGAATTTAGTAAATAAAGTATTATAGCTGGAAATTATATTGTTAAGAGTGTATTATTGATAATCAGGCTAATGTTCTGTTTAAAAAATTTAGTTATTTAAAAAAATATCATTTAACTTTTGGTAATGAAAGGGGTTTTTTTTCCCCCTTCAAGAGAATATTCTTTGATTTAGTTACTTAGTGCTTCTGAAATTGGGATTAAAAGACATTAATAAAATTCTAAGTTTTTTTTTAATCATGTGTCTGGAGAATGCATACAGTGAAAAGGAAGTTTGGTTTGATATAAGAAATGTAAACTGTAATATGTTTGATTTCTGAACTTTTTTTTTTTTTTAAATGGGGGCTAGAGAGAGAGCATGTTTGAGCAGGGAGGGAGAGGCAGAACGAGAGGAAGAAAGAGAATCTTAAGCAGGCTCCACACTCAGCTCAGAGCCAGATGCAGGGCTGGATCTCACAACCCTGAGATCATGACCTGAGCTGAAATCAAGAGTCGGATGCTTAACCGACTGAGCCACCCAGGTGCCCCTTTTTTCTGAATTTTTTGAAAATGATATTTATTTCAGGACTTGTTTTGTAAAGTTGAATTAGAAGTTCACATAATCTGATTTCATGGCATGTTCCTTCTACTCTATGACTCTCACTAGCTTTCTTTTATTTTAATAATATTAAATTCAAAGGTTATGAGAAGAGTTGTAGTAAAAAGAGTCTATTTTTGATTCTCATCCTCCAGCCACTCAGTCTCCTCTTTGGAAGCAACTTTTGGTGTTCCATTTCTTCTGTATCTTTTTAGAACTATTATATGCAGTCACAACTATGTTAATGTACAGATTTCTTTTTAAAAAATACATGAATGGTAGCATATTATACATACTATTCTGTATTTTGTTTTTGTTTTTTGGTTTGTTTCATTCAATGCGTCTTTGGATAACATTGCATATTAGTACTTAGTAGTCCTGCAAAGTAGTCTTCTTTATTATTTAATCTGTTTCCCTATTGATGGGTATTTTGATTATAAATAATATCTTCCTGGGGCACCTGGGTGGCACAGTCGTTAAGCGTCTGCCTTCAGCTCAGGGCGTGATCCCGGCGTTATGGGATCGAGCCCCACATCAGGCTCCTCCGCTATGAGCCTGCTTCTTCCTCTCCCACTCCCCCTGCTTGTGTTCCCTCTCTCACTGGCTGTCTCTATCTCTGTTAAATAAATAAAATCTTTAAAAAAAATATCTTACTATACTACAACAGAAGAAATAATTCTATAATGAATATCCTTGTATGTACATTACTTTTTGCAAGCATACCTCTAGGATAAATTCCTAGAAATGGGCTTGCTAGATCAAAGGCTATATTGTTTGAGAGCTATTTGTATTAGCTTTTTATAAATTTTGCCCTTTTTTTATTGATTGATACTCTTTTCTTACTGATTTGTCCTCTCTTTGATTCTTAGATGCTTTCTAGATATTATGGGCTTGACTTTTTGTTTCTGTGGTTATTGCTATTATTTTTTGCAGTTTGCTGTCTTGTCACTTTATGATATTTTTCTCTCTCTTTTTTTTTTTAACTGTATAGAATTGCTTTTTCCCCCCTTAGCTACACATTTATCAGGGGTGTGAGTGTGTATATGTCTGGCTTTTGGCTTTTGAGTTATAAAGGTCTCTGTCATGCCAAGATTATTTAAAAATTCTGATTTTTCTAGTACTTTTATTGTGTCTAAACTTTTTATTCCTCCAATTTATCTTGCCGTAAGGACTGGGGGAGAAATTCTTATTCTTTTTTTCTCTGTAATCAGTTATTACAGGACATTTATTAAATAATCTGTCTTTTTCCTGGTGATACCAGGTCATCTTTACTGAATTTCCATGTGACCTATCCTACTCTATTATCTGTATATCTATCTATTCATGTACCAAGTATCACGGTTTTAATTCTCTTAACTTTATAATACATTTAAATTTCTTCATTACTCTCTGTCAAGCTTTAATTGGCATTGCCTGTATTCTCACTTTATAAATGTTTTCTTGTGCACATTTAACCTGAATTTAAGAAATTCTCTATTGTAGTTGCGGATAAATGGTGAGAAATTAGAAGAACTCTTATCTGAAAGAGCTGTACAATTTCGGGCCATTCAACGCCGACTATTGACAAGGTTCAAAGATAAAACACCTGCCCCCCTCCAACACCTGGACACCTTGCTAGATGGAACTTACAAGCAGGTAAATATGATATCAATGATAGTTTTCCACTACTGGATAGAATTTTTATCCCTTGCCCTAGAGTCGTGTACTAGAATATCAAGATAGGTATTTCTTCCCTATGTACTGTGGAGCAGCAAATAGCACACAAGCTTTAGAGTCAGAAAAACTTGGGTTCAAATGTCCAGTTTTGCAACTTTCTAATTATTGATCTTGAGTAAATTACATAAGATCCATCAGTTTCAACATTTTTACCTCCCAGAGTTATTGTGAGGATTTTTGATCATTTATGTGAAGAAGCCAGCCAGCACAATGCCAGGCAAATAGTATGTGCTTAATAAATAGTAGCTGTTATGCTTAGTGTTATCATTAAATAATTCTTGGTGCTTCTCATAATTATCACCATAATTCCCTAATTGTCCTACTGAGCAACTGGATTACACTTCTATTATTATGTCAGCTGATGTTTTGAGATGGAACTCTTAAATAGCTTTTTGTTCTAGTTCAAAAAGACTTGTTCCTTCCTCTTTCTGATTCTTTCCATCAGTGGTTTATCTTTTGCATGGCTAGGGTGATCTGACTTTCATTCTTACAGTCTTATGTCNCAGCTTTTTGTTCTAGTTCAAAAAGACTTGTTCCTTCCTCTTTCTGATTCTTCTTTCCATCAGTGGTTTATCTTTTGCATGGCTAGGGTGATCTGACTTTCATTCTTACAGTCTTATGTCACCAAAAGCTGTTCAAAATTATTATCTCTGACTTGAAGTAATTATTTTTAAAATTTAAAATTTAAAGTTCCATGGGTGAAAACGTCTACCAATTCCACTAAATGGAGTCGGCTTTGAATGACTACATGTCTTCTTATGCTTCTATATAATATCCTTAATCTGTTTCAAAATCGGGGTTGTGGTATGAGTATTCTGTTCATTTTTTATTTTTTAAAAATTTAAATTCTTTCTTTATTTTATTTATTTTTATTATGTTCAATTAGCCAGCATATAGTACATCATTAGTTTTTGATATAGTGTTCAACGATTCATTAGTTGTGTATAACACCCAGTGCTCATCACCACATGNAAATTCTTTCTTTATTTATTTTTATTATGTTCAATTAGCCAGCATATAGTACATCATTAGTTTTTGATATAGTGTTCAACGATTCATTAGTTGTGTATAACACCCAGTGCTCATCACCGCATGTGCCCTCCTTAATACCCATCACCTGGTTGCCCTATCCCCCCATCCCCCTCCCTTCTGTAACCATCAGTTTGGTTCCTGGAGTCTGGAGTCTTTCATGGTTTGTCTCCCTCTCTGATTTCTTCCCATTCAGTTTTCCTTCCCTTCCCCTATGGTCTATGCTCTGTTCATTTTTTAATTGAATTTTTTATTGAGATAATTATATATTCGCTTGCATTTATAACAAAAAATACAGATAGATCTCATGTATCCTTTACCCATTTTCCTCCAGTACTAACATTTTGCAAACCTACAGTATATCACAACCAGGATATTGGCATTGATAAAACCCATGGATTTTTTTCCAGAATTTCATAATTTTACTTGTGCTAGTTCGTGGGTATGTATATTTTAAGTTCTGTACCATTTTAGCACATGTGTAAGTTCATGTGTATCACCGCATTCAAGATATTGAACAGCTCCATCACCACAAACTCCCTCATATTGCCTTTTATTGCCACACCCTGCCCCCACTTCCTCCTCTACTATATTCTGTTGATTTTGAATGGACAAATCAGATTTTTTTTTCAGTTAGCTTCTCTAGAGGAAAGAAGAATAGCTTAGTATGTAGACATCAATAAATGTATTGATGATACAGTTGTTTCTTGAAATACTCATGGTTATGTGAAAATTAGAAGCAATTTGAGGGACAGTCTGTAGAAGCATTAGGATATTAGAAAGAACATGGGACTTGGAGTCCAAAGACCCCAGTTCTGTCATTTATTAGCTGTGTGGTTTTGGCAGGTCCCTGACCCTCTCAGAGCTTTGGTTTCTTTCCATAAAATGAGATAACTACTATGAGATAAATTGTTGTTAATATGGCAAGAGCTCCAGTACGTACTGTTAGAAGAAAAAGAAAAAGAAAAAAGTATATACTATCTTGTTGTGTGTTATGTAGTATATAGATATTCTGTGGTATGGACAAACTACAGTTAATTAAAAAACAGATCTTAATAGTAGTTTCAAGTTGAGTCTAACAGTGAGAAAAATCACTTTTAGACAACTCTACTGTGACCAAACAGGCATATGATGTACTTCACTATCTCATACATTCTGTACCTGGTGTAAATATTTCTTATTTTTACTCTTTGCCTGGGTAGGGGGCATGATTTATTTGGCAGATTAGCCAAACGCATGAAATAAAGAGCCATGCTAGAGTGTGGTTTTACTTTCCATGGCATGACTGTCAGTAGATTTTGAAAGTGTTTTCCTAAAACAGAAGTTTAAAATTAGATCTTTACCTATGTAAAATCCTTGTTTTCTCATGTGTAGGGAACATTTAATTTTTTTTTTGTTAGTCCTTCTGTGAATCTTACTGCCACTTTAGTTCAACCAGGAGCAGTAAGAGATGCACTCTGAGCTGTTCAGTGAAAGATTTACATTTTATTGCATTTATCTGGAGGGTGTTACATTGTTAGCATTTAATGAACAGTGATAATTGGCTTATGTGAATATAGAAGCAGAAGCCAGTGTCCTTCTAAAACTATTGTGTAAGCTCTGAAGGCAGAAACTGTTTTATTTTATTTTTTGCCTTATTTACTGCTATATTCTTAGGATGATACGTTTCTTGCCACATTATAGGTGCTTAATAAATATTTGCTCTATGAATGAATTCTTTATTGCCACTAATATAATTTATTGAAGCTATGTTTTTGATAAGGGCAGGACTTACAAAGAACAGATTGGTAGAGAATTCTTTGAGTTCAGGCACATGAATCATTGGGATGGTTTGTTTTAAAATCCCCAAAAGCCACTGAAGGAAACTCTCTTCTGTCTTCCTAAATAACTTAGTTGGAGGACTCAGGTAAGCTGTCATAGCTAAGAAAGTTTTATAGCTGCAAATTCTTGACTAAGAAAATCTTTTCTGTACTTTTTTTATAAGTATATGTATGCCAAAGTAAATTTGAAATAATCATCTGTTGAAATACGTCTGTGCTGATAGAACATCGTTGAGGTTGAATCCCATCATGTTCTGAGTGGCATAAGAATTAATTGGGCTCTTTTAATATTAATGTATGTCCAGAAGCATGAAAAGTCTAATTCTCTTCATTTCTTATTTACATAATTATTGAATTCTTCCTCTTGGAAGCCAATTTCTCTCATGTCTTTGAGAGGCTAGGATAGGATATAGAAATGTAGGACTGGAGGAAGTTTGGGGGTCTTACGGGTATTAGGTGGTCTAGGAATGGCTATGGATTCTAATAAAGTTCTTAGGACAAACTGAAAGTGAAGATCAAGGTCCTTCATATACAAATGATTAAGCATTGCTGAGTTGGCTGTAATGTGAATTAGTTTGTATAGTATACTCATTCATGTAAACAGTCAGTTGAGCAGGTACAGAAGTAGGTAAGGCCAGGGCAAGCAGTATAAAATCTGTGCAGATCTTAGCAGAAACTGCAGGTACCACTAGCTTATATAGTGAGCCCATGAAGTAGGTCTCTAATCTTTGAGTGACTTGGGGTTTGGGTACCTTTGATTCTGGTCCACAAGAGCCTGTTAGAGAAAGCCACTGCTTCTACGGTTGCAGTAAGACATCCAGCATTGTTTCCTTTAAATGCATGCTAATAAGTGCTCTAGGGTTTAAAGTGGCATATCTGATGTATCTTAGTAAAATGGTTAAGAATTCTATGTTTAGAGTTAGGTTGCTTGTGCTCTAGTCTTGGCTCTGTGACATTGGGCAAATTACTTAAACAAACAAAACTCTTCCTAAGCATCAGTTTTCCCACCTGTAGAATGCTTCCTCTTTCATGGAGTTTTTATGAAGACTGAAATCTGTAAACACATAAATTGCTTAGAATAGTGCATGGTAGAGAATGAGCTCTCAACAAATGTTAACTACAACTCTGGGGGACTCTTCTTCATTTTTATTTGACTAATAAGTTATGCCATCTCAAAATGGTGCTATTCATTTTTCAGACAAAAGAGGTTATAATAATACATCATCTTTCTGAAACTCTTGCCATTTAGCAACCTCAAAAATCTAGACCTCAGCCAAGAATGAGGAAGATCCTGTAATCTCGGGCATCCCCACACTCCTTTGTGTGTTGTTTGGTTCCAGAGAGGATACCAAAAGGGAAGGGGCATCAGGACGATGAGTGAATTCCTGATTGTTTCATCTGGATGCATCCCTAGAAGAAAAAAAAAAATTTATACACACACACGTGTGCACGTGCGCACTCGCACACACACGTGTGTGCTCACGCATACACACACACGTGTGTGTACTTACACACACATACTACTTTGCAGAAATGTTGTACTGAACTATAGTTTTGCAAGCAGTATATGAAAATGTCTGTTTTCTAGGTATTATTGTTTTGATCTTTACAATTTTGATCTGAAAAGAGAATTTGATTGTTGTTTTATCTTTCTTTGCTTACTTGTGACGTTGAATATTTTTACAGTGTTAATTAGCGATTTGCATTTGTTTTCTAGTGATTTACGTTTGTATGTTTTCTGTTCAGTAGTGTATCAGGTAGTTCTTTTGTGTATATTAGAAGTGGCAATCTTTTATCATACTTTTGTCATGCATAAAAAATACAAAAAGTTTTACCAATTTGTCATTTGCCTTTTATTTTTATTGATAATGTTTTCTTGACATGTAAACTTTAAAAAGTTTTATATAGTAAAATCTATCCATCTTTTTCCTTAAGGTTTCTCTGCCTAGGAAAGCCTTTCCCATGCCAAGAGTACATGAATATCAACATATAATTTATTCTAGCATTTTTATGCTATCATTCTTTATATATACTTTTAAAATCCATCTGGAATATATTATGCAATTTAGTGGGAATCTAATCTCCCTGCCAAAAATGGTGAGCGAGTTGTCTCAGCCCCTGCTTATTACATGATCCATTTTTCTCCTGCTGAGCTAATGCACTACCTGTATCATTTAATGATTTTACTGTTACAGCAAACCGCCCCAAACCCTAGTGACTTAAAACAGCAGTAATTCATTGTTGTTCACTTGGGCAGTTCTGTTGATCTGGGCCATGCTTGGTTGATCTCCACTGGGCTCACTCATGTGTCCCTGGTCAGCTGATGGCTCAGCTGGAGACTGGATGGCCTGGGATGTGCTTACTCACATATTTGGCAGTTGGCGCACAGTTAGATGGCATCTTTGTGCCATATGTCTCTCCTGGCCCAGCAGGCTGGCCTGGTTTTATTCACATGCTGGCTGCAGGTCCCAATGCACAACTATTCTTCAAGCCTCTGCCATGTCTCTAATTCACTATAGGTTTTGGCCAACCCAGATCAAAGGGGTGAGGAAATAGACTCTGCCTCCTTATTGGATGAGTAGAGAATTGTGGGCATTTTTGTAATCTACCCTACTTTTTTTTTTTTGAACGTAATACTAAATTAGCAAAATGTTTTAGAAGACAATTTTTTTCCCTTCCATAATCCTTAGACTTAGGTTTTCTGTACTTTTGATTTTCAAACCTAAATTTTTGTTGTCATTACAATATTATTTATTCATAATCACTTTTGGTCTATGAACTCTGCGATAATTTATCTTATAATTAATTAGGTTTGTCAAGAGTTGTTATGAGCAAACAGAGCATCTGTACTGTTTTCAGGTTAGTGAGACTGCCTGAATACTACTCGCCTGTGTGCTTAGTTACGGTCAGTTGTTTTGGGGATGGAATATGTTATTCAGTCTTCTTGGAGGGTTCCACATTATCCCTGTCCAGGGTGGGCTTCATGGACACACGGCCTGCACAGTCACACACAACTCTGTGTTTGGTTTAAAGCCCTGTACTTGCCATCTTGAAATTCTTCATACTTTTGAATAAGAGGCCCTCTATTTTCCTATTTATGCTCTATTTTTCCTTCTATTTTTGCTCTGGGCCGCTCAAATAATGTAGATGGTCCTGGCCCTGTCAGGATACTAACTAATTTCTGATGAGTAGAGTAAGAAAACTGGGAGTTCAAATACAGAACAGAGTTCAAAAACAGAATGGCTTTTGGACTATACCTGTAAGTTCCCCAGAGTTGGAGAAAAAGTGATGCAGTAGGCATCAGCGAGAGCAACTCTGGTGGCAGCTTAAGGGTTTCTTTCTGGGAAAGGCATCTTGGTTAACTGATCATGAGTGGTAAGTCTTATCTCATTTAGGAATATCATTCTGCAATTTGTTGTCTCTAGGCATGTTGTAGGTACCAGCCTCCTTTTAGACTTCCAGCAGGTGGGTCACTAAGCTCCGAGATGTGCCATCAATAATTATGAGTTCTGCTGCACAAGGGGGTCAGCCAACCACTTTTCTCCCGTTTTCAACTGCAAGTCATTTCCTATATCCTATATTTTTGATTGGCTAGGAACCCCACAACACACATTTCCACGTTAGCATTTTACTCTTATTAGCAGGCCTTTCCTACATAGTATCTGCCTTCCATCATATCACATTCCATTGAGGGCATCTACCAGGCACCCCTTCCTGAGGTCAGCCTGTGGCTGGAGCAAGGAGAGGGGACTGGGACTATCACTCTAGGAAAAGCATCTTGTGATGCTTACATCCTCCAGTGAAGGAGGATTTTCCAGCTGCCTACTACAATTTCAATAATTTAGTCCAGAATTTGGAAAAAAAGTCTTCCTTTTTGAAAGTTTTCACCTTTACTTTTGGCTTTAAAGGCATAATGTTGAAAGAAATTAACCATGTCAAGAATTTCTTTTTGTCAGCGGTTAGAAACCTAGATTTCCTCATTTGTACAATTAGAATACTGCCTTGTCAGTCTTAATATATTTTTGGAGGATCTAAGAAAGAAAGTAAGGTAAGAGAAGGGAAATTCATGTTTATTGAGCATCTGTTGAATCTAAGGTAAATTTCATTTATTACTTCAGTTAATAATCACAATCATCTTGTGAAGATGGCATTATTGTTCCCAGTAATGGATCCCGAGTTATGGATGAAGAGCTTGGGACTCCAAGCAGGGTTAAGCAGCTTGCTCAGGATTGCACCTGTATTTAGCCATCTATTCCAAAGTCCATGCTTTAGTATGTCATGTGGCATATTTAATCATTTCCATGTGGGATGTAGACATCCTAGGTTTTCTTTAACGAAACTATAGTCAGGTTAAAAAAAAAGGAGATTCATGGAAACTATTTGTACATATTCATGTTGTATATATGTATATATTCATGATCATCCAATATTCGTTGGGTATACACCTATCAGAAAGGTAGCAAAATCTGGAGAGGTCCCCAACGTATATATTACATCTGAAACTTGAGTATCAGAGGAAGAGGTAACTGTTAATTTAACTCAGACTGAAGTTCAGTTTCTTTGCTATCAAATTCTAATGCTTATTGCATTTGGCAGAAAAGCTTTGGAAAATAACTTCTCTTTCATGTTGTAAAAATTTTATGTACATTTGTTAGTCAAAGCAGGACTGATTGGCTGAATTGAAATTAGGGACATTTATACTTACCCTATAGTTTGGCTTGTGTTTTGGTGCTTTTATGTGTACTCCCCACCCCCACTTGAGCACTAACCCTCTGTTGTAGCAGAGGAAAAACGTTTACTAATCAAAAAGTTTGTGTCAGATGACATATGTGTGATGTAATGACTGATAGTCATTAGTGTTCTAGAAAGGCACTTGGCTGATTTTTCTCTTCTGCAAAACAGAGGTTGTATTAGGCATAATTTTAAACAGAGATCCTGTGGTTTGGAGTTTGCTATTTGTTACTTTTTCTGTATTTAAAACTTCCTTCCAGTTTGTTTATTTGTCTGGTATTGATGTATAAAAATCATGTTAAGTCACGCAAAAGTCTAAGAGCTTTTTGGTCCATGACTTTTTAAATGAGCATGATTTTGGCTGATAACACAAAGGAATATGTGATGAAACTTTCAGGCCTATTTTCTTCCTTGCCATTGGCAAGTAAAAACAATGTGCTGATAGATTGAGAAGGTATCAGGGATTGAGAAGGAGGTATCAGGGATTTGGTGATGTTGCTGCATTTTTCTTCTAACTACTTAAGAGCTAAGAAGAAATTCTTTCTCCTCTGAAGGAGATAGAATAAACAGGTGAGAAATAGGGCACAGAGATGTGCAGCCAAATGTTTGGGGATGAATGGAATTGATGTTAGAAATTGGAGTTTATATGTTTTTACCCCATAATTCTACTCTTGGCTATTTATCTAAGAAAATAGGTCACAAAGAAAAAAAATAAATCTGTTAGGTTGGTCATTTATAACATTAATCATTATAAACTAGCTTTCCATGGTTAGAAAATGATTAGGTTTATTGTAGGGCTGCCATTTGATATGATCTCATTTCATATTATTTCATTTTTAAAAAACTTACAATAATGTAAACATTTCAAATAATTGCAAGTAGCATTTAGTATGTAGTAAGTTTCAAATAATGAAATAGATGTATCTATAGTAAATGAGTGTGCAAAGATGTGGAAGGAATATAAAAAATTGAAAATGGTACCCACTTGTTTTTAGGTGACTTTAAATTCTTAAGCAATTTCTTTTAATATTATAGTGATCACAGTTTGATAAGCATGAAAATAATTTTTCACAATATATAAATGTACTTAACACTATTGAACTATATACTTTAAAAAGGGTAATAAATTTTATGTTCTGTGTATTTTACATATATGCAAAATATACAAAAATAATAACTTTTTAAAAAATGGAATGTGATCACAAACTCCTGGTCTTCATTGGTATTTTCTGAAGGAAGTATTTTCTCTCTCCCCTATATACCCTATAAACTCATTTCTCTATTCCCTGGATGTTTAGAACTTAAACCATATATGAGTTAGTTTATTCTTATTCACTCAAAAGAGGGCGATTAGATAACTGAATGGCAAGCTTGAATTAATTAATATGTAAATAAGGATGAGGGTTATCTTATTCTGTCTCACTCTCACCTCACTAGTCCCTCAGTGAAACTAGAGGAATATACAAAGCTCTTCTAAAATTATGTGAATTTTTCCTCCACTAGGTCAGAGTGCAGTCTAGAATGTAATCTCCCAAGTGTGTTTGTTATAAGTGTATCCCTGATATATTCAGTATATATGTGTGGCTATAAGGTCTGTTTCAACAGAAATATACTTCAAACCACAAATATGAGCCATATATGTAATTTAAGTTTTCTAGTAGCCACATTTAAAAAAAACAAAATGAAACAAGTGAAATTAATCTTGATAATGTGTTTTATTTAACCCTATATATGTAAAACATCATTTCAACATGTAATCAAATTAAAATTATCAAGATATTTTGTATTTTTTTCATAGTAAGTTTTCAATACATTGTTTAGTTTACATTTGCAGTGCATTTCAAGCTCTGAATAGCCATATGTGGCTAGTGGCTACCTCAGCAGACATTACAGTTCTAACTACAGACAATTGTGAACTCATAATTTTATATTGTTTCTTGTAATGTCTTTTGTTTTTTCTTTTCTCTAATCCTTTTATTTATTTATTTTTATTTATTTATTGTTATTTATTTAATATATTTTAAAAAATATTTATTATTTAGAGAGAGAGAGAATCTCAAGCAGACTACCTGATGAGTGGGGAGCCCAACTAGGGGCTAGATCTCAGGACACTGAGATCATGACCTGAGCGGAAACCAAGAGTCAGATGCTTAACCAACTAAATCACCCACCGCCCCTACTTTTTATTTTTTAAAGATTTATTTAATTTTTAGAGAGAGAGAGATCCTGCGAGTAGGGGGAGGGGCAGCGGGAAAGAATCTCAGACTCCCTGCTTGAGTGCAGAGCCTATGTTGGGCTCTGTATTCTGACCCTGAGATCGTGACCTGAGGTGAAATCAAGAGTGGAGCACAACTGCTCAACCAATGAGCCCTTTAGCTGCCCCTTAATCCCTTTAAATTCTAGCTTAAAGAAAGGGGGGTAATCAGAAGGGGGAATGAAGTATGAGAGACTATGGACTCTGAGAAACAAATTGAGGGCTTCAGAGGGGAGGGGGGTGGGGGAATGGGATAGACTGGTGATGGGTAGTAAGGAGGGCACGTATTGCATGGTGCACTGGGTGTTATATGCAACTAATGAATCATGGAACTTTACATCAAAAACCAGGGATGTACTGTATGGTGACTAACAGAATATAATAAAAAAAAACATAAAAAAAAAACCAGGGATGTACTGTATGGTGACTAACAGAATATAATAAAAAACATTAAAAAAAATTCTAGCTTATGATAAGACTTTCATTGATGCAATGATTTTCACTCACTGGTTCTGAATAGCAGGTAGTGGAAAGTACTCTCAGATAGTTAGGGGACTACCAGGAACCTTTGCTCACATAAACCATGCCTTCAGGTATTGTTACAAAAAAAGAAAAGGAAAAAAATCATCAAATTTTGTGTCAATGGACTTGGGTCCTAGTTCCAGCTCTTTATGTTGACTTTGGGTATGTCACTTGGCTTCTTCTCTTTTATCTTTGGATCCCTTAGAACCTGTCTGAGCAGCATCCAGCATGGTGCTTATCTTCTAGTAAAATTTTTAATAAATATTTATTGTATCTGCATAGTGGTTAACGCAACGGACTTAGAATCTTAAATTTCCCTCAATTCAGAATTTCAGAAACAAAAGGGCCTTTAGGGTCATTTCGTGCCAGCCTAGGGTGTGTTTTTGGCCGGTCAACATTTGTTTGGTGGACGCTAGTGATAGTGATCTAAGTAACAGGGCTTTATGAAACTGAATTAGTTTTCAAACAAGATATACAAGTACAGAGTAGTATTATGACATTGGAGTTATGCTTCCCTGGATTTACGTATGCAACACTAATTGACGTTAATGCGGGTTGTACATAAATCAAGGGGAAAGCAGACCTATTAGTATATAAAAACATTCTACTTTTAATATCCATCTGGTATGCTTTACTTCCCTGGGACATATGTGTTTTTTTATAAACTGAATGCATACTTCTTTATCTGCATGTTTTTCAATTGCTATTTGGTTTTTCTGCTTGCTAATATTAGTGTGAATACCAACTTAGATTGTAAATTCAGTATTAGGATTTTATTTCGGCAAATTTTTCAGATTCAGAAATTTGATCATCTGTCTGATATAAAGTATTCTAAACAAAAAGTAATCAGGGGCATACTATTCTGCTAAAATTTCTATTTGTTGTTTGTTCTTTTAAAAAAATTAGTCCATTGAGATACACCCAGAAACAAGATGTTTCTAATATTACAATAAAACTATTAATGAGCCCATTATAAGGAAATGAAAATCTTATCTTTTTGTATCAGTGATGAGAGAAAAAATATTTAAGTGGCCTCTAATTATCTGTAATTGTATACGAGTTTTCTTTCATTTAAGTTATCTGTCTTCCTGTTTAATCCTATCTAGCACAATTATTCCTTTTATATTAGTTTTCTGTAAATGGAGTTCTGAATGGTTTGAATTGTGAATAAACAATGATCACTATCCTCATAACCCTCCTCTTTATCTTTCTTCCCTTCGCCCACTTTCTTTCTCTCAGGTAAGGAAAACAAAGCCGGAGAGGTTATTTTACAATATTACCTAACAAAATAAAAAGATGTATGATCTTTATAGGATTATCTATGAACAGCTAAGTAGTTATATCAATACTGATATGTTTCCCTGTATATTAATATCCAGAGGGCTAATAGTGCCCTGAGTGTTGCTTGAAAGTACGAAATGTAACCAAAGATAAATTGAGGTGATATATTTTTAAAAAGATGCTTTGTGAGACTCAACTGTATATTCAGGAACAAGGTAGTAATAGGTAAAAGTGATTTAATCTAATTAAAAGAAATGAATTTTGAACATTGGACTTTATTTTTTATTTTTATCAAGTTCCAAAAATCTTTATTACATACAGAGGGAAAGAGTTCAGTCCTTCTTGCTGCTGCTTTCCAAATGGCTGTCAGGACATTGCTCAGCTCCTCAGCTCCTCTCTCTTCCTCTTGGTACAGATGTGTGTCCCCACTTTTTCTTGATGACTTAGGGTGCACTTGTCCTTGGAGACCTTGAGCCAACCCCATGGCACTGCTCATATGGGGTGAAGCTGCACACCTCTCAGATCATGTCTCACACGAACTTGGAACTTGGTGTACTTGGTGAGGCACCAGCTGCTGCTTGCTCACCTTCTTAGTCACCGTGTGGCCCTCGTTGTGGCCTATGGCCATAGGGTAGTGCAGAGTTATGGCTGCTGCTCCTCCATGTCTCCCAAGGCAGAAGGAGCATTGGACTTCAAATGGATTTAAATATATTATCACTGTACTTTGGAATCATTAGTAGAATGTTGTACAGTAAAATCAGTAGATATTTAACTTTACTATTTTTCCTGATGGACCACCCTATATTATTGTTTTTAAGTTTCCTTTTATATGATTTCTCAATCTGTTGTAGCAGAATATTAGATTTTGGGAAAATCCAACCACCCTTTGCACCCACATATTGATTCTTTGCCTCCCTCTGTCCTCATCTAGGACTGGGTTCTAGCCAGCACTTAATATGCGTGTTCAATTGATTTCTCAAGTCAGAATGATGGGCTCAAAGGCCATATTCTTGGAGACATTTTTCCCATGGAAGTGATAGATTTTCATGGGCCATCTCTCTATCTTTTTTTTTTTTTTTAAAGATTTTATTTATTTATTCGACAGAGAGAGAGACAGCCAGCGAGAGAGGGAACACAAGCAGGGGGAGTGGGAGAGGAAGAAGCAGGCTCACAGAGGAAGAGCCTGATGTGGGGCTCGATCCCATAAGGCCGGGATCGCGCCCTGAGCTGAAGGCAGATGCTTAACTGCTGTGCCACTCAGGCGCCCCCATCTCTCTATCTTTTATCCCACCTTTGTGATTCAAGGTGAAAGTATGTAAGAGGATCAGCTCTTATTAGTTGAGGTTCAAGGAAGCCCACAGTTCCTGGTCTTTATGATCTAATGTGTCAACTTCTTATATGACACATTTGATAAGACTAATCTTCCGAATGTAATTATCTGTATTTTTTATTTGTTTTTGTCCTATTCCATTCTGAGGCCTTCAGAGGATCTCCTTTGTCTATCTGGTTGAGACTTGTCTCTCTGGCATTCAAAGATCTCTGAAGAATGGGGGCCCAACTCCTAATCTTAACTTCCACTTCTGCCAACATACTTGCCAGTCAGGTTAGCCTGTTCTCTTAAAAAAAAACACAACACTTTATTGGTGTATAATTTGCATACTGCAAACATTCATACTGCAACATTCATCCATTGGAAATGTACCATTTAATGAATTTTAGTGTATTTATTGAATTGTGCAAACATTACTGCAAACCAGTTTTAGAACATTACCATTATCCTCAAAAGCTCCCTTGTGCCCATTTACACTTAATCCCCTCTTCCACCCCTAACGCCAGGAAGCTACTAATCTACTTTCTGTCTAAGTTGGCCTTTTTTTGGATTTTTAATATAGTTAAAATTGTACAGTAAGTATTCTTTTGGATCTAGTTCTATTGCATAACATAATGTTGTTGAGGTTCATCCGTATTGTAAAATGTGTCAGCAGTTTGTTCCTTTTTATTGTTGGAAGTATTCCCTTGAACGAATACACTACATTTTGTTTTTTATCAGTTGATATGTGGATTGTTTTCAGTTTTGACCAATAAATGAATAATGCTGCTGTGAACATTTATTGCATGTCTTCATGTGGACGTATGTTTTGTTTTCTCTTGGTAGATTATTGGGAGTAGAATTGCAGGGTTATGTGGTAAATTTATGTTTAACTTTTTATGGCATACTTTTTCCTCAGTGTTGAATCATTTGTATTCCCATCAGCAGTGTATGAGGGGTTCTTCCTCTTCTTCAAGATCAGTCCTTCACTTGGCCCTTTTGATTTTCTACTAGTTTCTGGAATAATAACTTATTCATCATTTATTCTGGCTGTTATGTTTTTGATCTCTCCCTCTCTCTGTTCCTTCCATATAGCCTATAAACATGCTGAAGTTTATCCTGTCACAGACCTGCCTCCTACAACTTTTCTTTGTATTTCTCTTCTACATGTAATCCATTCTTTCTTTTCTCCCTCTGCTCACTTGTCTCATCAGAAACTGTCTACTTTTATTTTCTCTGTTCTCTCATCTTCCATTTCATTTGTCTGTCCACTTTTTTATTGTGTTAAAAAAACCCATATATGAACTCTATTAACAAATTTTAAAGCATACAGTATAGTTTTGTTGACAGTATGCACACTGTTATACAGCATATCTCTAGGACTTTTTCATTTTGCATGACTGAAACTCTTTACCCGTTGCACAGGACCTCCCCTTCCCACCCTACCCTGCTTCTACTCTTGGCAACTACCATTCTACTTTCGGCTTCTATGAGTTTGATTACTTTAGATGTCTCATATAAGTGGAATTACACAGTACTTCTTCTGCTGTGATTGGCTTACTTAGCATAATGTTCTCAGAGTTCATACATGTTGTCACAAATGGCAGAATTTCCTTCTTTTTAATGGCTGCATAATATTACATTGTATATACATATACCACATTTTTAAAATCCATTTACCTGTTCACAGATATTTAGATTGTTTCCATATCTTGGCTACTGTGAATAATGCTGCAATGAAAATGGGAGTGCAGATATCTCTTTGAAGTAATGATTTCAGTTCTTTTAGATAAATACTCAGAAGTCGGGCTGCTGGTTCATATTGTAGTTTTATTTTAAATCTTTTGAGGAACCTCCATACGGTTTTTCATAATGGCTGTACCATTTTTCATCCAATGAATAGTGTACAAGTGTTCCAATTTCTCTACATCCTTGCCAACATTAATTTTTTTCTTTTTTGATAATGGCCTCCTAATAGATGTTTATTATCAGATTGTAGGAGTTCCTTATATATTTTCTATAATATGTGAATATTTTTTTTCCATTCTATAGGCTGCCTTTCACTCTGTTGATTATTTCCTTTGCTGTGCAGAAGGTTTTTCATCTGATGTAGTCCCACTTGTCTATTTTTGCTTTTGCAACCTATGTTATTGGTGTCATATCCAGGAATTCATAGCCAAGTCCAATTTTGAGAGGGAATACATTGACTCTGTAGATCGCTTTGGGGAATATGGACATTTTAACAATATTAAGTCTTCCAATGCATGAACATGGGATATCTTTCCAATTACTTGTGTCTTTAATTATCCATCCACTTTTAATGTGGTTTTGCCCTTGCCACTTGCCTCTGACCTTCTGATTGCCAAATCCCTTAAATATTTTTTTGGTTTTAATATTACACAGCCTTTCTATCATTTTTTTTAAAGATTTTTTTTTTAATTTATTTACTCGACAGAGATAGAGACAGCCAGCGAGAGAGGGAACACAAGCAGGGGGAGTGGGAGAGGAAGAAGCAGGCTCATAGCGGAAGAGCCTCATATGGGGCTTGATCCCAGAATGCCAGGATCACGCCCTGAGCCAAAGGCAGACGCTTAACCGCTGTGCCACCCAGGCGCCCCCTTTCTATCATTTTTTTAAAGATTTCTTTATTTGTTTTAGACAGAGAGAGAGAGTACACGAGTGGGGGGAGGGGAAGAGGGAGAGGGAAAGAGAATCCCAAGCCGACTCCCTGCTGAGTGTGGAGCCCCACTTGGGGCTTGATCTCAAGACCCTGAGATCATGACCTGAGCTGAAATCAACAGTCAGGTGCTCAACCGAGTGAGCCACCCTGGGACCCCTCTACCATGTTTAACTTTGTCATCCTACCTTACTTTTTTTAAAGCTTCCCAGTCTGTCTTAATGTATAGTCATTCTTATAACTTTTTTCTTTGCTATCTTCATAGGCTACTCTTCTTCTCCTACCTTTAAATGTTGATGTGTACCATCTGATGTGCTGCTCTTCTCTCTTAACATGCTCTGTCCAGATGATTTCCATATGATTCATATATTCCCTTATGGGACATTTTGGTGTTTACTCATGTTTAAAATCCTATGATAGGCATTCTGAGGGCATGGGTGATAAAAATTAACCAGAGATAGTCTCTACCTATTTCCATATTCAATGAATATATATTTCAACTAGGATATCCCACCTCATCATACAGAAAATATGTTCATAACTCATTTGATTGATTGCATATACCACTGATGGGTCATGACTCATTGGACAGCATTGAGGATAGAACAGAGAACAGGTCTGAGGACTGAGCCTGGTGGTCCTCCAACATATAAAGCCCATTAAATATTGCTCATCCCTGCAGTGAATGGTCTAAAATTCTTTTGCCTACCTTAAAATAATATATAATCTAACTTCTATCTTTCTGTTGGATTTTGGGGTACTGTTTTCTGTTTCTTTCTTTTCCTGATTTGTAATAGCCATGCTGATTCCTAATTTACTGGTTCTAGTGGTTTAGCAAAGAGGTTACCAGGTTTGTTTGATATATGTATTAAGAACAGTGAGTGCTAAGCAGAGGCCTAAACTTATGAGCTCTTTATGTGAATTTGTTTTAGGACATGGGTTTTACTTATGAATCTATTTGGGAGTTCGGGCATATTCTCCTCTTACTGTCTCCACTAATCCCTCATAATTCTTTTTTTTTTTTTTTAAAGATTTTGCTTAAGTAATCTCACATCCAACATGAGGCTCAAACTTACAACCCCGAAGTCGAGAGTTACATGCTCTACCAACTGAGCCAGCCAGGCTCCCTCACAGGTCTTCTTATTGTTTTGGATGGATGACATTACCAGAGGTCTAGATAGCTGATATTTTACTGGATGTACATACTTTCACACATGTCTGTATACAGATACACATTCTTTTAGTTTGTTACAAAGTTTTCACTCTTAGAAAATAAACTGAAGGCAATTTCCAAAGTTAGACCTGGTGTGACACTTCACAATACTGCCATAATGATATTCTTTGCTGGTTCTTAATAAATAAATATTGCTTGCTCTAAAGTTCTAGTCAGCAAAAATTGTGTTCTGTGATAACATAGCATTAATATAAAATTTGACATTTGATGTAGTCGACACAAGATGAAATATGTTGTAACAACCTAGAGCCACAGGTATATATTCTGTGCTAACCAAGTTTCCCGCTCTTGAGAATTACTTCTTCCATTTCTACTGATTGATAATGAACTGAATCTTTTCTCCTTGAAGCTACTCTTACTTCGGAAATTTCTCTTGAAGTAAGGGAGCCAGGTACATAAATAATCTGGCTCAGGATATTTGAATTGCTTTTAAGCTTCAGGCAAGCTAAAGGCGATATTTGATGATGAAGCTGTGTTCTGTTTGTCTGTTTGTAATTTTTGAGTAGAGTGAAGTTATATAGAGAGTGCCTTTGACGTTTGTACCATTCAGGTAGTTCATAACATCTCATATTTAAAAGAAGACTTGTGTTGGCACTTTTTAATTTAGAAAAGAAGATAAAATTATGTAGGAGGTTAAATTTGGGTTGTGTACATGTAGAAGTGAACCACAGAAGAATTTAAAATTTTCCCTTTTTTCCCCCTTATATACCTCAAGTATAATGCAGGCCCTATGCATACATAAGGGAATAATTAAATACAGAAATGGAGTCTACTTGTTAGCCAAAAAGAATGCCTGGAACATGTGGATAAGCTTGGATATTTGTCTAATGTTAATTGGAATATTGGTTTTCAGTTGAAGATGCCAAATCTTCAGAAAAGTAATTGGATTTAGCTTCCTATTTAGCAAACTACTTCAAATCCCTGAAGTATCCCACATCCGAAACTAATTTTTCTTGATTGTATCAAGTTTAGTCATGAACAGAACAAGGGTTGACATAGTTTTTTAATATTTAAAATATTTATTGACAAGGTTTCAACACTGTTGCTTGTCCACAAACCTTGTTAGGTTCCCTAACGACAGATGAAATCTTAGGTTCTATAGAACCAGTTTTACAACTTTGCAAAACTGTCTTATTGAAATAAGTCAATTTATTCTTTTTTTCCTGTACAATTAAATTTAAACTCAGATTTTGATCAGATTTCAAGAAACAACACAAAAATGGAATATTTCTTATTGCTTTTTATATAAACTTATATGTGTGCTTAATAAAACTCCTTTAGATTCAGTCTGGGAAATGTATTTTGTGGTGATTCTGAAGTCTTGAAAGTGTTTTCCAGACTACAAATGTTTAATGTGGTGTTTCAAAATATTTGGAAATAGTTAAAAAAACTTAAGAAAGAATAGGATATTTGATCACTGAAATTCAGGGATTAAAAGACTCAGTTTAGGAGATTACTCTCTCAAATATTTACTGAGCAACTACTGTGTATGAGTTTCTTTGTGATTGGAAGAGGTATATAAAAGTGTTTATGATATGGTTTATAAACTCAAGGAGTATAACTTTCTTATAGTGATGACAATTATAAAGGTAGACAAATAATTACCTTTTAGTCTAGTCTTTTGCCACTAAAGAATGCTAAATATTCCAAAAGCTTAAGTGAACTGTGAACAGATGCATCATATATAATTTTTTAATTAAAATATATTATCAGGGGGCGCCTGGGTGGCACAGCTGTTAGGCGTCTGCCTTTGGCTCAGGGCGTGATCCCGGCGTTATGGGATCGAGCCCCACATCAGGCTCCTCCGCTATGAGCCTGCTTCTTCCTCTCCCACTCCCCCTGCTTGTGTTCCCTCTCTCGCTGGCTGTCTCTATCTCTGTCAAATAAATAAATAAAATCTTTAAAAATATATATATTATCAGATGAAAATTATTTTAATTGATATTAACAGTGATGAATAGGAGCTATAATAACTCAACAATAGATTATTTTAATGTATTTTTTGTACTAGGACCCATCTTGTTAGAAAAATTTTGTAGCCATGTTTCCATGTCACTTTCTTACAGGACCTGAAACTTATTTAGCAGATACATGCTGTACATTTCAGTTGAAGTGGATTTTCCATCTGTTTTTAGTCTGTTTCCAGGATAAAAGTAACTACCAGATCTAATGTTCACTCTTGTGCCCCATTGCCTAGCACAGAGCCTGGTGTGGCGCACAGTAGGGCTCAACACTTTATTCCCCAGCGGTAGTTGGCTTTTCTTCAGGGAGCTTCTAAAGGCACGCCTTATGTCTCTGCCAAAAATTTCCTCTGGGACCAGGATATTATTTTGCTAATGAGATATGTACTTACAACTTACATATTTAGACCTATGTTTCTCATTCCCACTTCTGGAGTTGAGCAGTCATTGCAGGTACTGTGGGCAATGCTCCTAATCCTCCTTTGCTGTGATCTGAGTTGTTTCGGGACTCTGTTTTGTCACTGTGGAATTTTTATGATCTTTTTGTACTTAAAAAGCAATTATTGTCTTGGAACAAGAATAGGCTCTATCATCTTTCTGGTGTTAAGTTACAAGTGTTTGAAAGGTTTATGCTCTGTATCATTTGAGGTAAATTATTGTTTACATTCCAATTAGGTTTAGAGTTCTTTTTTAAATGTATTTTTCATGAGCCTGAATCACAGATTCTGATGAGGTACTTCATCTTTCCAAATTTTCATTTCTAGTTTGATAGCATCTCCTTGATTTTGGCTTTTATTCTTAAAATAAAAATTATTTTCCATGAAGTCTTGAAAGCTGATGGCTGCAATATTTGATATAATTTAATAGCAGATGTTAGGAAAGAATTGGATACCTAATACCTACAAAAAGAGTCAATTTATTTTTTACTATGAATTAGTTTTTCTGGACTCCTCATAGTCAACACTAGATGATGAGCTAAATGAAGTTCCTTTAGCTTCCAATCAAGTACAGGTCGAGATACAGTATATTTCAATAGTAAATGGGTGGAGAATCAGGCATTCCTACAGCTCTTGGTGCCTGAGAAATCTTACATACGGGCTCACTTCTACTCTCAGCCATTATAACTTTTAGCTTTGTCAAAATGGAGTGTCCACTGGGACTGTGAGTGATGATTTAGTCAATCATTCTCTAGTAAGACTTAGGTTGCGTTTAATTTTTTATTTTGAATTTCTTTTTTTTTTCTGAATTAAAAAATTGTTTTCTTACGATAGACTTCCCTAATAGTAATTACTAGCTCAAAGAATAGGAACATTTTTAAGGCTTTACTCTAAATGACCAGGTAATTGCTAATTTTGTGAGTAGATAGTGCCACCAGCAGCATAGAATGTGTAAGGGGGGTTCTTTAATTTTTCCTTAACAGTGCCTTCCCTAGGAGGTATGTCAGGATCACTATTTGCAGAACACCTTACAGGGAATCGGCAAAAGAATGTGTCTACATAGTCCTGTGGTAGAAGACCACCCAGTCCAATTGAAGAGAGCAAAGAGTTGCATATGGATACACATATAGAATACTGTCACAAAAAGCTAACGACAGGGGCCGGCCATTGGCCCCTTACTTACAGTGAATTAAAAACCAAACCAAACCAAGCCCAGCTTCTCAGAGTGGACCGAGAAGAAGGCATCATATGAGTGCCCCTGCAGTCTTCCCTTATTTTGGGATTTAGATCAATTTGTAGGAATTTTTCTGACTTCTTCAGGCCTACAAATATCTCTATTTGTCAGGAGAGACAGAGAGAAAAGGGAGAATGATCGAAAAGGGGCAAGCAATGATTGGCTTTTGATTGGATTATATAGTGGAATGACTTTAAATTATATCCACAAAGAAAATTTTTACAGAAGTCTCTTTTAAAGCAATCAGAAATAAAAAAATAAAAAATAATTTCATTTTATGTACCTTTTGAACAAAATGTAAGAATTGCATTAAATATTATCATGTGGAAAATTTGCAAAATTCAAACAAATGCTAAACAGAAAAATTAAAATGAATAACTTCTTGTGAACATTCTTCTTTCTCTTTTTCTGCGTGTATACATGCATTATTATAAAAATTGGGGTAGTTATATAAAGGATGTGCTTGTAGTCCTGTTTTTCGATTTCCTCTCAGGAATACTTTTCATGTCATTATAAATAGCATTATAACATCTTATTTAATGCTACATAGTGGCTATGTCAAAATCAGCCTAACCAGTTTTTTAGTGTTAGATAATTAGGTTGCTTTGAAGATCTTATTTCTACAAATAATGCTGCAGTAAATATCTTTGGAGGCAAAACCTGGTCCATTCATGACCATTTCCTCAGTATAGATTTCCACATGTGGAATTGCTGGACCAAGGTCAATGTGTATTTGTAAAGGCTCCTAATACATGTTTCCTCTCAGAAAGGTTGAATCAATTTACTGCCCCCCCCACCCCGAAACACATGACAAAGTCCACTTCTTGGTTTCTTTATTGACGTTGGGAATTATCATTTAAAAAACAAAAACTCTCTGCCAGTTTTATAGATGAAAATAGTGTCCTATTCATCGTAGTGTGTGTGTGTTTGTAGTGTGTGGTTAGGCCTTGGTTCTAATCTTTGTCAACATTTTGGACGAGCTAATTCCCTTTTAGGTCTAATGTTGGATGTGGTGATTAAAGCACAGGACCCCCATTCAGATTCCTAGTTTCTCAGTGGTTTTATGTAGTTTGTCTCTGGGCCTTGTTGTGGCATCTTCTTTTACATGTGCTTTCTGAACTCAAGGAACATGGAAAAAACTGGAGTTCTTAGCTTACTAGGTTTCTTCCTGCCTTTGGCTCTTACTCATAGCACTTTATAATGGAACATTTTACAAAATGTATTTTTACTTTGGATTGTGACTCTTAAGTCCACCCCCTTCTTGGATTAGCCTTAGACTTTGTCTCCTTTCCTCTCATTCCAAGAAGCCCACCACCACAGTCATTGGTTTTCCAAAATGGCAGCAGTGGAACCCTAGGGCCATCAGATAACTGGTGCACCTCAGTTTTATTTCTTTTAGGTATTGGGCTTCACTTAGGATTTCAATTCTTTAGAAGTTTGAAAATTATGCCCAAGTTAGGAGGGTTTTTTTTGAACTTAGAAAGGGCCTTTGAGACCATTTGTAGTTTTTCTTGAATACTTACAAGGAAGTGGAGCACTCTCTCCCATTTTTCTGTCTTTTTTGTCTTTAGTTACAGCAAAGGAATAAATCATTTTCATCTTCTTGATCAGACAATAGAATTGGCTAATGCAGTTTTTATTAAAACCTTTATTAGTTGCCAAAATTAAAACCTAAGAGACGTTACATTGAAAAATTTGACTTCTTGTTCCTCTTGAAAAATAAGAAGTCCTAGCCATACTGAGCCTGCATTCTGCCATGGTGTCTGTCTGTCTGTCCTCTCCATGTGAGTCCTGCCTTTTGCTTGGTAGCCTCCCTCACTGGTGGTGTCTTCTGACACTATGCCCAAGGGTCAGTTACCTTTTATCAAGTATGTGCTGCTTTCTTTTTTTTTCCTTCATATTTATCATGTTAAAAGGAAAGGAAATTGTTCTTTTACCCACATTAATAAAAATAGAAAAATAAATTAGAAGTTATGTACCTTTTAGGGTTCAAAACACCATATAGTAGCAATTCCAGGGACCTGTTAAAAACTATTGCCTGAATGCTATAATCCTTCATTCATTCAACAAATACTGAGTACCTAATATGTGCCAAGTCACTGAGATAGTCATCAAGTCCTTAGCGGTTCGTAAGACAGTCATGGTCCCCACTGTTATGGAGTTGACAGTCTAGTGTACTTTTCCATGTTATTCTAAATCCATAGCTTATAAGCATGTTACAGGTATTAATGGCCATTCCAAGTCACATGGAGGCAGTGGAAAAGGTAGGCAAATGTCTCCTTTTACTGAGCAAAAAAGTGACACTGAAGCCTCATTGTTCCTTTTTTCTTCTTTGTGTATAGAAAAGAGTAGGGGTGTCTGCTTCCCTGATGATCCTAGGTTTCTTACTAGGGATTTCTGTCATTTATCTACACTTCTTTAATATTTATCAGGGACACCGAGGGGGGAGGAAATTAGTAATGGGCACAAGATTTATTAGAAATGGTTACTCTCCTCAAGTGGTTTCTAGTCTAGTTGCGCAATAAGATATGCACCCCAACAACTGCAATAGACACAACATTTTAATAGTTTAAGTAGTTGTTAGCTCTTGAGTCTAGTCCACAACGCTGGCTTAAACTTTAACCCCCCGTAAGTCTCTTATTTTCTACTAGTTTTTCATTTCAAATGTATACTAGTTAAGTTCCATTTTGGCACATAATGGGCTAAAAGAGTCTTTTGAGGACTGTTTGGGACATTAACACAATTTATAGTATTGTCTCATTGGGGAAATTCCTTCTATGAGTTTAAATACCCTACCAATAAACACACTTTTGGGATGTTGTAATTAATTTAAGTTGGATACTTCCTGTTTTTAGAATTTCTTATTCCTATATTTATGGCATTGCACTCGGCCTTAGTCATCTAGTTCAACCTTCTATTGGGTATAGAAACTCTTTTAATGCAGTCTAAGATTGCACTAGCAAATAATTTTCATCTCCTATGCCAGTTCTGAACAGTTGGTGGTAGCTGCCTAAAATGCTGACTTGAGAAGGATTTTGAGGTTTTATTCAGGCTCTAAAGCAAATGTTTCCATAACTGTTTAGCAGAGTTAGTCAGAGGGGTGCGGATTAAGAGTGTTTTAGAATATGCCTGACTATAACAAAGGAGATTCTCTTGCTGATCAGAATGGGTTTTCACTGTCAACCTTTAGAAAAAATTTTAGTATTTTTTCTTTCTAATGGCCAATCTTTCATTCAGCCAAATTCTTTAGGAACTTCACCAAAGGATTAAAGCACAGAAAAGAGAGCATATAATGAAGACAGGTAGAAATACTGTTTCTGCTGACCTGTGTTCACTGTTCGAGTTTGGGCACTTTCCTCTTTACCAAGAATAAACCTCAGTTGACTGAGACTATCTATGGCAGTGTGCAACTGCTAGGTTCTAGGTCCTGTAAAGACAGGGACCATATCTGTGTTGGTCACTCTGTCACGCACATTGCCTGGCCTATGATAGGTAACTCAAAGTTTATAGAGTGAACAAATGAATATAGCTCCTGACATCTTTGGAGGAAACTTAAAATTAGCTCTTAGTGCTATTGAAAGGTACATGGTTTTGGTTCCTCTGGTGTTTAAGCAGGTTTTGATTACAAATGTGGTCATCAGAAGGATGATGGATATATTTTCACCTCGGATTATGAGGAATAAGAACTGACCATGTCACTGACCCTCTCCCTTAGGGAGACAGAGTGTGTGGCCAGTGTGGCACAGTGACTTCTTGCAATGCAATTCAGTTCCTCTTTTGTCAAGCTTTGGAACTAGGTCATAGGGGTCTTTTCACAGTTGAAGCCATTTTCGCTCAATTAATTGGGTGAAAACAAAGGCTGGCCCCATGCCCTGTGGTTATTGCTTTACAGGCAAGAGGCACAGATTGAATTGAGGTCTCCCTAGGTCCAGGACCAGAATGCTGTGGTGGATCTGCCCCTGTGGAGAGAGCTGGATTTAAAAGGATCTTGTAGCCACCTTTTTGGTTGACTTAATAGGGGAGAAGGTAACCCTGCAGGAGAAACTTTTCCCAGCCTAGGGAGGTATTGAGAAGAAATTCTGAGAACATTCTAACAAAATTCCTTAAAGGTTTTTGATCTTTTCCTCTCTTTTAAAAAGAAAGAACAAACAAAACATGCCAATCAGATGGCAGAATCCAGAGTCTTTCATGTCACAGTGTGTCCATTTACTACAGCATTTAGTAGGCCAATAATGCCTTTAGCTTGAAGTAGTTAACAAGCATACCTTGCAGTGTTACTTTTATTTTCTGCTCCCTGTAGCACTTACCAAAATCCCATTATGCAATTGGGTATTATTAAATGTTAAAAAGTTAATTTGTTCTGCATTCCATTAAAATTGCACTTTTTTTTCATGTGCACTGGTCCTTACATATTGTTTAAAACCTATAATTTAAGCTCACACCGTAGTAAAGTCTTAAGTAACCTTTTGCCCTTGCTACCTTAATTATTCTTCATCACATACATTATTTCAGGAGGATTGTGGCAATGGGTTAACTTCTTGTTAGCTAATGAAAATATATGTCATTTAAAAAGCAACATGCGACTTGGAGTTTTAATTAAAATTGTACATCAATAATGAAATAAAATGTGCCTTTTATTAAGGAAAATAGATGGTAAAAGTGTTGCTTGCTTTCTTTTTGAAATAACCATGCTTTGGTTAAGGCTAAACAGTTGATCAAACAACTGTTGGAAATGGGTAGCTTATTTCCATTTAAAAGTATTAAAACATTTGCTTTTTAAATGTAATAGTTTTCCAAATAGAGTCATTGTCAGCTTATTTCAATATGCTCAGTGATTATGATAGAGTAATAAAATGCTGTGAAACTAGATCCTAATGGTGGCGTGGCAAAGACAACTTTCATTATTTGATTCCAAATATGTTAGATAATTTTGGGGGAGTAATTTGTAGTGAATAAATAAAATAATTTTAGGGTTTGAAATTTCCCGAGACCATGCTAATTGTTTTTATAGCACTTGGTGTTTTATTTGGCTTGCTTTTATTTGGTAATCGGCACACACCACTAAACATGACCAGGTTTAGAGAGAACATTAGTGACAATTCCAAGCTATACTCAGCAGTAGAGACTGTCTGATATCTGAAGCCTTTAGGATTACCTTGGATTTTTTTAGCCTTGAGAATTTACATCTGACGTCACATCCAAAAAAATAAATAAATAAAAATTGGGAGGTGGGCAAAGAAAGATATGAACAGGTCCTGAGAATAATGGATTTTGGGAGTTTAAGAAGGTTGTAGAAATTATGTTCAGTTACATCGTTTCACAGAAGAATTTTAAAAAGCCCTGAAGAGTCAGTGACTCTTCTAAATATCTGAGACAGTACAAGAACTGGGGTCTCTGAGGCAGTTTGGTGGACTTGAAAGAGATTTTGGGATGAAATAGACCTGGGTTCAACCCTGACTTCACTGTTAACCACCTTTGTGACCATGGCAGATTATTGAAGCTCTCTGAGCCACAGTTTCCTCTTCTGTACAATGGAGATAGTTTTCTGTTTGGGGGGCACTGAGTGATTTTATGAGATAATGAATTTGGACGGCTGGTTCAGGGTTTGGCCCTACTAAATGCTTAGTTGATGGGCTTCTTTACCTTTGCCAGGGCAGTGTTTTTTTCCTACCACACAGGATTGTGTTAGCAGCGGGTCATTTATGCAAAACAAGACCCTGGTTGTTTTGGCTCTGAGGTCTAGGTTTGTTGCTAACCCAGCACCAGATACTTGGGGGCACTAGTATACACTGGGCTTTTGACCCTGCTATTGGAAGGTTTGGGCAGGGATCCACTCTGAGGCCTGTCCACACTTTCTGTCTTGTGGCCTACGGACTCCTTAATTTCCCCATTCTTATTTGAGAGTTCAGCAGAGAAATCCATAGAGAGGGAGATGATGCTGTGGAGGCTGCTGCTTTTTTTCTCTCTCTTTTTTTTTTTTTCCAATAGAAATGTTCCATGGAAACTTTTCCTGTGAACCCTCTTCAAGAGATTTATGCAGATTATAAAGTCAAAAGACGGGTCATCCCAGACTTCTCTTTCCAGGCAAAGAGGCCAAAACATAATTTTAGCAGGTATTAGTAAAAATTGAGAAGTATTTTGTGTATGCTGGGATTCTTGCCAACATCTGTGTTTGCAACTCCCAAGACAGGGCTAAGGTGAAAGTTTTTCCTTACTGCCCTCAGAAGATTGTTGAAACAAGCCTGCCACGGTTCTTTTCCATTGCATCTGTGTTACTGAGGTCTCTCTAGACACTGTTTTGTGGAATCTCGGGCCAACACAAATTGATTTACTTTTCACCGAAAGAGCTTCATGCTGAATGTTGACTGCAGGTGCGTTTTGGGGGAAGAGGTAAAAGACTAAAAACAGGGATTGGTAGGTAGACAAAGCAGGTGTAAGTCATTTGACTATTTCCCAACAAACTGAAAAGCTGCTTTAATTTGGTAAGGTTTTTTCTTTTTTTTCTTCTTAACGTAACAAATGATTCCACATCATGTGAGTCCAGTTAGGTACATCTAAGGAATTTACAAGATTGAAGATAGATCTTTCAGTTTGTTTAGAAGAGTTGAGAAAAGATCTGCCTCTTAGAGGGTACAAAATAAACACTTAAAAATGTTACCTCTAACATGCCATCATCAACTATTGCATGTATAACTACTTATTGATATCGTGAGCATGGTGATCCTTGGTGTGTATGTTTGTAAACTGTATCCCTTTTATTAAATAAAGAACATACTCATTAATCCATAGAAATATATAAACCTCCATGAGGACGTTTTTAACCAGATATATATAACAAAGACCTGAGCATTCTTTATTGATCATTTTGTGCAGAACACCGAGAATGTTCCAGCAGAGTGCAGCAAAAGCCAGTTATTGCAAAATGTGCTCTAGTCTTCCCTTAGTCAGTCTGGACTGTGGAGATAGAGGAATTTCAGACTCAAAAAATGATGAAAACAAACAATAAAGATCCTTAAACAGTATCCTGTTCCCCCATCCTAAGTGTAGGCCCCAACCAAGAAAAACTTTCTCTGATTTACTCAGCAATACTGATCTTGAAGAAAGGGCATAGTGGTAGTCGAGGATAACCATAAAAGTTAACATGGCGTAATTTTACTCTTTTAAGAAAAAATAGCTTTTAAAAAAGTCACAAATACTACATATAAGAATTCTTTGTCAGAAAATATAGGTAAGTAAAGAGAAGGAAATGAAAATGAAAATTATCCTAATTCTACCACCCAGGAAGAAATCATAGTTTGAATTTAGTATATATCCTTTCAGATTTTGAGTGTGTTGTGTGTAAATATATAAAAATAGAAATATTTAAAAATAGGGTCATAAGGGGTACATGCCATTTGGAAAGTTATTTTTCCCTTGTAAAAATAAATCATTAACATGTTCCATGTCAATATATATATAGTTAGAGCTACTATAGCTTATAATAAATACAGTTACTCTAGCTGCTAATTTCAATAACATTTGTATGGTATGTTTCTGCCTTTCAAAAAAATGTGGCATATTGTTTCATAGTAACATGTAAGTAATTAATTTCACTTTGTGAATAAATATTATTCTGATGCAGACCACTGTATATTTGATGTGTATCACAAAGAATAAATATTTACTTTTGCACATTAGCTGATTTTTCTTTCTGTTGGTGATTTACTTTAAGAAGTTTCTCATTCTAACTTTTGACCATTTTTAGAGAGAGTGATATTTTTTACTAGAATGTGATTACATAGTAATAATACCTAAAATTTGGTGATTTTTAAAGTATTGGTTAAGGAGCAAAATAGATGCCCAACTTTTCTTGCTTTCTGTCTTCCAAAGTTCTATTACTTTTGATTGTCCTTCTTAAATTCCTACTTTAAAAGAAGAATACCTTATGTTCAGTATAGTTTTTCAAGAAGCATAAAATTGTATTTGGCTTTCTGCAAAGAGAAAAGAGCTGATTACCAGAGAAAAGAGAGATCAAGTTAAAAAGCAAACAAACAAACGTAACTAGTAAATGCTAACTATCCAGTTTGTATGTGAGCACACCTATTTGAATTATGTCTGGCATATGAGTATTCCTGAAAGAATCCTGAATAGGAGAGAAGTTGCGTGACCCAAGTCAAGGACCCTCCCGTCACAAGCCAATGCCACTTGCCCAACAGGCTAGGGCAATGGTTGTGATGAATGCCAGGGATCCTGATACTTGCTGATTCAGGGTCAGGGAGATCAGCAAAATGGCAAGCTATAGCCAAGTTAGAGAGATTATGGAAGCCACCCAGTGAGGGCCTGACGATTTAGCAGGTCTGGCTGTGGTATAAGACTAGCTGCAAAAGCCCAAGTGTGGATCTGGCTCCATTGCAGACAACACCTGCCTTCACTACTGGGGGTGGAACACAGAGGGGGAGGCACTCAGACTCAGGGCTCATGGGCACACCCTGCTTCTGGTAGTTAGGAGGGGCCAAGATTAAGGGGCTCTTTTATATGGTGTGTAAAGAATATACCAACAAAAACAAACAAAAGCATAGAAATATCTTGCATTATTTTAGCAACACAGTTCAAAGTCGGTAAACTTCAAAAATTGTAGATGTCCTGGGAAATAAATTAAAGGGCTAGGGATAATCACGTTACAAGAATGAATACATCAGGACGTTTAGAAACCAACTTTAGTTTGTGTTCTTACTTCAAAGCTGAAATGAAGTATTTCATGACTAGTAAGACTCCCTTAAAAAATCTTGTAATTGAGGTAAGCAAGCACTAGGGGGCAGCCACGACTTGGTTAAAATTACATGTCCGCACGGTATTTTCTCTGGTGGGAAGTTAAAAGGACCCTTTTTCTTTCTTTCTTTTTTTTAAACTAAAGCAAATAAAATAAAAAGAAAGTTCAATACGTTTACAAAACTTAGAATTAGTTTCTTGATTTGGCTTAAAAAGATGCATTCTTTGGCTTTTTAGCTGCTAAGTGGCATTTTTTGCTTCAGCCTCCAGCAACAGTCTGTCTTCCTCTGACTTGACTTTACCTGATGATGACTTTCGTTTATCTAGAAAACTACACACATACACCAGGAATATGTATTATTTTTATTTTTAAATTTTATCTTTTTGATTCTTTGCTTGAAGAACAGGTGGTGATATATGGAGGAACAGAAGAAAACTCCTTGGCTTATTACTTCAAAGGAATAGAGAGAGGACTGCTCTCTGTTCTTGTAAAGAGAACCACCCCTTTTCCAAAGTGCAGTTTTCTGCTGCCAGCTAGATGCTCTTTGAAACGTACAATGGCAATCTTTCATTAGTTCTAAAATTTGCCTAGGGTTGGATCTAGAAGGGATATTTAGAAATACTGATTCCTGGGCCCCACCCTAGAGTCACTGAATTTTGAGGAATAAGGGATAGTTTTTAAAAGGTTCCTTGGCGATTCTGTGCAAAACCTAGGAATACGCCTGGCAACTTTTTTTTCTGTAGCTTGTGAGAACTATACTAGTAAGAAAATTCCTCAGAACTAACTTCTCAAAAAGTTTAAAATATTGGAAACGAGTATTTAGAAATATCTACAAATACTACATGTAATATGGTTTTAAGCAGAGATTTTAACACAACTTTGTAAAAAAAAATTTGTAGACCACATTTTAATGAAATTTCTTACTTGGGAGTTTCTTCACAGAAATGGCTATAAAGTATAAGATTTGTGTTTTTTTTTTTAAATTTTGAAAATGGAAACTTAACTTCTCACTTAGTTTTAGCTGCTATTCAAGGAAGATCTAGAATGCCACAGTAATAGAAGTTCCTTTTTATAATTTGACTTAGAGATTTGATTCCTCTGGGAGTAGTATGTATAAGTGGATATTCACCATCATGTTTTATAAAAAAAAATATCATTTACACTTTATTTGGTATAAAATTAATATTCTACAAATGTTCATTAATCTCTCCTCTAAACTATGAAATAAGAGGGAAATCTCAGTTTACAGATAGAAAACTGAGCAATGAGGAGGAAAAGCCTTTATTTAAGGACATTCTAACGTACTGTAAACACACGGAATACTAGATTATTTTGATTTCCTTGTCATTTTGTTATCCACCATTCTGGTATAATTGGAGAAGTTCTCCCCCCACCCCACCCCATGTCTAAATTAGAGACTGGTTATAGATCCTAGACCTTACGTTATCCAGTGGTTTATCATTAATTAATTCAAAGTATGATGATAATATAAACAGGCACACTTTTGAGAGACAGTCTGGCCAGGTGATAGATGTCTCGTAGAAATGGATGCCAGCTTGCCTGCCAGGTCTCCCCTCCTCCAAAGGTTCAGAATAAAAAGGTACTCTCATGAGGGGAGCTGAAAGAAGCAGGGGATTAGAAATCTCTTTTAGGACCTACACTAGCAAACTTGACTTTGCCTTCACATTGAAGTACTGAGCAAGCCTCACTGTATTTTATTTTAGTGCTGAGCTTCCGATAACTAAGCCAATGTCTTTTGCCACTTGCTCATGAGATCCAGCTTGACCTTTCAGTGGCAACCCTGTTAAGAGAAAAAAAAAAAAAAACCCGAAGAAAGCAGACACTTAAACTTTCAATTAGTTCTTCTAAACAAATGGGGATCTAATTTTTCACATTAAAAGAAAACAAAAATGAAGACTGGTTTTGAGTAACATTTATCAAATTTAGACTAAAATAAACCTGGAGGCTTATAAGGTTCAGTTTGTGCAGTAAAATATTGGCATGAGGAGAATGGAAACATTGCATGTAGGAAAGTGTACGGTAGTAGAATTAGAGAAGGAAAAATCACTAGTCATGACCCGATGTTACTACAGCCACACCAGCTTACTTATAATAGGAATTCAGTGTGTTATAACAAAGAGGGTTCTGTAAATGCACCATGATAAAATGGCTAATACTTATAATTGCTGCTATTTTTTGAGCAGTTACTGTGTGCCAGCTAGTGCTAAGTACTTTACTTACATTATCTCAATTATTTTTAAGCGTTCTTTTGCACAGAGGGACTCTACAGTTTTTTTGCTTCCAATAATTTAATACTTTTAAAAGGCATTTCTTTATGTAAACATTTCCCTGTGGATTTGGGATTTTAGGAAATAAATGGTAAAATATTAGCTAACCTTGTACAAGAGAGAATGATGATATTGGGCACATGATATAAACTCTCCCTAGAGTTCCCAAACTGTGGTCCAAGGACTATACCTTTGGGAGATATTTATAGGTGTTTTGTGAAAAATGAGTTTTGAAACCTGCATTCTACCATTCTGTTGGGGGTTCACTAAGCCACATTGGATTATTACGCTCTGAGAAGTTCTGCTTTAAAGAAACTTAAAAAAAAAAACCCTGTGTTTAATATTTCCCTAATTTATCTAAGCACAGAACACTATGTGTTGGGACTAGGGGGCAGGCACAATCCATGTGTGCCTGGTTGGTGTTGGGAGACAATTCTGCATGGTGTGTCATGTTTCTTCATGTCATGTGATCAGAGGCACTGCCTCCTTTTGCTGTGGACTATCTTTTTAAGGATATTTTTACAAGGAATAGCCTTGGATGATAGAGATAGTAGCTCTCTCCGGAGCAAGGCATAGGTCATTTATTTTGTAATATAATAAAGATAACTACTTCTTCCAGGTGTACTTACTGATCATTATAAGAGATTCAGGTTCCCTGAACTCTGGGTTCTTCTGCTGTAACCCATCCCACCACACGTATAGATGTCATCTTGGCCTTTTTTGTTTTACTTGTGGTAATTTGGGATCAGGGAACTAGCACAGATGCTGACATTCTGGGTATTGCTGTTGTTTTAAGTAATAAAAGCCTTTGCCTCTGGTTAGGAGTCTTTTTTTTAAGATTTTATTTGAGAGAGACAGAGAGAAAGAGGATGCAAGCGAGAAAGAGCACGAGCAGTGGGGAGGGGCAGAGAGAGAGGGAGAAGCAGGCTCCCCGCTGAGCATGGAGCCCAATGCGGGGGCTTGATCCCACGACCTGAGCCGAAGGTAGACGCCCAGCCAACTGAGCCACCCAGGCACCCCTCTGGTTAGGAGTCTTGGGTCTTCTGCACACATCCATGAAATGATGGCAGATTAATTTGTTAGTTTGTATATAGTGTAAAATCTTAGACCCTTCATGATTCTCCACGGTTAGGAAATACTGAAATATGTCCTTAGAGGTAAATGGGTCTACTTTTGGCTGAGTAGACTGGAGTGGGTTGGGGTGGAGTGGCTGGGGGAAGGCTATGAAGAATGTTAAAAAATAGAGTTTTAACAACATATGTCTCTAAAATGCAAGCACCTTCCTAATGTTCTAGAATATTGCATCTCCTTGCAATTTTGCTCCTCTGAGACGATTAACCTCAGTTATTGTTGCTTTCCTTTAAGTTTTATTTGCTAGACATTATCTTATTTTGCTATTTTTTTTTGTATTTTATTTTTGCAGGTGTAGAATTTGTATTTATATAATGAAACACAAAGTAGTAATGGGTCATTAATATCACAGCCCTTGTAGATTTAAAGAAATGAAGGAAATAGACATTTATTGAGCACATATTGTATACCTGACATTCTGCCAGACACATTACATGGGTTTTCTAATATAATCTTTCATATCACTCAGGATTTTGGTATTATTTTATTTATTTTATGTGTGAAAAACACTTGGGGCTCTGTGAGATGGTTGTTGAACAATTTTCATAGCTAGCGTTTATAGAGCAGTTACTGAATACCAGTTACTGTGATAAGCATAGGATATTTTCTTATTTCATTCTCATATGACCATGAAATAGTTATTATCTTATGCGTGAGGAAACTGAGGACCAAAGATGAAGTGATCTCACCCAGGTAACATAATTAGCAGAGTTATGATATGAATGTGGGTATGTGTATGAGTTCGATATCAGGTCATTCTCCAACCCTTAACCTGAGGTTTTATGAAGATATAGATACTGTGTGGTTTGAGCTTAGGGTGACTACGTAGTTATAGTCCAAACTAGACATTTTGGAGAGGAAAGGGGCAAAATTAATAATTGCACTAGGACAGCAAGTGTAAGGCTAGACTGTCATGGAAAAGCAAGGTATGCGGTCATTCTGCTATGCAAGTAAATACTAGGATATATTGCAGTTATATTTGCACTGTTGATTTTTTGACAGCGTGGGATATTATCTTTTATTGAGTCAATATGTTGAATTCAAATAGTTTTAAATATTTTATTGTGCTTTTAAAAGTATTTTATTGCCAAGGTAGACCCACCCTTATTGACAGTTCCAATATAGATAAAATGGATTACTGCATATCCTTTTCTCACACCTCAGTGTTTTATGGGTTTCCAGAATTTAGTGCAGCCCAAAGTAGAGGGAGTATTTATAGCATTTTTAAAGCAGATCATGAGAGAATTACTTTCCTCTCTCTCCCTCCACTCCCTCAAATTGAGGAACATGATTGACTTGGTTTTATAGGGTCCATATTTCTCCTCTAAATGAAATCCATCTGAGGATGGAAAACTGCAATCCTATCTTGTCCTTCCAATGTCAACTGACAAAGAATAAAACTTTGCTTTCCTTGCCATCATTTTCAGTGGGAGTTAAAACAGAATAATACTTAATATACAGATCTATAATAACTATGGTAGTTTTCTTGTTGTGGCTTATACATAGTTCTTTAATTAGCCTCTACAGGGTATTATAGTGGCTTTCAATTGATTTTTCTCTATTGCATTACTTGTTAGATTTTTTAATTTGAGTGTTAGGCTGGCTTTGTAAATATGTTTTGTATATTTTTTTTCCATACTGAAGTATTTTTTAAATTTTATTTTTTTATTTGAGAGAGAGAGAGAGAGAGAGAGAGGAGCTGAGGAGGAGGGAGAATAAGGGGGAAAGAATCTCAAGCAGACTTCATCCTGAGCATGGAGCCTGACACAGGGCTCCATCTCACGACCCTGAGATCATGACCTGAGCCAAAACCAAGACCCTGACACTTAACTGACTGAGTCACTCAGGTGCCCCTATACTGAAATATTTTTTTAAAGTATGACGTGACCCTCCTGTCAAATAAAGTATCTTATGGAGATTAACAATAAACTTTAGCATGTTAAAGATGAGAAATGCTGGAAATAATTTGTTCACTTTATTTAGCTCAGAATTTCCCAAATTTAGTTACTGAATGCTTGAATGCTTGTGTGTGTGTGTGTGTATGTGTATGTATGTATGTGTGTGTGTGTGGCATCTATTAACTTTCTATAGAACACTAGAAACACATTTTGGCATACATTGGCATAAGTGTATTTCTCCTTTTTAAAGAAAATGCCACCTTTATTTGTGTTATATCTCCTTTTCTTTACTAATTTTGTATTGCCCTCACCTGATTCACTTTTTTTGGGGGGGTAGTTTTTGTCTTGGAATTAAAAATTCAACCAGCGCTATTATTTATTTATCAATAATAGTTCATTATGCTCTGAATCTCTTAATTTTCATTTTTCTGCCTACTGTGGTTTCCATTGCTCCTTTTTGAAAATTTTACTTGAATTTTTGCATCATTTATTTTTATTATTTAGAACACTGAAAGCATTTAAGGCTATGAATTTGTCTTTGAGTACAGCTTTGCCAATGTACACATCTAAGTGTAGTGATGATGCATTATGGCTTGGTGAAAATATAGGCTTAGGAGGCAGCAAGACTTTTATTAGGATCTTGCCACTTATTATCTTATGACCTTGAGCCTCAGTTTCTTCTATTGTAAAATGGGGCTATTAATACTTACCTTTTAGGTTTAAAAAATATAATTAAATTTTGTCTGTAGAGCTCATAGCATAGTAACTGAAAGGTAAATTGTTGACCAGCAAGTGTCTATCTTTATTTTTTTTATGATTTTACAAATTTCTACTTACAAATTTTAATTTCGATTTCCCTTTGACACGGTAGTTGTATGTTAGCTGTTTAGGAGAGTGATTTTCTTGCCAAATAGCAAAATTTAAAGGCATGTAGCTTTCTTAATTTTTAGTTGTTTTAGCTGACCAGAACATTTACCCAGTAGAATTTCACATAGTTAAACCTATATAAGCAAAGGATAGATCTGGATTTTGGTGGAGATAATTTTTGGTCCATCTCTCTCTACTTAACCTGATTTTCTTGTTCAGAGTCAGAGCCACGTGCTCAATAGAAATCACTCCTGATGTATGATGGGTAGTTGACAAATATTTTTTTACTTTGCACTGCTTTGTAACTGGGCCACTTTTTGTGCACTTTCAAGAGGATTAACATTGAAATATGAGAAAAGAGCAAATCAAGTACCACTTGCTAGGTACTATGTAAAACAAAAAGCCCCTTAGGGCTATATTTGTTCTTGTTAAGATGACCAAAGAAAAAATATTGTATAATATCCCCAAGAAACCTGTTCTGGTTTGTCCATCACTTGTGTCTGGAATGTTTTCTTAAATTATTCTAAAAAATCTTTATTTTGCAGTATAATTCCATTGTGATATGATTTTATAAATCTTGTTTCTTTCATGATAAACCTCTGCAGGGAGAGGGGGTTCCATGGAAAACTAGCTAATATCAATTTCAAGGTGTCCTTTCTGGTCATTATGCCAAAGTATGAAACTGCTAAGATGCTTCGTTTCTTTTCTTGTTTTACAAGAAAGAATTTAACAGAAAAATGCTCTTGGAAAATCAAATTTGTGTCTTTTATTCAAAATGGAGGATGACTTGAAATAGAAGTATCATTTTTAATTAGGCCTATAAGAGAGTTACTATAGGCATCTCTAAACAAATTTTTAAATAAACATGCTTTTCCTTTTTTCCAAGATATTTCCCCCATTTGTACCATATGTGGAACATGATGTCCTTTGAATTTCCCCTGTAGGATTTGAGAGTTAAGGAGCCATTTACCTGGTAGTATCCTATTTTTTTTCATTCTCTCTTAAGGCACTGATCTACTCTATAATTCAGACCCTCAGTTGAAAAGGAACTGACATATATGTGAATAAGAGAGGGCTTATGTATTCCTTAAGGCATATTCCATCAATCACTTTACCTAGAGACTGAAAACTGTGCATTATTTCCTTCAGTGCTGTGTGCTAGAAGACCCTTGACTTAGGAATATGGATAATGTGTGCTACAATTACCTTTCTTTATATCTGTGTTATTTCTGTTCTTTGTTTTAACATACAGCATATAATTTTATACTAATTGCAGAGATGGACAGTTAAAATTTTGCATTTCCTGGCATCAGGATGAGTCTTCTGTTAATGGGTACACATAGTTACATGAAAACACATGTATATTAATCAATAATTTACCTCCAGTGACAGTCATCTGTATAGTCTTTCCTCTGAAACATCATTGGTAGAACACAGTTTGGCAGTGGGAAAGCAACAGTTGTTATCGATTTTGTATTCTTTTGGCAGGGTTGCAACAATTCTTCGATACCCTGGTCCAGTAGAGATATTAGATGGATTCCTATACTGTACTTGCATTTGAAATTTCTTCCTCTGTTTTTACTCTGTGCATTTATTTTCCATCAGCTTGTAACATTCTGACATCGATTGGTGCAAGTAATGTATTATTCATGCCATTCTGGTTTCATTCCATTAGTGCTATCAGCATTAGTATTCAGTCTGAAGAGATACAATATGTCAAGATCTCTCTGTGTCAGCTTGTCCTGTTTCTGCATTTCTTTTTTTTAATTTTTATTTATTTATTTTTTAAAAGATTTTATTTATTTATTTGACAGAGAGAGACAGGCAGTGAGAGAGGGAACACAAGCAGGGGGAGTGGGAGAGGAAGAAGCAGTCTTACAGCGGAGGAGGCTGATGTGGGGCTCGATCCCAGAAAGCCGGGATCACACCCTGAGCCGAAGGCAGGCGCTTAATGACTGAGCCACCCAGGCGCCCCTGTTTTTGCATTTCTTTCACATTCATAGAAGGCTCTTCATTTGCATAGTGTATCTTTTTATTTTGTTGGTGTCAATTAGAATTACATAAGACCCTAAAATAAGGCTGATGTAAACATAACCTCAAATAATTTTTTAGTTTACAAATAATCATTGTATCAAATTTGGAGAAATTAGAAATGTATAAGAAGGAAAATGAAATCATCCATAATTTTATCACCTTATTCACATATTGATCCAATGCCTTGCCTTCTCTCTCTCTCTTTTTTTTTAATAAAGTTAAGTTCATGTTGTATATACAGTTTTGAATGCTGAGTTTTTCTTTAGCAATTATGTGTAATAACATTTTGGAAAACTTGATTTTTAATGTATTTATAATAATTGCTTATATTGTATCTTTTTCGAACATTCTCAATTTCAAATATTTGTATTTTTGCATGGTTTTATTTTTATCAATAGGAATGCATGTCCTTGTTCATAAACCTTTGATCATATATCTCTGAGTATTTCCTTAGGATAGATTTCTAGAAGTGTAACTATTGGGCCAAAAATTAAAACATTTAAAAAGCTCTTGATTCATGCTGCCAAAAAACTTTCCAGAAACACTAAACCATTATCTACTACTTGGTCAAAAAAATTACAGTCTTCCTTTTACTTATGTTGCTATAGCCATTTTTTCCTAAATTTTTAAAGTTTATTTAAGTAATCGCTATACCCATGTGGGGCTCGAACTCATGACCTCTAGATTTATAGTCACATGCTCTCTGACTGAGCCAGGCAGGCGTACCTCCTATAGTCCTTTTTCATGTAAGATGGTCTATCTCTGTCTTTTCAGTAATATATTCATTAAAATAGACAAATTAAAGCATCATTAGATTGCTAAAATAACCAATGATGGAGAGCTTCCTAATGCTAAAAGCTGCCTGACAGTTTGGTGTACCATCTTTTCTTAGCATGTACTTTTTGATGACTTAAATTGCTAGATACTGTGGCTAAATGCATGAACAGAAATATAGCGTGGGTCTGAGCATTCAGGCAGATAATGACAGTTCTGTTCATGTGATGTGGAAAAGTGAGAACTGCTGTCTACTGCTTCCTGAGTAATAACTGAAATTTTACTGTGTTTTAACCTTGTTCATAGAACCATTTAGTGACCTAGTTTTTTATTTAAAAATACGTCAAAATTGGTAGAAAGTTTGGGTAATCTAATCAAAAGAGGTTACATTTGAAATGACATACCTGCTCATTCTTATTGGATCTTAAGTAATGGGGTCCAAAATGTGCAGTAATGGTCATGACATAATATTATATGAATTTGAAGTAATTCTGTGGTTTTGACCTCATAAGATGTGCAGAAAATACGAAGTTCAAGGGAAATGTTTTAATTAGAGTGTTGTGACTTTATTACCTCTTTTTAGCCTCCATCAAGACATTTTTAAGGAATATTAGGAAATTTTACCTCCTCTGTAAAGACTATGTGAAATGAATAATTTCTGTTCCTCTGACCAAGCTGTTGGGAACACTGTTTTTAGTGCATGATAAAGTAACCCTAAAATCTGGGCATAATATAAATACTGTATTTTGAGAAGGTCATTTTTGGCACTTTTTCTACTGTAGTATACTTCTTTAGGTCTGGCATTATTAGACTTCTTATTGATGGTGAAGGGAAAGAAGCTGTGGAGTTATCCAGACACTTGGAGTCATTTAAAGATTCTGTAGCATTCACTGGCTTTATGACCTTTGTCAAGTTCTTGATACTTTCTAAGCCACGGTTTTCTCATCTGTTAATGAGGGACGGCATTATCTCAAAGATTTAAAGAAATAATGAATGAAATACTCCATCTGTAGAAGATACTTAGCAAAAGTTTGTCCCTTTCTTGTTCTTACATGTATAATATGTGGAAGGTTAGGGCTAGACCAAGGACTCTGTTGAGAAGAATCAAACCATTAAGCATGTATCATGTAGCCCTCAGAAAAATAATACCTTCAAAATGTTTTTGTCCTTTCTCTGAAATACAGATGGACCAGTACATACTGAATTAAATGTCAAGGTTAGGGGCACCTGGGTGGCTCAGTCGGTTAAGTGTCTGCCTTTGGCTCAGGTCATGATCCCAGGGTCCTGGGATCAAGTCCCGCGTCAGGCTCCTTGCTCAGCAAGGAGCCTGCTTCTCTCTCTGCCTGCCTCTCCCCTTACTTGTGCTCTCTCCCACTCTCCCTCTCTCTCTGACAAATAAATGGATAAAAATCTTTAAAAAATAAAAATGTATATCTTAAATGTCAAGGTTAGAATACAGCTTGACAACATCCTGTGTTTGCAACTGTTGGAATCAGTTTGCACAGTCTGTAGGAGTTGTAATTATAAATATGTTACTCACAAAATAGCAGTGCATGTTCATTATGCAGGTATATTTTCCATAAAAGCCATTAAATTGGTTCCAAGAGGATTTAGTGTGCTATGACATTGAGTTTTTGGTCCCTTTTCTTTGTGATGTGTGAAAACTTTAGTCCTCAGAATTATCAGTGTGATAATTGTGTGTGAAGCAAGGGTACCGTGAAGAGTTATCAGGGCATTCTTTGCGGCCAGAGTTCACTTGGTGAACACACCAGTGTTCACTTGGTGCAAGTGTCCTTAGTCCTCCTGTGAACTTCAGCAGCCTTCTCCAATTCTTTGCTGAAGAGATAACATATTTGCAGTGTTTGTATGGAAAGTGCTGGGCAAGTACAGCTTCAAGAAGAGACAGCCTCCTAACTGCCCAGCAGTTTGCCACACTGAAGCTGGAGCCACCACAGTTTGGAGTTGTCTGATTTAAGTAAGAATTGTTGGCTTGCCATCACCTACTGTCTTTGTGCTACTTAACTCTTCCCTGAATCTTAGAGATGTGGGGATCCGATGACAAAAGCTTATGGCCAACTGCTATTCCTCTTGATATGAACTTAGATCATATTTTTGCACACATGGACTAAATATGTTACAGTGTACTTGAAGAAAACTTCCCAGTGGTTAAAAAAACCCTTTCTTTGTTACTATTAATGATCGATGTAATATTCTTTTGATCAGTGTCCCAACTTTGAATCATCTAACATCTAACTTCAGATTATCATTGCTCAGAAAGTTGGTGCTTTAAGGATTATATAATTGACACTTATAATTACATAATTTATAATCTCGAACTCTCATACTAGAAATAGTGAATAAAAACAGTTGGTTTTTTAAGTCCAAACCTTTAGATCCACTGAAGTTATTTAAGATCTATTCATTTAAGACTCTGATCCACTGCTAACTCCCAATTTGCCCTCACAGCCTTTTAGGTCCACCTTGATTACAGCATTTATGACATTGCATTGCAGTTGTTTAATTACACATTTGTGTTGTTAACAAAGCTGTGAGCTGTTTAAGGGGTACTTAGAAACCACCTAATGAGGGCGCCTCAGTGGCTCAGTTGGTGAGGCGTCTGCCTTAGGCTCAGGTCATAATCCCAGGGTCCTGAGATTGAGTCCCACATGGGGCTCCCTGCTCATAGGGGAGCCTGCTTCTCCCTCTTCCCCTCCCCCCACTCGTGGGCTGTCTCGCTCCCGCTATCTCAATCAATCAATAAATAAGTAAATAAATTAAATAAATAAAATCTTAAAAAAAGAAAAAAAGAAACCACCTAATGTAACATTTTTGTTGAGGTAAATTGAGTTAGGATAAACTGAAACTTGGCTTGGCATTACCCTTCTTAATGTCAGAACAAGGTTTGCATGTTGTGACCTCTTAGTTCCCACCACACTCTTCTTCCAAGCAGAGGCTTGAGCCTGTTCATTGAACAAAGCCAGGTTGCTGTGTCAGGTTAACTCCAGGAAATTTTGAGTGAATATACATAAATGTTTCTTAGACTATTAGTATTAATTGCCAGAGTTCAGAGAAACTTCAGTGTGGTTAACTGTGAGACTTCCAGTTTCTTTGGGAAAATTCTTTTGAATTTCACATTAATTCTTTAGCTAGAAACACAGATTGATTTATATTGAGGATTACTACACATAAGAAGTGACAGCTTCTTAGATAGTGGTGTTCATATGTTTTTGGTGCATCTAGGAATAGCTTTCATACTTTAACAAGTAATTCATTCAGTATTTTTGCTGGCATGGTGTTAGGTTCTGAAATACAGAAATGGAAAAGACACAGACTCTCTTCTTTAGCAATTCTAATCTGCTGGCAAAAACAAACAAAAAGTGCCTTGCAGTATCTTGTGATAAGAGCCACAATAAAAGTTTTGTGGGGTTTTTTTGTTTTTTAAATACCACAGAACTAAACTGATTGGCTATCCATATACAAAAATTTCAGTTGGATCCTCACCTTTACCGTAAACAAAAGTAAATTCTAAGGGAACTAAATACTTAGATATAAAATGTATAACTTTTATAAGAGAAGAGAGAAGTACATCTTTATAACATCAGGGTTGGAAAGAATTTTCTAAAAGAGCTACAAAAAGCTCAATGAGTCCTTAAAGGAAAAGATTGATAAATTTGATTTATATTAAAACATAAAACTTTTGTACAACAAAGGGAACAAATTTTTTAGTTCATTCTACCAACAAAGGAGTATGTAAAGGACTGCATGAAAATAAGAAAAATGTGCAGTGGGTATGTGAAGAAAATTCCAAAAGAGGAAACATAAGTAGCCAAAAAAACATATAAACAGATGCTTAACCTTGGTAGTAATCAAAGGTATGTAAATTGAAACCACAGTGAAATTCCATTTCATACATATCAAACTGAAAAAAGATTTAAAAGTTCTGATAGGGGGGCGCCTGGGTGGCACAGCGGTTCAGCGTCTGCCTTTGGCCCAGGGCGTGATCGTGATACCGGGGTCCTGGGATCGAGTCCCACATCAGGCTCCTCCGCTATGAGCCTGCTTCTTCCTCTCCCACTCCCCTGCTTGTGTTCCCTCTCTCACTGGCTGTCTCTATCTCTGTCAAATAAATAAATAAAATCTTTAAAAAAAAAACTTCTGATAGGATGAAGTGTTGGCAAATATATGGAGCCGTGAGAACTTCCCGTACACTGCTAGTAGGAGTACAAATTGCTGTAATATTTAGAGAGAACTTAAAATGAATTAATATGTCAACATTTAAAACAATCTCAAAAATACAATGTTGAGAAAAATAGAACACAGAGGAGTACCCATAGTGTGATTTTAAAGTTTAAGAACATACAAAAAGATCAGATATATTGTTTAGGGATATGTGTGTGTATATATGTATATGTATGTGTATATATATATATATATATATATACACTCAATTTTTTTTTAAAGATTTTATTTATTCGATAGAGATAGAGACAGCCAGCGAGAGAGGGAACACAAGCAGGGGTAGTGGGAGAGGAAGAAGCAGGCTCACAGCAGAGGAGCCTGATGTGGGGCTTCGATCCCAGAACGCTGGGATCACGCCCTGAGCGTGAAGGCAGACGCTTAACCGCTGTGCCACCCAGGCGCCCCTATATGCTCAATTTCTTAAAATAAATGGCAAATATGGGATAATTAAGATTTAAAAATGCCAGGTGTTTGCTGTATTATTTTCTATACCACTCTCTGTGTTTTAACTATTTCATACTAAAAAGAAAGGGAGAAAATGCACAGTGGAGAACTCATTCTCTAAGGAGAGGTCAGGGCGGGCTGTCTGGAATAGCTGACCTTTAAGCTGGTTTTGGGAAAGTGGTACAGTGTGTAGAAAGGCACGGGGTTATTAAATAGCATTTTGTGTTCAGGGATCTATATGCAGTTTGTTATTTCTATACTTGCAGGACTGGGGTGTGGATGGAATGAGAAAACAGGCAGGTTATCAGAGATAAGCCTAGACAATGAGCCAGGGATCAGAGCTTATGACAGTATTTGTTTCCCAAAGCAAGTAAAATTCCTTGTACATTGCTATTCTCTACTCCAGTTGGGACAGTCAGGTCATTGAGTTATGATGACTAGAGTCTCTGAAGAATATGCTTATGATCTTAGTTCATAACATTTGGTAGATGCTCATAGGGTTTTGAACACTCTACTGGTGTTTTGGTAGGTGGGCAGCCAAGAATGAAAGCAGAGCTTTTAAGCTTTGAGGTGATTTACAAACAACCAAGATTCCTATACTGTTGTGCAAGCTTTATGGGCCATCCAGTCTGAAAGACTCAGGCCTGCTCAACTCTGAGAGTCATGCCTAGTTTTCTTTCCTGGGCAGTTTCTTCTCTTACTGCCACTCACACAGCTCTGCTACACATTTTTTGGTCCACTCATTTTGAATACATTTGTTTCTTTCAAGAACTTTTTCTTGGGGTGCTCTGGAGTGGAACGTTTTGATTTTTGAGTGACTGCCTGTGTGATCTTTTACTCTGTTTTGCTTATATCAAATGGACTTGTCTGGGTTTCAGAGAATGCCCTTTTATTATTTTGGGGAAAATGCTTTATCTTTCTGTGCCATCCATGATTTCATAACTTCTACATTTTCCTTTCCAGCTTTCCAGACTGAAGACTCTTTGTCTCCATAAGGCTATACCCACAGCTACTTTCCCTCTTTCTTATTGCTTCTTAAAGGAATACCTTCCTCTCTAGTCTTTTCTGACATCTAGAGTAGAACACAAGGAACTGCTGTGAGATGGGCAAAGCAGATGAGGTCAACCTTAGTGGCTAGATTTTGCATGAGGTTCTTGTCTAGAACATGGTATACCAAGGGGGAAATTTGATGTGAAATCAGAAAATGATTTCCAGTGGTATAGTGCAAAAAGATTTTTAGGACTGGCAGTTTTCTAACTATATGTAATCTTGGAAAATACTTTTAGTATCTCTAAACCACAGTGTCATCCATTGAAGGATGGAAATAATAAAACATGTCTCATGGAGTAATATACAAATATGAGTTATTAGTGTCATCAGTATTCTTATTAATGATGCCTACAAATATGAGATACTAGTGTCATCAATATTCTTATTAATGATACCTCACATTATTTTGGCTTCTTTGACTTCATCAGTACATGATGTCAGTGTGGTTATAGCCAACATAGAGTAACTTTTACCCCTATTTTCTTAGTGGCCTTTGATTTATAAAGAAAGGGTAGATTATAGTACTTATTTATAGATGAATTGCAGTTGGGGCATCTCTTTTAACACATAAAAACTACTAAGTGTGGGATGGTGTTGGTGAAGGTGCTACTGTGTAGTGCTTGCAGGGTCATGGGTCATAACTCTCAGTTTTGAGGGCTTTGGATGTTGTGCTCAAAGATTTGAGGTCAATAAAGCTGTTAGAATTCCAGTATTATTTTTTAAAAAAATTTTAAATTTAAATTCAATTTAATCAACGTATAGTGTATTATTAGTTTCAGAGGTAGAATTCAGTGATTCATCAGTTGCATACTCATTACCCTGCACTCATTACTTCAAGTGCCCTCCTTAATGCCCATCACCCAGTTAGCCCACCCCACCCCCACATTCCCTTGGGCAACCCTCAGTTTGTTCCTATAGTTAAGAGTCTCTTTGCCTCCCTCTCTGCTTTCCTCTAATTTTCTTTTTCCTTCCCTCCCCCTATATTCATCTGTTTTGTTTTATTAAGTTCCACATATGAGTGAAATCGTATGGTATTTGTCTTTCTCTGACTGATTTATTTTGCTTAGCATAATACCCTCTAGTTCCATCCGTTGTGCAAATGGTAAGATTTCTTTTTTTTTGATGGCTGAGTGATATTCCCTTGTGTATATGTATACCATATCTTCTTTATCCATTCATATGTCGATGGGCATCTGGACTCTTTCCATAGGCTGGCTATTGTGGACATTGCTGCTATAAACATTAGGGTACATGTACCCCTTCAAATCACTGTGTATCCTTTGGATAAATACCTAGTAGTGCAATTACTGGTCATAGGGTAGCTCTATTTTTAACTTTTTGAGGAATCTCCATACTGTTTTCCAAAGTGGCTGCACCAATTTGCATTCCCACCAAGAGTGTAAGAGGGTTCCGTTTTCGCTCCATCCTTGCCACCATCTGTTGTTTCCTGAGTTGTTAATTTTAGCCATTCTGACTGGTGTGAGGTGGTATCTCATTGTGGTTTTGATTTGTGTTTCCCTGGTGCCAGGTGATATTGAGAATTTTTTCATGTGTCTGGTGGCCATTTGTGTGTCTTCTTAGGAGAAATGTCTGTTTATGTCTTCTGTCCATTTCTTGACTGGATTTTTGTTTTTTGGGTGTTGAGTTTGTTAAGTTCTTTATAGATTTTGGATACTAGCCCTTTATCTGATAAGACATTTGCAAACCTCTTCTCCCATTCCTTAGGTTGCCTTTTAGTTTTGTTGACTGTTCCCTTCACTGTGCAGAAGCTTTTTATCCTGTTGATGTCCCAATAGTTCATTTTTGCTTTTGTTTCTCTTGCCTTTGGAGACGTGTCTAGCAAGAAGTTGCTGTGGCTGAGGTCCAAAAGGACCTCGTGTTCTTCTCTAGGATTTTGATGGATTCCTATCTCACATTTAGGTCTTTCATTCATTTTGAGTTTGTTTTTATGTATGGTATAATAAAGTGGTCCAGTTTCATTCTTTTGCATGTGGCTGTCCAATTTTTCCAACACCATTTGTTAAAGACAGTCGTTCTTTTTTTTTTTTTTTCCATTGGATATTCTTTCCTGCTTTGTGGAGGATTAGTTGACCATAGAGTTGTGGGTCCATTTCTGAGTTCTGTCTTCTGTTCCACTGATCTAGGTGTCTGTTTTTATGCCAGTATCGTACCGTCTTGGTGATCACAGCTTTGTAATACAGCTTGAAGTCTGGAATTGTTATGCCTCCATCTTTGGTTTTATCAACATTCCTTTGGCTATTTGGGGTCTTTTCTGGTTCCTTACACATTTTAGGATTGTTTGTTCCAGCTCTGTGAAAAATGTTGATGGCATTTTGATAGGATTCCATTGAATGTATAGATTGCTTTGGGTAGCATAGATATTTTAACAATATTTGTTCTTCCAATCCATAAGCATGGAATGTTTTTCTATTTCTTTGTGTCTTCCTCAATTTCTTCTCATAAGTGTTCTGTAGTTTTCAGAGTACTGATCCTTTACCTCTTTGGTTAGGTTTATTCCTAGGTATCTTATGGTGCAGTTGTAAATGGGATTGATTCCTTGATTTCTCTTCTTCTGCTTCTTTGTTAGTGTATAGAAATGCAGCTGACTTCTGTGCATTGATTTTATATCCTGCCACATTGCTGAATTCCTGTTTGTATTCTAGCAATTTTTGGTGGAGTCTTTTGGGTTTTCCACATAGAGTCTTACAACATCTGCAAAGAGTGAAAGTTTGACTTCTTTGCCGATTTGGATGCCTTTTATTTCTCTTTGTTGTCTGGTTGTTGAGGATAGGACTTCCAGTACTGTGTTGAGTGGGGTGTTAAAGTCCCCTACTATTTGTATTATTATCAATGTGTTTCTTTAATTTTGTTATTAATTGGTTTATATAATTGGCTGCTCCCAAGCAGGGGTGTATATATTTAAAATTGTTAGATCTTTTTGTTGGATAGACCCATTTATTTTGATATAGTGTCCTTCTTCATCTCTTATTACAATCTTTGGTTTAAAATTTAGTTTTTCTGATATAAGGATTGCTACTCCAGCTTTCTTTTGATGTCCATTGGCATGACAAATGATTCTCTACCCCCTCACTTTCAATCTGGAGGTGTCTTTGGGTCTAAAATGAGTCTTTTATAAGCAGCGTATTGATGCGTCTTGTTTTTATTATCCATTCTGATATCCTGTGTCTTTTAATTGGAACATTTAGTCCATTTATATTCAGAGTAATTATTGAAAGATATGAAGTTATTGCCATTGTATTATCTGTAAAGTAGCAGTTCCTGTAGATTGTCTCTTCTGTTCCTTTCTGGTCTTTGTTACTTTTGGGCTCTCTCTTCGCTCAAAGGATCCCCTTCAGTAGTTCTTGCAGCGCTGGTTTAGTGTTCACAAATTCCTTTAGTTTTTGTTTGTTCTGGAAACTCTTTAACTCTCCTATTCTGAATGACAGCCTTGCTGGATATAGTATTCTTGGCTGTATATTTTTCCCTTTTAGCACATTGAATATATCATTTCTGTCCTTTCTGGCCTGCCAGGTCTCTGTGGACAGATCTACTGCCAGCCTTATGTTTCTACCCTTATAGGTTAAGGACCTGTTGTACTGAGCTGCTCTCAGGATTTTCTCTTTATCTTTGAAATTTGCAAGTTTTACTATTATATGTTGAGGTGTTGACCTGTTTTAATTGATTTTGAGTTCTCTGTGCCTCCTGGACTTAAATGCCTGTATCCTCCCCCAGATTAGGGAAGTTCTCTGCTATAATTTATTCAAACAAACTTACTGTTTCTCTCTCCTCCTTCTGGGACCCCTGTTATCCAGATATTATTTCAGTTTATGGAATTGCTGAGTTCTTGAAGTCTCCCTTTTGTGATCCAGTAGTTGTCTCTCTCTCTTCTTTTCAGCTTCCTTATTTCCCATCATTTTGTCTTCTATATCACTGACTCTCTTCTGCCTCATTTAAAAAATAAGAAAGAAAGAAGGGAAAAAGAGTAGGGAAAGAAGAAAAGAAAAAAAAATAAGAAGCCTGACTTGAAAAATAAGAGAAGGAGACAAATGAACCAACAAATGAACAACAGGTTATAAGGCTGATACAAAAAAAAAAAAAAAAGATGAAAAGAAAAAAAAGAAAATACTTAAGTGTAAGGATAAAGGATAAATAAATTTCTTTAAGAAAAGAGGAGGGAAAAAAACAAAGGAAACAAGCCTGCTCCTATTTCCACTGGAAGCTTTCTTTAATCAGTTATGGAGCTTTCTTTAATCAATAGACTTGGTAGATACATGGGCCTATGTTGGTCTTCTGAGGGAGAGTCCTGCTGAGCTGGCTCAGAAGCTGACTTTTGTAAAGATGCCCCTCCCAGGAGCAGGGGGGTGGGGTTTTATGTAGGGGACTCCAGCCTCCACTGGAGGTGCTGTGTTTCTCTTTGAAGTCCGACTGTCCTGAGTGGGGGTGGTGGAGGAAGAATATGGCGTCACCCTGCCCTCTTGTCCCTGGGGAGTGGAACCCCCAGCCACCGCTGTTCAGGAGGCCCTCTTAGAAAAGCAAACAGTCTCCTGTGTCCCTGGCTTTCCTCAGTTCCCTGACCTTAACCTGTCTGTGCCCAGGCCATGGACAAGCCCAGTGCTACAGATCTCCTGTATTTTATCTCTGACCAGTGGCTGGGATTCAAAACTTCAAGTTTTAAAGGGCCTGGTAAGGTGTGGGCCCACCCCAGTCCTCTGGAGGAGAGGCTCAGGGCGTGCCCAGCACCACCCCCTACGAAAAGCAGTCACACAATGCGTGCACAGAGGTTAGAGTTTATTGTAATACTCAGGGGAAAGCTGGAACCCGGTTATTTGGTTTCTGCAGTCTACTCAGTCCCCTACTCCCTTTGGTCCCAGAAAAGCCATCGCAGAGGCTTGAATCTATTATGGCAGACGGTGAAAAGCGGCAGCCAGGTAATTTGCAAGCTGCTTCTGTCTTTGCTTAGTTCTGCCACAGAAAAGCAGTCCCTCGGGTACACACAGAGGTTTAAGCCTATTGTGGCTCACAGTGAAAAGTTGTTAAGAGGTTTTCTGCCCTCTGCACCCATCTCTGACCCTTCTGTTGAGCACAGCTCAGTGGATCCCTGGCTGGCCTTTTGTTCTTGGAGAGGCAAAATACACTCTTCCAAATGCCCTTCAGGAAGGGGAGCAATTGCTCCCAGTGCGACCCAGGGGAGGCTTATTAACCTACCCTCTGGGCTCTTTCCCACTTTTCTCCTTTTCCTGACTTTGTCCTGAGAAAAGGGTTCCCTCCACTTTGTGGCCATGCACCTTTCCTCTCCCCCAACTCATGGCTCCAAACCTTGTGTCTGCTCCTTTCTCTCCCTCCAACTGTGCAGATTGTTTCCTTAACCTTCAGATCATCTTCCTAATTGTTCAAAATAGTTGAATGTTGATCTAGCTATATTTGAAGGATGAGGCAAATTCAGGATCCCGCTACTACCATCATCTTAACTTGGCCCTCAGTATTTCCTTCTTAAAGAAGTTATTTGTCAAGAAACTAACAAACTGGGGCGCCTGGGTGGCACAGCGGTTAAGCATCTGCCTTCGGCTCAGGGCGTGATCCTGCCGTTATGGGATCGAGCCCCACATCAGTCTTCTGCTATGAGCCTGCTTCTTCCTCTCCCACTCCCCCTGCTTATGTTCCCTCTCTCGCTGGCTGTCTCTATCTCTGTCGAATAAATAAAATAAAATCTTTAAAAAAAAAAGAAACTAACAAACTAATGAATTACAAAACATTAGATTAATTGATGTTAAAGACACAGTGGGCATTCTTGAACATGGAAAAATTCCGGGGTCTATCGATACTCCATTAAATGAGGTAGACCAAGCTCATAGGAAGCCAAGATATTTTAAAGAGAAGTACAATGAAATAAAACCATCCGAATCTGGCAGTCTAGTGTATTCTTGTCTAGCTAGATGAGAAAGAAGTGAAAAGACTTGGGACACAGCAATGTCTTTGGGTTTTAATAGTGTTCAGTACCATGCTGGATTTTGGGAAAAGTGGGCAACATAACGAATTTTCAGAGAATAAACAAGGAAATTGAACTTTGAACACAAGTCAGCTCTTTCTTGTGTACCTGCAGCCTGAGATAGTGGAATGAGAGAAAAAACATTAATGCTGGTGCCACCAGTTAATTTGTAGAGTGATTTTGAGCAAGTCAGTTACTATTTGAATCTTTTCTTTATCTATAAATTTGAGAATACCACTTGCCCCTGCCTACTTTATAAGGCTGTTGAAGATTTATTCAGACAATTTTTTTTACTTGCCATGGTGGTATAAGTGTTGAGATTTTAGGACTTAGTTTTCATGTAGTTTAAAATAGTTCAGTAGTATTCTCAAAGACCAGGTTACCTGTGTCACCTAATCAAAAAGTATAGTTTTAATTTGAATTTCCCTAATGATTAGTGATGCTGAACATCTTTTATTTTTTTTAGGATTTATTTATTTGAGAGAGAGAGAGAGACAACATATGGGGGGAGGGGCAGAGGGAGAGAGAGAATCTCAAGCAGACTCCCCACAAGCATAGAGCCTGATGCAGGGCCTGATCTCAGGACGCTGAGATCATGAGTTGACCCCAAATCAAGAGTCAGACGCTTAACCGACTGAGCCACCCATGTGCCCCCACTGAATTAGTCTTTGTTGCTTGTGCTTTAGGTGTCATATCCAAAAAAATCATTAGCAGTGATTACCAATCATTTTTTTACATGTGAATGTCTAATTATCCCAGCACCATTGAAATAAGTCAGATAGAGAAAGACAAATACTTTATGATCTCATTTATATGTGAAATTAAAAAAAAGAAAGAAAAGGAAACCACCAAAAAAACAAACTCACAGAAAAAATCATCAGACTTGTGGTCACCAGAGGTGGTAGGTAGGGGAGTGGGAAGTGGAGGAAGGTGGTCAAAAGGTACAAACTTCCAGTTATAAGACAAATAAGTACCAGAGATGTAATATGTAACATGATGACTACACTTAACACTGCTGTGTGATATATAAGAAAGTTGTTAAGAGAGTAAATCCTTCTTTCCTATATCTATATGAGATGATGGATGTTAGCTAAACCTATTGTGGTAATCATTTCGTAATATAAGTAAATCAAATCATCATGCTGTATGCCTTAAACTTATACAGTGATATATGTCAATTGTTTTTTAATAAAACTGGGGTGAATAAAAGGAAGTGCAACCTTTTGTGGTAGTACATCTTTTGTTCAAATAGACTATGTGTTAGACCAGTAGATAAACAAGCAGACTTGACTCTAAAGGATAAAAATCTGGGAGCCAGAGATATAGATAGATTAAACAATAAAAATATATTAGCAACATCTAAGGACCCATGTAATGGGTATATACCAATATGACAGTGATATAACTTACAATTTAATAAATGGACATGATATACAGGAATAAAAATCAGAAGAATGTTCGCTTTTGAGGAGGAAGGGGAATTACTTGGAAAAGGGAATGAGGGAACTTTCTAGTTCTAGGGTGATGGAAATATTCTATATCTTGAGTATTGTTTATATAGAAATATACATTTATCAAAACTTGCTAAACTTGCCACTTAAAATTTGTGTATTTTCTGCATATAATTATGCTTCAACAAAAATAATAAAGGCAGAAAAATGTTTAAGTGGAAAAACTACTAGGTATGAAAGCAATAATCAAGTGGTATAAATAGAACACCTAATTTTGATGCAAAATACAGTGAAAACATCATCAAAATAGGCCAGAATGGAGTTAATCCAGAAATGCCCCCTACTTGGTGAGTTCTTGAGCTGGATTTTGAGGAAATGATGAACTGGTAAATGCCAAAGAGGTCTTTCAAACTCTGGAAACCTGTATGCCCATAGGCTCAGAGGGAGCAGGGTGCAAACCGAGGCAGGGCAGCAGATTGATTTTCAAAGAATTTTTGATGGAATAATAATGCTTTAATGTGTGTGCTCATAAAATGAGAATCCCAACAATGGCTTGTGGAAAATTAATAGTCATTTAGTGATATTTTGGATTATTATTACCTAAAATATATGTACTTTTTAAAAAATGCTCTTTTTGAGATCTTGAGTATTCTTATAAGTAAAGCCTGAAGCTTAAATGCTCCCCTTTTTTTTTTTTTTTTTGCCTTTCTCTGCCTGTTATCTCCATTATACCAGGAGGTTAGTATTCATATGGTTATTATCCCTTTTAATTGGAACTAATGTGCACTTTGATGACTTTTGTTTTATCTCATTACCTTTTTGATTTGTTTTGTTTCCTAAGAATCCATTATGAAGACTTTGATTCATCTTTTGTGGAGCTCAGAAAGTTTCAGATGAATTAAAGACATTCCTTTTATAGGTTATCTCAGCTCAACCCATAAAAATTGCCCATCAATTATAAGAATGTTTTCAACCATCCCTGGCATATACTTCTAAGAAATTTTCACATTCAGTCAGTTTGACAGTTGAATCCATGAACTCTTGGTCTAAAAGCCCTTGATACTAATTATTGTATTATGTTTGTCAAAGAACAGGAAAGAGATTAAGATAACAACAGTTTGCATAATTCAGGCTGTAACATAAAGCATAGAAAAGAAGCAGTGTGGTTTGTGGTATATAAACTGTACATAGAATACAAGTATGAATATTTTTTTAAATTTTTTTTTAAAGATTTTATTTATTTATTCGACAGAGATAGAGACAGCCAGCGAGAGGGAACACAAGCAGGGGGAGTGGGAGAGGAAGAAGCAGGCTCATAGCGGAGGAGCCTGACGTGGGGCTCGATCCCATAACGCCGGGATCACGCCCTGAGCCGAAGGCAGATGCTTAACCGCTGTGCCACCCAGGCGCCCCACAAGTATGAATTTTTTAAAGCTAAAATGTTCTCAAGATGGTATCAGTGGCATATATATGAAGTACTTTGGAAACATTTCACCAAATTATTAAATTTGTAGTGAAATTAGAGGGAGTGAAAATTAATAATTTTAGAAAGTTTTTTTTTTAAATTATGAGCTAAAGTATTTCAGTTGATTAAAATGGAAGCAAGTCCATTTTTGTCTGAAAAATTCTTACTGTCATTTGGTTGGGAAGGAAAGGTAATTAGCACCTCACAAATCAGCATCAATGATGGAAAGCTCCACTGTAAATACACCAAATTTGAGGATTATAGTCCCTCAAGAAGGTATACATTAAAGATGACATGACCTCATTAGCTTGATGTTTATCAGATTTCTGTAGTTAACCCAGGTCTGGTTAGAACCATAAGCTGTTTTCACCTGGACTGATCCTTACTCAATTTCAACACTATGCAAATATAGGCAGAAATAAAAAAAATTATTCCTAGGAAATAGCTTTGAAAACTAAGGAAGTCTACTGGAAGCATAAAGCGTTTTTGGCATCTTATATATCATGTGTGAAAATTAATGGAATTGGTCTTTATGACTGGCTTATGGAATTGGTCTTATTATTCGACTGTCACACCTTGTATATGGGCAAATGGGTAGATCATATACTCATTTCTGCGAAAAGTTATGACTGCTTTGTAGTAGAACTGGCAGCATTGTCAAGAATTTATGAATTGAAGATTGGTTTTGGTAAAAAATGACTTTGTCTTAGCCAAATGCCTTAATAGCCACACCTTTTGGTGTATAACTGTTCACCAGAATTACTTGATTTGGGTTTGATAAAAAGATGAAGATGGGAGAGAAGACTTACTTGTCATTCCTCTGCTGGTTCATGAAAAGAAATATGGAAAATTTCATCCCTGCATATTGTGAGCCTCAACTGGTAGAGGACTAGTTTTGTCACTGGGATTCTTTTAAATCCAGATATACTGTCTTCTGTGTTTCTAACTTTCCCTCTGGGAACCAGTATATCATCCTTCCCTGTGGACTCCACACTTTAAATATTGTTTGTCTTCCAAGAATATTATATAATTTTTTGCATGTTCTTACTAATGCCCACATAGAATTACATATTAAAGTTTCTGATCAGTGTGAAATAATCTATATTTCTACAAAAAATTTAACATTTTACTCTAGTTTGGAAACCATATTATACATAAATGGTCATGTTCCATCATTTAAAATTGAAAATAACTTGTTGATTCTCCATTTTGACCTAAAAGGAGTTCGTATTGGAGGTATTTACTTGTAGTCCTGTTAGCAAGTATTGACCTGTAAACAAGCCAAAATAGGGTACATATGACACCAGACTCTTTTTATATGAACATGGATTATAACTTTTTAAAAGTGTTTTTGCATGAGACAAGTTTAGGGCCATAAAATGAATGCCCAAGAAAAGAAGTCATCAACAGAGGTTTATGAGTTACCAAAACAAAAGAGTTCAAACAGTGCTCACCACAAGGAGAAGTAGTTAAAAAATTAGAGAAGGTGTTTGAATTGATGATCTGTTTGAATTGGTCTTCTGACCTCTGAAATGACCTTTTCCATTACCTTCTCAAGTTTGAAAGATAATTACTCTCTTCTTCTTTCACCCTAAGGCAACCCTGGCCATAATTTCAGCTTTTCCTTTTGAAGGGTGATGCTGTAGTGCAGTGTATTGGGTCAGTGTGTGACCTTACACAACTGTATTGCACTAGGACCACCGAATAGAGATGGCCACCACTGTTGCTGGTGCCTCCCCAAATCCAAACCAGTCAGCCTCCTGATGGCTCCTAATTGCAGGAGGATCATTCTGTTCTGCCCTAACACTGTTTTTTCGTTGTCAGTTTTGGAGAACAATAACTGTATTATTCAAGGACATAAAAATGAAGTAAGTTATTTGAAAGAGGTCTAATATGGTATATTTATTTTATACAATATAGATTATTTTAATGTTTCTCCTAATTTTCAACATGTTTAGCTACTGTTTTATCTTCATAGCACCTCTGGAGTTGCAGTAATGAACAACTTAATCAGGACGTATAAATTTATTGTACATTGCGAAGGACTTTAGTTGGAAATATAAATCCTTTAAGTAAGGACTGGTCATTATGGAAAGCTGATTTGCAACAGCTAAATGTTCACGTATACTAAAGTGAGATATAAACACTCCTTTGTAACTTGCATGTCATTATAACACACAGATGTCTTGGCTCAAAGAACACGTGTATTACTAAATGAGTTCTGGCTTGGATTTATGCCAGGGCCAAGGCTTAGTGATCTTAAGTAAGAGCCCAGAACATCGCACAATGGGAGGTCATGCAAACTGCCTTTTTATTATGGGAGTTCTAGTCCCTGCTTTAGAGTCTGTCACTGGTAAAGAGTAGGTGCCCAGTGTGGTCTATTCTCCTACAACATACTTTAAGTCTCTTATAACTAAAGAAAAAGCCTTAAGATAGAATTTGAAAGGAGACCTTAAGATAAAAGTTGAAAGTCTTGCAGAAGACTCTTACTTTAGGGCAAGTAGTGGCTCGTTTAGTTTCTTCAAAAACTGCTGCCTTTCCACAATAGTTATCCAGGGGAAGCTGAGGGTATAGAGTGCATCTTTCCCCGTGTTTAAAATAGCGTGTGTGTTGGGGGGAAGGGAGTGGAAGGAAGGAAAGGAAGAAGAACAAGGTTATGTGCTGGTCAGATCCCTAGGTCAGATTCGCAATTTTGATGCATTTCGTTTCTATTGGAAATGAATCCATGCAAGGGCCTACGTCCTATAGGAGGAAGCATGAGCCTGGGTTTTAGGATGTAAAGCACGACTGATACATTGCTGGGTGCAAATGCCAGTGAATATTGAAGTGTGCTAATACTACTATTAGAACTGTTATTATTTTATTTCTTTTTTTTTAAGATTTTTANGCAAATGCCAGTGAATATTGAAGTGTGCTAATACTACTATTAGAACTGTTATTATTTTATTTCTTTTTTTTTTAAGATTTTTATTTATTTATTTGACAGCNTTTATTTATTTATTTGTCAGAGATAGAGACAGCCAGCGAGAGAGGGAACACAGCAGGGGAGTGGGAGAGGAAGAAGCAGGCTCATAGCGGAGGAGCCTGATGTGGGGCTCGATCCCAGAACTCCGGGATCACGCCCTGAGCCGAAGGCAGACGCTTAACCGCTGTGCCACCCAGGCGCCCCTATTTTATTTCTGCTTACAGAATTACCTGTTTTGAGTGGTCTGCCTATAGTTTTTCCTTCCATTTACCCTGTTATCTTCAGTTGGCAGTTCTGCAGAATGGGAAGTTCTGCAGAAACACATGTATTGCATTTATATCAGAAATGTTGGTATACCATAGGAAGTATTTACTTAGTAAACTACTTGCATGTTGATATATAAAGTTAATAAGAACTTCTGTGACCAGATTGAGAAGCTGGGGTATAGAAAGTTAATATTATTATCATATAATTGGCATGTTCTCTGTTTATCAAATTGCTCCTCACTTTGTTGAAACTATGTTAACCCATCTAAATAGTATTAATATATTTTTGAAGTAGATAATGTATAATTATATCATCATTCTTTCAAATAATTTGCTAAGACCTAGAACCTCAATTTTAAATATATTTGACATGAGACTGAGACTTCTTGAGATTAAAACATATAGCTACTTGAGATTAAAACAACAACAACAACAAAACCCGTCTATCATAGAGACAAAGTCACAATACTTTTTAAGTGAATGAAAGAGGCCCTAAAGATGAAGTCCTTGTGAGCAAAGAGAATAACTTATATAAGCCAAAATTTCTGTGTTCCTATATCTAATATCAGGGTACAATTCTGAGTTGAGAGTATTACCAATTGGTTATATCTTGATATTAAATATTAAATTAATATTTAAGTATTAATATTTAATTAATGTTAAAATTTAATTAATATTAATAGTAATAAAATTAAACATTAAAGCTATTTTCTTAAAAGAGCTCAAAATTCCTTTATAATGTTAGAAGTCGTAACTACCATCAAATCAAATCTAAAACTAGACAAATGTTCATTTGGTACCTGCTCAGTACCATGATCATATTTGACAAACAGCTTATCTAACAGAATATTAAGGTCTTCACCTAAGCTTTATTTAACATTGGAAACCTGGAGCTTGGCCAAGAAAAGGCAGAAAATGATTAAATGAGAAAGTGGCTTAATTCTTGCCTTCTCCATTGTCTTGTATTTCTGCCATTCTAGCAAAAAGACAATACCACATTTTCCAGTGCTTCCTCATGTGCTATGGGAAGAATGGTGAGCAATACTAGCATGAAGACTTGGATTTGCTTGCCTTTCCATTCCCTTGGTGTGAGGTACGTCAATCCCCAGATAGGATCTGGTTTTGAGCACATCAGAGGTCTTCCAGCTGGCGTCTGGACAAAACTTGAACATGTGGAGAACAGATTTAGTCTGAGTTGACTGTGAGGCTCATTTCACCCTATATTAGGCCAAAGGTGGCAAACCCTATTACCAAGTGAAAGTTGCTTAGTAGTAGTAGGAGGAAAAAAAAAGCCAAAGATGGGTGTTAAAGAAACTAATGAATTTATAGGATAAGCAAAGAAGCGTGTCACATTATCAAAGGCCGGAATCAGACCTTAGGAGCATCCGTCCAAAGACCATGCAAGTATTTTTAGGATTGTGTTTCTTACACATTATCATGGAGGAAGAAACAGAAAAACAAAAATTGCTAAAGATGTGAAAGAAGAGACAAACCATAATATTCCCCTTTATTCTTAGTTGGCAGTCTCCTCTCCACACTTCTAGGCCAGATGGCCACAGACTGATATTATGAGAGGCCTGAGATCCACAATTAATTATTGAAGCTGCAGAAAAGCAATCCTAGTGGGCACCTCACAAAGAAACAGACTTCAGAGAAAGATAGTTCAGTCGGACCTAGTATTTCAGAGGACAAACCTCATTACAATAAGCATTTGCGATGATTAATATGCATTAAATAACAACAAAGAATATCTACATTTTCGGTAGTCATCGCTTGAGTTGACTTTAGTATTGTCTTGACGTTTAAAAAAATTTGTATATAGAAAATTTAGATCTGATTTGGATGCTTGTTAGAAAGTTAATCATCTAATTCTTTCCAAAAAGACTTTTCCCATAAATATCTCCCTTAATTTGCTACCAAATATATTTACTGTTGTTTTATAGAAATTTACTATTGATCCATTAAATATTTTTTTTGCTGTGTAATGATTAGGGTGGTGATCTGAGGTGGATGCTATGGGTCATGTGTCTACTAGAGAATTTCTGTGAATTTTAAACCAGGGCTAACTTTGGATAGCTTTTGCCCTAGGTACAATAGGTACACTACATTCGGGAGTTTCCAAAAAATACTGAAGAATCATAGCTGATTTTAATGAAGAAGGAAAGGTGGCTATATGTTGTTCAGGAACTTCAGGTTGCCTACATGGTATCCAGCACTCCTTATTTATTAGTGGAACTCCCAATTTTATATGGGGGTTGGGAAAAGGAGTGGATGGGCAAAGTTTTATTGGTACCTCATTTTAAAAGCTCTCATTTTCTAGGCTCTTTCAGCTTGGAGTGGACATATTCTATAGTTCTGGCCAGTGAGGTGAAAGTGGAAGGCTTCCCGCCTTCTTTGATGGTCCATTGCTCTGATTCCTAGCTGCCAGGTTTCTGGCCTCTTTTGGCCCTGATAGCTGCAGCATTGCCCACCATAAGGGAGAACAAGGACTTGCCCTGATGGGTGTGTATGCCAGTGCCAGTGCCAGACTGTTCCTTTGAACCCCGAATTCCCTGGTGTCAGCCCTGCTCAAACCTCCAGATATTTTCTGCTCAGGCCTCTTTTTTGTCCTTTGTTTCCTAGCCTTTCTAGCCCTACGCACCCTCCCTTAGGCTAGGATTGATTCTTCAGATTGAGATGTAGTCCACGTGCATTTCCTTTGTCTTGGCAGTTTTCCACTTCAAGCCTCTTGTGTGTTGTCCCTCATTTGCTGTTATGAAGACAGGTTGGAGTAGCAGCTCTAGAATCAGACTGACCTGGATCTGAATGTTGGGACTTAACTTGATCTCCCTGTTCCTCAGTCTCCTGGGCTATAAAATGAAGATGGTAGTATCTGTTTTATGATATTGTTGTAAGGGTTAAATGAGGTAATATTGTAAGGCAGTTGGCCCAGTGCCTGGGTGTGTAGTAAGCACTCAGTGAAGTCGAAGTGATTTTATATGATAATGATGATGATTATACTAAACCAAAACCAAACATTGACTAGAGTTATTTTCTTCCTTTTAAAGAGTGGGAATCTAAGACAGTTTGATCATAGAGTGTCAGAACTGGTGCCAAATCTGTGAGTCTAAAAGCTCCATCGGACAAGACCCATGTTAGTCTCATTCATTGCTATCTCCCTAGTATCTGACAGAGGGCCTGGCATAGAATAATAAGAAAAATAGCTAACATTTAATGACCAGTTAATTTGTATTCAGTCTTTTCAAAGTGTTTCACATAAATTAACTCATTTTCTTTCAAAGAACAATGGGGTAGGTACTATTAATACCCCCATTTTAGAGATAGGCCCATTTAGAGAATTCAAGTAAGTAGCCTAAGGTCAGTAATCTGGTTCCAGAGGCTCCATTGCCTTTCGATAAATAATCGCTGGATACATGAGAGAAGGAAAGTTGGGAAAAAAGGATGAAATCCTGTATCTTGACTCCTTGTATTTGTGGTTGATTGTGGTACTTGCGCCATAGAACTAGATTTTGCCTCTCTGCTTTAGAAAGGAATGTCGCCCTGAACGATCGATTCTGGGGAGAACATGATGCATTATTTATTTCCTGGGGCTTCTATAAGGTCAGTAGTAAAGAGGGGGTGGTACATGAATTACCACCCAAAGCAAATAGATCACTACCAAAATAGTGCTGACTGCAGGCAGGTTGGTTTTCCAAAATGTGTAATTTTACTGTTTGAAACTCAGCATGCTTCACCAGTAAATAGCTAAGTTACCCAGTAGAGAGTGTCTGGAGCAGTTCTAGGGCCTAGAACCCTGGAGAGGCATTGATGGCTGGGTGGAGAGAGGTCACAATGACAGGAAGCCTGCAGTGAGGGCTTAGAATGGCCTCAAGTATGACTATTTTTTTGAGAAACTTATGACTTTTGAAAAATTCCTGAGCTTAATTAAATAAGATTTGATATCATTGGAGGGCATAGCATGTGTCTGTGTTAGAGTGCAAGGATATTTTTCAGGACATGTTTCTCCATATGTAATCTGGAAATGAAACCTATTTAAGATGAGGTAAGCACACCCATCCAAATGTATTTGTTACGCTTGTCTCCTATGTTTACCATAGGAATTAAGAAAACAAATTGTATCATGCTTGGCCAATAACAGAAGTACCTCTTTCTTAAACACCGTTTTATAGAATTGAGTTTATTTCTGAGGTTTTTCCTTCCACAATAACACTCTGTCTTTCTGAAATTTAGCTTTTCTGTTTTTTTACACCAAGAACCATAGTCTTCTGAATAATCAAAAAATGTTAACAGAGCCTGTGCACTTTACTTGCCGGCAGGTTCTGTACATCCTCACTTTAACTTTGCCCTTAACCTCTGTCTAACCTTGGGAAAATCACCCAGTTTACTGAGCCTCAGTGTTCTCATTTCTCTAGTAGAGATAATACCTCCCTTTATGAGGTTGAGTATTACATGAGATAATGGACATAAAACTCTGAATATAATTAATGGAACATACCAAGCACTCAGGAAATGATATTTGTTATTAAATATTATTAAAAATAATGCATCCTTAATGTTTCATGTATTTAAAAACACAGTGTAGAGTAAATATAATAACTTACCAAGGTAAGAGGGCTATTATAGGTAGACCCTTTAACAAGAGTGGGTAGTAACAACTGATTGGTGATTAGAAGCAAGAAGACAGCAACTATAAAATTAGATACAAAGCAACAATTGTGCAATAGTTATAGCTATGTAGTGTAGGATCAAAAGAGCTTTCCACCTCTCCGTAATTTCTTCCAGCTGATATAGCCTAATACAGCAATTGATGTTCATAATAGTGACTTCTTTGAGTCAACAGGAAGAGATTAAATTACGTGAAGTGCACTCCACTTATGAAGGCAGTGGGGTTGGAGCACAATTTAGAAAAATTTTCCTTTAAAATAGTGCCCATTTTACTGATGGCTCTACAAACCCTCAATTTATCTAAAAATACCTGATGTTCCATATGACTGAGATTTTAAAGTTCTGGAAATCAAGCTCGAGCTTGACTGCAGTGTCAGGGTAAGGATGGCTGTGCCATTAGACAAGACATGCTCTTTATACTTTTCAGATGATACATTCTGGAGGATTCATGTTCTCTGACTCCATTCACAAAGCAGCTGAGCTGAAGGGAAGAAGGGGCTAAGTGGCCCTTGCTGTGCTAACGGTGTCAGACTAGATCTAAGTACATGTTTCACTCTGGACTTAAGCAGGATTTAAGAGTCTTTTGACTCTTCATGGGGGTTCAGGGCTGTCTATCACTCCTTCCTCCTTGCTCTTCAAGGGAGGCAGTGTTATCTCGTGGTCAAGAGCATGGGCTTTGAGATCTACCAGGTGGGATGCTTTGGGTTGTAAGTAACTAAAACCCAACTCGGACTGGCTTAAACAATAAGGCAATGTATGGGCCCATATACCCAAGTTCAGAGGATTCTGGGTTGTTTGTCCTATGGCTTCCATTCTGTTGCCTAGTGACTCACTTGGCTTTGCCTTCCTCTGTGTTTTGGTTTCATCCTTGAGCTGGTAGTAGTGAGATGTCCACAGCAGTGCTGGAACCCCCAGCTGCATGTGACATCTAGAAGCTTACTCTTAGAGGATATAAATTCTAAGAGCCTCCAGCAGACTTTTCCTTATTTCTTTCTGGCCTGTATTGGGTCAGCTACTCATTTTCCAAGCAATCTCTGATGCTGGAGGAATGTTAAATATTGAGTATCTTAGGCCAGGTCCCTGAACAAGTCATTGCCTAGAGGGATGGGATTAAAATGATTGTTTTAGACAAATCATGATTTACCTCTAGAAGTGGAGTCAAACCACTTAGATCACAATGGCTGCCTTGCTGTGGGTGCGTAGGGGTTGAGAACAACACAATATTCTCTCTAGAGTCTAACAGACTTGTTCTCAAGTTTTAGCCCTGCCATTTATTAGCTTCAGGCCCCAGCCTAATATTTGTGGGGCTTGAGGGAAGAATCCAAATGATGGCTCACATATACTATATGGACACATTTTTAAAAGTTATAAATCAAATCAATTTTTTTCTACCCTGGCAACTATACCTTTATAATGATCTGGAGAGACATGTTTGAATTTGAATACTTGGATACCTCAGAGTTCTGTCTAGAACATGATTACATAAGGAGGGTAGGACCCAGGCCTGCATCCTGTGTCCGTAGCCAGCCGGTCTCTCTGTCCCATGCTACAAAGTGTTGACATGCCAGCTGACAAGTCCAGGCTGTGTCTTTCCTCCCCCAAAATCCACCTTTTGTCCACACCTTGGGCCTAGTCCTATGGGCACGTGACTCCTGCTCTGAAGTCAGTCCTAGGGAGGGATTTGGGGAAGAGGCCCATAGAGACCGTGGAGAAGAGCTTGGGCCAGTTTGGCAGGGAATTCTGAGCTAATCAGAGCGTGTCTAGAAGGGGAATGCATGACTCTTGGTTAATACATTTCCTTGGCTTTATAGACTGTTGTATGCATGGGGAAAAGTACAGAAAAGAGGGCCCGCTCTGGCCTTTCAAAACTCAAAATCTAGAAAGAAGGTTTATCTTCCTGGTATCAGGGCAATTCTGATGAACTATAAGACCACAGGCAAGTGACGATTCTGCTGAGACTCAATTTTCTTCTGTGAAGGGGAATAATACCCATAATACCCAGTTCATCAGGTTGTGAAGGTTAAGTGAGGTGAGGTATGCCAAATACTCACAAAATGCCAGCTATTTTTAGTGTCATTAAGCACCCAGTACACAGGTGTTCCCTAATTCTGATGCTTACTTATGGGAAGACTGTGGGCAAGTCACTTCACCTCCTCAAACATCACTTCCTTGTCTTTGAAATATGGATGGTGATGCTTAATTGGGAGCCATTGCTGGGTGTAGTGAAAGGGAATAAAAAATAATAGCAGCACAGCCTCTGCAATTGTCTGGACTGTCAGGAAACCTCCATGTTCGTGATGAGGTAAGATAGAGCTTCTGGATCATCACTAAGGCCCTCCATCATTTTCCAGGTAAAATCTGCTTCTGCCTAGATAATATGTTTGCACCACAAAGAAAGTCAGTTTACCAAACCAGAAAGAGATCTTTGACAAAGTATCCCACTTTTTCTTCTTCTTTTTTTTTTCTTCTTCAAAGTATTGCCTTTATGTCCCAGAACTTCTTACTCAAGGCGGTCTATAACAAAGTTAAAGTCTTGTTTTTCCTCAATTTTATTTCAGTAAAATTATCCCCATAGCGATGATTAACCATGGCATTAGAAACCATAGAAAACTGTTAATGGTGAAAACAACCCCATGTGGTGTAGTAACTAGGGTGTTGACTTTTTCAAAAAAGGCAGTGTCGAATTGGGGCTCCAACTAACACAAGATCAGAACCACAGGCGACTTTAAGAACAATCTGGGTTGGCCTCCTTTGTGTTCTGTTTTAACAGAGCTGTTAGTGATAAGTGGTTGCTTATTTGGCTCAATATATTTTGTTACAATATTATAAAAGAGGAAGTTATTTATTTAATTAGTACTATTGAGTAAATCAATATATCTGCCTTTTATGTATTTAATAGCAAGCAATTTCAGAAATATTTGGAATATGTGGAGATAATGAAATTATTATGCTGGGAATAATTCACCATCAAAGCAGAAGCATGGGATCAAACATACACACATGCGTGAGCGCATGCACACACACAAACACACACACCCCATTAATCCAAGATGTGTTTATGTAATATCAGCGTTCTTTAGTAAACAATTACTGTTTAACATACAGATAACAAATATTTTTAGTTATAGTTCCCAGAGGAAAGGCAACTAACTATCTTGGAACTGACCCAGGGATGTAAGTTTTAAAAATTTAAGTTCTAAGTTTAAATCCTTTAAGCTGTTAGGTAACTTCAAATTTCTCACAGATTTTGAATTTGAATGACTATAGGCACTGGAGTTGATTGTGTATTAAAAGAAAAATATGCATTTAATTAAGACTGTCATTTTCACAGTGGCACCTTTATTGCTGTAATTATGAATGGAAGGAAAGACGCATAACAAAAGATATGATGGTGTTTTAACTTCAGAATCTTTCCTCTTAAACATATGCCTGTACTAATTTATATTAGAGCTGTTTTTAAGTTGTAATTGGAAGACTCTTTTACTTTGTTCTAGGACTCTATTTTTTAGAGTTAAAAAAGCAAAATTTGAGTCAGAACCAGTATGTCCCTTGTTTTTCCTCCCTCTCTCCTGAAGTATCCGTTTTCTGTATCTTAGATATGGGCAAATAGATATCTCTTCCAGATAAAATGGAAAGTTTAGGATTGCTATCATAGATGAAAAAATGACTATGGGATCGTGACATTAAATAATGTCTCTGTATTTCCTACAGTGTCAGAAGGAACTTTGATTAAAAAGTGGCAAGATGTAATATCCTCCAAAAAATTCAAGTTTTTATTTATTCTTTATTTTTCAAGTTTTTAAGTAGAACAAATACAGATGCCATAAACAGGAGGATTACTGATTATCTTTAAAACTGATTCTGATTATAACTGGGATTAAAATAAAAACTTGAAAAGCCAAATAAAAAACCCGATTCTGATTTTAAAATGAATCTCCTTAATAAAATATGTTTGTAGAACAAACGAGTCACACTGTTAATTAGTAGGATGACTAGTAAGTAGGGCCAAGACTTGGTCTCCATGGTGCACGGTGGAGAATGCATACGGAGCTCCAAGGTGCACTCCAGAACTATTTTAAACTGTCTTCTGGGAAGCTGCTTCTCTCTGGCTTCTGTGGGCCTCTTCAGACACTGTTTACATAGAGGGTCATCTTTCTGAAAATCCATGGGACACACTGATGAATGAGTCACAGAAGTAATTAGCTTTGTAATACTGAGAATTATTGGCAAGAGGCCACATATTTTCTAAGGTACAAGAGGAATGGCAAGAATGAAATAAATTAGCTTGTTTGCTCAGAGGAGTTTTTACCTCCACAAAACTTTTCTCTTATTATTGATACACTCCGAGAAATGGTGTGGGGCAGATTGTGGAGCCTTTGTTCTGCTTGACCTAAGAGGATTTTGATTAAGACTTTTCTCTGGACCAGAGAATAAGGATCCATGAATGTTGGCTAACGTTACTGTTTTAATAAGCCCCTCCACTATATTCAATCAGTGAGAAATGTCACCATACTCATTCCATACATTATGAGATCAGACGCCTTCTGAAACTTACTTGTTGATGGAATAAGTTATAATTTTTGTACTTAAAATGTTTCACAGGATATATAGAAAGCACGTATCTTAGAATAGTCTTCTTCATTTTCCATAGCCAGCTGATAATTTTGAATTCAAGATTAATTTGTCTGGAAACATGAAAGATTTATCTGTGGAAAAACTTTATCGAAACTGTGTCTGAAAAGATTGTTATTGAAAAACCCCAATATCTCTACTTAGAGCTTAAAAATACAATTTAACTTTCCTTTAACAACTCTTAGTCAACACTCCTAAAGTGTCCTTTCCATAAATGACCCTATCATTTGCCAATAGCTGCCATTTATAGATCAATAAAAGTCCAAAGAGGTTAAGTGACTTGTCAAAATAACACAGCAAGCGGCACAATCAGAAGAAGATTCAAGGCTTTTAATTTCTAGTCTTTTGCTCAGAGACAATTAGGTAGTTCTCCCCTGAGTTTAGCACAAGAAAATCTAAATGGGACTTCCAGGTGCATTTTGTAAAAGGGACAATTGTCTAGCTTGGATGAATCTGTGCTTTTTTTTGAATAGTATTTGTTATAGAAAATGTCTGGTTTTGGCTAAACTGTTTATGTCACTCTTTAAGAAGGAATGTAAATCTCAACTGAGGAAGGGGTGAATGAAACACATCTGTAAAGTTGATTTTCTGAATGAGAGAAAAAACTGAATGATAAAACAAGCGTAGGAAACCTTTTAAAAACCTAGCTGTCAGAACATTGTGCCAGTGTACCTGTTTATTCATTTGATGCATAAATTTCTTCCTTCAGAGCATCTAACATCAGCACTTAAAATTCTAGTCTAGTTTATGAGTTTGTAGAATTAGCTTACCATTTTGGAGAGAGTGTTTATATTAATTATTCTGTACCCATTTCTTTTTGTGAAAAATCCCTCTCTTCTTTTAGGCTAAAATAAGTAACAAGAAGCTAAGGATTGTAGCTAATTGTCTAGAACACAGGATTAGAAATCCAATTCTGACAGAAGCCAAATGAGTTACACTGAATTTGGCACAGGGTGTAAAAGAAACTGGTCTCTGCTAATGACATGTTCTTGTTCATAAACAGGTGTTTGCCCAAGGGGAGTATACTTGCACTTCTTTGCAAATGTTACGGAAGAGTGATTCACTGGAATAGGTGAACATTCTCAATTTCACACCCAGAATATGTTATGGCGATTCTTTTAGTGCTCTGAGGTCAGCGAGCTTTTGCTAGCAGTAGAAGAGATAGGATTCCAGAAACTGTAGCACCCTCCTTATTTGGTATTTCTGAGTTTAACTGGGAGGCTGTTGTCCCTGTCCTTAATTAAACTGCTTCTCAACCCAGTGTCTTTGAAAGGCAGCTCTTGTGAAGTGTGTCAAGTGCTAGGGCTTTTCTCTTTTCTTCCAGGAGGCTTTTTAGAAGCAGTGGGAATGGAGTTAGGGGATCAGCAGTACAGTGCTAAAATAGTTGTAAGAAAGTCCTTATTGCTGATCGCTCAAGGGGAAAGAAGAGAAAAGTTCAGCAAACAAAAAGCAGCTCCTTTCCCCATCGAGATCCCTCTTCCCATTGCTATATTGGCTCTTTACACCAGCCAGAATCTCTCAGCATTGTTCTATCAGTTTAACTACCAAGTTTTATTTAGTTCATCATTTTGGAAGCTTCTCTGGAGCAGTGATTCTCAGTGCTATGGGCATTCAGTGGGTAGAGACCAGGGAAGCCACAAAACTTCCTATGCTGCATAGACAGACCCCAACTCAAAAATGGGACCCAAGATGTCAGTAATGCTAACATTGAGGAACTCTGCTCTGGATGAAAAAATTAAAAGACTTTTGAAAGAACTGGCCTGTCTCTGCAAATTTGTAGGTTTGTGTAAACCGTTATTCCAAATATCCCGCTCCAGGTAGTGAAGGCACTGAGTTGATTTTGTTTTTGTTTTGAGCACTTCCTTACTTCCTGGTATTATAAGACTCTCCCGGCTCATATTCATATTTCCTGCCCCAGTGCTAGAATCAGCTATTTCTCCAAGGAGCCCTGGTTCTTCTCGTTGCAGAGTAATATTAGAAGCCAAGGTCTGGGTGCTGGGTGTGGTCGTTGACACTGAGTTTTGAACTCTGTAATCTAAACTTAGTCTGTTCGTTAGATTATTTTTAAACCTTGGTCTTCACCATACACATGAGTGTACTTTATAAATATTTTTCTGATGTTTGAGTTTATATGAAACATTCAGATTATCCAAATAATACTGAAATTTGAAATGACATTTTTATAAATAAATGAAATCTCTAATAATGTGATCTGTAAACTATACATCTTCCTTTACAATATACTGATTGCATTTGAGACTACTCTTTTTTTTTTTTAAAAAAGATTTTATTTATTTATTTGACAGAGAGAGAGACAGCCAGCGAGAGAGGGAACACAAGCAGGGGGAGTGGGAGAGGAAGAAGCAGGCTCCTAGCGGAGGAGCCTGATGTGGGGCTCGATCCCATAACGCCAGGATCACGCCCTGAGCCGAAGGCAGACGCTTAACCGCTGTGCCACCCAGGCGCCCCCGAGACTACTCTTAAATCAACTTTTGTTATTAAGCACTTAGCACATGTAGTTTTATGTCATAGCCTCCTACTGGAAGGTGCTCAGTCCTGCCTTGTTAACATTCAGATCATTTGTTCTGAAATGTGTGAAAATTTGCATAATGGTGACCCTTGCTATATAAGAGTTCTTTGTGATTAAGTTAAATTTCTTTGATTGTCTTTAGTCCTTCATTGGTCAATGTTCATATCTCTGGAGAAGTTTAAGTTTTAAATTCTCTGAAGATGATTTCTAAAATTTCCTGGCTTTGCCTTTAACTGCTTTACTTATTTAAGAAACTATCTCCTATACCCATGATTAATCTACGTAACTTGTCAGGGTTTTCTCTTTAAGTGGCATTGTTGACTTTTAAAACCTTTCAAGTAAAGTGAAAATAATTTTGGTTTTAAAACAGAACAGCGCAATGATTTTTTTCTTATTATGTAAATGCTTATTTTATATGTATTGAGAGAACTCTTTTGAGATTTATTTAGACACAAATTTTATAATTTATCACACTTGAGTATACATTTAAAGAAAAAATATAAATAAATTGTTCAAGATATTCTTAAAAGCTTTTCACATTTAGGATCTATTTGGGATCACTTTTAAACTTAGATTCAATGTCTATATTTTTCCAAATAGTATTATCCTCTGTGTCATCAGATGTTTTGGTGATGTAGCATTATTAAAAATAATTTATTGGGGCTCCTGGGTGGCACAGCGGTTAGGCATCTGCCTTCGGCTCAGGGCGTGATTCCGGCATTATGGGATGGAGCCCCACATCAGGCTCCTCTGCTATGAGCCTGCTTCTTCCTCTCCCACTCCCCCTGCTTGTGTTCCCTCTCTCGCTGGCTGTCTCTATCTCTGTCGAATAAATAAATAAAATCTTAAAAAAAAATAAAAATAATTTATTGATAGGGATATACTTTATGGTGACTGACATAATATAATAAAAATTATTATAAAAAAAGAAAAAATAATTTATTGAGGTGAAANTTTATTGATAGGGATGTACCTTTATGGTGACTGACATAATATAATAAAAATTATTATAAAAAAAGAAAAAATAATTTATTGAGGTGAAATCACATAACATAAAATCAATCATTTTTTAAAAAAGATTTACATATTATTTATGTAACAGAGAGACAGTGAGAGAGGGAATACAAGCACGGGGAGTGGGAGAGGGAGAAGCAGGCTCCCCGCAGAGCAGGGAGCCTGACGTGGGGCTCCATCCCAGGACCCTGGGATCATGCCCCAAGCCAAAGGCAGACGCTTAATGACTGAGCCACCCAGGCGCCCCCAAATCAACCATTTTAAAGTGAACATTTCATTGGCATTTAGTACATTCACAAGGTTGTTTAACCACTTCTATCTGGTTCCAAAAATTTCTATCACTCAGGGAAAACCCCTTATCCATTAAGCCATTTCTCCATTTGCCCCTTTCCTCTGGCAGCCACCAATCTGAATTCTGTCTCTATGGATTTATTTATTCTGGATATTTCCTATAAATATAATCAAACAGCATGTGACGTTTTGTGACTGGCTTCTTTCACTTGGCGTAAAATTTTGGAGGTTCATCTGCAGTGTAGCAGTACTTCATTCCTTTTTATGGCTGAATAAAATATTCCATTGTGTGGATATATCAATTTGTTTATCCATTCATTTGTTAATGGACATTTGGGTTGTTTCCACCTCTTGATTACTGTGAGTGATGCTGGTGTGAACATGTGTGTGTATGTATTTGTGTGAGTGCCTGTTTTCAGTTCTTTTGGATGTATACCTTGGACGGGGATTGCGAGGTGATGTGGTAATTCTGTTTAACTTTTTGAGGAACCATTATACTGTTTTCTACAGCAGTGGAATTATTTTTAAAAATTATTCTTAATTTTATGACTGTTATCTTAATCAAAATACTTAATTTGGAGGCATACTCTCTTCCTTGCTTTGATTTGATTAAAAAATAGATTATTCTTTAACATATCCACTGCTTTTTTCCAAAACTGCTTAAAAAAAATCTTTGGATAATTCCCATGTTCCTCTTAGGAGAGTTTGTAAGACTCTCAGATAAAGAGTCAAGGCTTTTAATTTCTCATCTTCTGCTCTAAGACAATTAACTAGCTCTCCCCCGAGCTTAGCATAACTGTTTTAAATGTTCAGACATAGAATCTGCTTTCCGTGTGATTTGACAAAAAATTTTACTGGGTGTTCAATAACCTTTTATACAGTTTATGTAGGGAGATTGTAAATGTTTTGTTCATTCTGAATAGGAAAAAAAAGAGATCAGCATTTTAAGATGTACCCACCCATGAAATAGAATGCTGGTTTCTTTCCTTCTTTGCCATATTGTTACAGTTTCAAAGATTAGCCTAAAAAGATATTCTTTTGCACTGGACTCTTGTAACTTCATACAGCATATGTCATTACCAAGTAGATTTAGAAATAATGTGCACATACTGTGGTATTTATTGTCAGCAGATAATAGTTTGTATGTTTTCTAAGTACTTCATTTATATGAGCTTTTTATTTCCAAAGACAGAAAGGGAGTCCAGGATCCTATATTAGCTTTCTGGTATCCTTAAATGAGTCAACACAGGACTGGTTTATTACAGATGTTTGATAAATCTTGTTGAACTGAATTGATGGTGAATTCTCCAGACAGGAGACCTCATGACTGCAGGAAGTACATTTGTCTGGTTCGTGGGGATAATGCCAGCACCTAACACTCTCTTCCATGTAATAAATATTTATTGTGTGAATGAACAAACTCTAATGTATAATGTAAATATTTTCTAAGTACTGGTGAAGGCCAGTTTTCTGAAGCTGATTCTTCCCATATCAGAGGTAATTTTAATTTTAAGTCTATATTTGTCATCAGTGATATTCAAACATGAAGACATAGTTTTTCCTTGGAGAGGTACATGTTAATTGTTAAATAATGAAAGTCAATCTAAACTTAAAACCTTCACTCTAGTTTGAGTGCACAAGAACATTGTATTGGGATAATACTTGGTTATTTGTTTGCCTCTCCTATTATGAAATACTTCCATTCTATTAAATATATAAAATATTCCAAATTTATATCCATAATCATGGCTGTCTTTTATATCCCAGATGTATTTTACATTTATATTTGAAGTCAATCAGAGCTCTTTTTGTGATCATTTCCTTGATTAGGGAAATATATAGATTTTTGACAAAATATATATGTCATTATAGGAAGTGGAGCCAGATAGTACTCCTCGGGGGTTGGCATTGGGAGAAGTCACATAGTAAATTTAACTCTAAGTTGCCACAATTATTAGATACAGAAGTATTCTCCCATGGATGGCTATACTTACTTGAAAACACCATGGGCTGACAGTAAAAACTATTACAGTATATTGACTTGGAAAATTGTCGTAGTTTAATTGGAGACTATGAAAGTTTGAAATATTCACATTATTTCTGTCATTGACAAAAAGTGATGAGCTCAACTTGCCTTCAACTAAACTTTAACAGAAAATCTGTGTTCAGGAACATACTTATGAAAAAACATTTAAAGATTCTGAGTGGGTTCTTTAAAACCTCCACACAAATGAAGATAATACTTGGAACAAATCAGAATGAGGATACCCAGATAAAGTGAAAGAATATGTCCGGAATGGCAGCTCTTCTTTCATAATGAAATTGCTCTTCTGGATTTGGCTCAAGAAAAACCCATGAAGCCCCTGCTCTGTCCACTCTTAAAAATATGTTTTTTAGGGGTGCCTGGGTGGCTCAGTCAGTTAAGTGTCTGCCTTTGGCTCAGGTCATGATCCCAGAGTCCCAGGATTGAGCACTACATCAGGCTCCCCTTTCAGTGGGGAGTCTTGCTTCTCCCTCTCCCCCTCCCCCTCAAGTGCTCACTCTCTCTCTCTCTCAAACAAATAAAATCTTTAAAAAATATTTTTTATTAGGACACATTTAAAGAAAGTCTGAGTGAGTAGATCAAGTACAAAGTCATTTTGCATGTTAAGCCTTTTTAGGATTTAGAACTATAGGGCCAGGAGAACATGGGTGATAGATGGGTGTGTACTTGCGTGTGATGAACAAAATAGAAAGCCTGGGCCAACCACAGGCTGGGGAACCTGGATGTTCTGCATAAAGAGTAAGGGATTTGTATTTTGTCAGGATTTGCCAAGATTTCTTAAAGAAAGTGGTGTGTCCAAGGTTTTCCTTGTGTTTAGTTGTTTGTGGCCAGAGGATTGAGGCTATGTTGTTTAGCTGAACAGCCAATCAATTAATTGAGCAGATGAAATCAAACCAAACTGGTTGCTTGGAGTCATGTAGTCCAAAACACAGATATGTAAAGGCTTAGATTTCTCCTTTGCAACCGTTTGTGCTGGCCTTGTATATGTAGGAAGTGAAATAGGAATGGGAATTTCTGCATTAACTTTCAGATGTTGAGATGCCTGTGTCTTACTCTGTAGGCCCAGTTTCAACTAGGGTCCTTAGAAAAGAAAAAAATAGTTGTATTGTTTGTGAGTGAAGTGGGTTACAAAGTATTTCCTTGTTACCATGATACCTTCCAGTTCTAAAAATTCTAAGATTCTAGACTGTGAGTTTATACACTGTCTCTGAGAGCCACTATGTCCTCTTACCATTGCCCTTAATCTTTTATTTTTGTTTGAAATTAAGTTAATCAAATTCCTCTACACTAGAATAAACTTAAGCTAGTGAAATGGGGCTGTTGAAACCAGATGTAAACAAAATTGAAATAATGGTTTTCAAGTATTTTAGGCTTTTAAGCTATTCTCTGTTAGCCAAACAGAAGAGCCTAATTTATAGAATGAGATCCATCAAATATTATATGAAGGTAAAGACGCTCAACTCACTTATGGAGAGATTCAACTTAAAATTTAAATTTTGATCTCCCTATAGACCTAGCCCTCTCTGAAATTCTAAGTTGACATTTCTATTTTATGTAGGTATATGATTATTTTACTTTTAAATTATGTAATCTTGTTCTAGATATATCTATTGCCTTCTGTTCAGTGAGGTTGACAAATCTTATGGTATAATATCCTCAGGTATTTTTAGATGTGCTAACTTTAAAATATGCTTCATGCTTTTAAATGACTATTCTTGTTTTGTTAAATTAAAATTATACTCCATCTATAATATATTAAATTTGTATAATGTCTCATGGGACTTCTATAAATTTTGCTATCTGCTTTGACTAATAGAACTGCTTAAAAGCCTAAAACACTTGAAAAACATGACTTAACTTTACCTAGAGGCAAACATCATTATCAGAAAACCTAAGTCAAGATAAAACAAAAGGAGCCTCATAAAAATGAGGGAGCTTTTTTGGACAGCCTGGGGCAATGTAAATAGGTAAGAAATGTAGATCAGAAGATTTGAGATTTATTTCTTGCTTTTCCACTTACTCCCTGACTCAGTTTCCTCTTTTGTAAAATAAGAATAATAATATATTTCCTTCACAGTAGATAGAATGATAAATATGTAATGGATATGAAACTGGAAAACTTATTTATAATTATGTAAAGACTTTTTTTGAATAGGTAAGGAATAGTTTTATGAACTTAAGTTTGTCCCCAGAACTTTTAAAGGTCTCCATTTAGATGATCCAGTTGAAAATATGATAACATCTGTTTGATAATTTTTTCTGCATTGGGATACAGAAGAATATATTAGTATTTTTTAGATTATTTTGGTAGATTGTAAATATGGAGTGCTAGTGATTTCATTCTCAGTTTTTATATTATATATTTAATCAGTATTTAATTTTATAAAGCATATTCACCCAGTTCTTGTTTAATTTTATTTAATTCTCATAATGAACCCATTACATGGTTATTATTATATTTTATAGGTGAGGAGGAAACTGAGGCTTACAAACTCATTCTTTCTGACTATTGTGCTTTCTCTACCAATCCCAGGTTCCATGGCGGTATGTGTCATTTGGTCAGACTTTATAGTTTAATGGTTAATTATGTTGTTCTTTTAGAACCTGCAAAAAGCCAATTCTTCCATAAAAGCCACAGCTCCTGTGCGTTTTTCAGTTTTTGGTGGCAACTTTACATAGACAAGGGAACCTTATTGCCTGTAGTTTTGCTTCAGAGGTAATACTTTTCATACCAAAAAGGCTGGGTCTGTATGGAAAAGTAAGTATGAATGGTTCTGCTTTCTTCAACTTTTTCCCATTAATCTTTCCATGAGATTTTATGATCCTTATGAAAACCATTTTCCAATGCGATTCTCACTGGGGCGGGGCGGGGGGGAACACTGTGAATGGTGCACTTGCAGAGGAAGGCCAGTAGGGGGAAACGTGAGTGCTACAGTGCTAAAAGTACTTCAGTTCGAAAAGTGAGGGATAGTTACTTCTTTGGCTGTATCTTATACTGAAAAGATAAGATGAACACTCCCTAAATATTGATTTCAGAACATTTTTATTCCATCAGAAATGACTAGTTTGAATTATAAATCTCTTTCTGGGGGCTGTCTGGTTTTGAATTCTGGCCCTCACTAGCTTTGTGTCCTTGTGCATGTTGCTATCTATGTCAGTTTTCTTGTATGTAAAATGGGGTGATGACAGCCTCACCTCTTAAGATTGTTTTGAGGATTAATTGAGTTAATATATCTAAAGCACTCAATGCATGGTACACGCTAAATGCTTCATAAATGTTAGCTATCAATATTATTATCATTGTTACGTTTCTGCTTCGTTGCTCACAGTTAACTGTGGTAGTAACCTTAAAAAATACCCTTTCTAGCAATGAAAGTAATGAGTTCATTTCTTACTGTGTTTGATGAACTATAAAAATAAATCAAGACATAAATCTAGGAAGGTCATTTAATTAGGAGTAATTGTAGTCTTGAAAGACGCTAATTGATTACTGGGTAGGAGAGTAGGAATCTTGACATCACAGTTGAGATACTTAAAAATACAAAAATGGTAAAAAGAAGGATAAACAGCAGTTAAAGAGAGGTATTTCATAACCAGGAAGAAATGGAACAACGCAAAGTATTGATCATATGTAAGTCAGAACGAGCATACAAGAGGGAAGCTCAGAAGTCCAATATGTACAGACTTGGCCCAGGGAATATGTCATGTACAGGGGCCTGTTAGGTGCTCTGCTTCAGTGTGGAAAGCTTGGGAGGGTGCGGGGAGAGTTGTAGGCAGAGGTCAAGGGTGAGTACTGCTTTGGTGCAGCTTCCTGATATCAGGAACAGTGCCCACACCCCACCCCCCCAACTCCTTCTCCCTCTCTCCTCCTCTCTCTTTAGCTCTCTTGTTAGGACAACTGAACTCGAAATGAAAACCAATGAATGACAATAATCCAAGGGCTTGCGATTAAGAGAATATGGGTTATCTTTTTAATGGGTGCAGAGGCAGTGATTGAAGATGGCTTAAAGACATGTATTGTATGCTTTCCTGAAAATGGGAGGGTGGGGGTTGAGGAGTTTGACCCTGATAGAATGGTTTTCCAGAGAGCTTTCCATGCAGTATCTCTAGTTGTGTCTCCTTGCTCAGTTGCTTGTATCAGCAAAAAGTCTTTCATTCTAGTTTGTTTACTAGACCCAGAATGATGTGCTGTCTTCTTCTGTGTTTATGTCACACTCCAGATCTATTTAAAAATCATTGGAGACCCCAGACCCTGTGTTAAATTTCCTTTGTATCTTCTTTGGGGCGTTGACAAGATCATTAACTTCAATTAATTTGTGCTTTCTTATTCCTAGTTTACACAGATAGGTCTACCAGTTCATTTCTGTATTTCTTGCACTTTGGCCCAATTGTGTGATCCTTGCTTTTTCAAATGCCCCCCTTTATCACTGATCAGGTGTGCTGTGGAACAAACCCCTACCCCCCTCCGCTATTGTAATTGTCTTACAATGGCTAGAACTCTTGATATAATGTGTTAATCTTCTGCCCTAACTTGGGGTTTATAATAGAATTTTCCTACTAAATGAAAGGAGTAGTGATTTAGAAGCCAAATTCTTCATTCAGAACTCATTATGTCCCCTCCTTTTTTTCTTTCTCTCACTTTTAAGCATGACTTTATGGTCTGTCTTCATTTTTGTTAAAATATTGATTATCTATTATACCAGCTGAAGACAATTTACTGGTTTCTTTGTGACTTATTGTAGGTAACATGGATAATAGAATCCATTAACAGCCTTTTGCCATCTAATTTGCACTGAAGTATATCAGTGCTATGCCTGTAGGACTTTAATGTAACTTTTAGTCATTTTGAGATTTCTGACTTGTGTTGACATAGAACAGTAGCTGTGACTTTATCGTACTACAACTCGTTCTCCTCTTCTGAACCACTGTGAGGATTCTTTACATTTTTTGATGACATTGAAAATTAAGCCCTAGACTAGGACTCACCATGTTTAACTCCAAATGCTATCCTCCTACCCAAATCTGTCCATCTCTTAATAGATACTAAATTAAGGCCCAGCTGCTGGGAAATATGCTCTATTTTCCAGTATTGTAGCAATGAAGGGAAATTCAATCAATAGAAGAAAACCCAGGAGATGTTTAATTTAATTTGTTCAAGATGTTTAGCTGGACTTCAGTTTTGGGGGTTCTTTTGCATACACATGGACAAGCAACAGAACACACATTGCACATAACTTTATATCATCATTAGGTGATAGAAATGAAATTGAAAACAAGAAGCAGCAATGAATAAATAGGTATTTCTTGTGCTGAAAGATAATAAATGAGGGGGATCTTTTAACATGCAGCAACTCTAACAGATTCGGAGTTAGTCAGGGTACTTAGGTGACACAGTGGTGAGGAGAAAAGATGTTAGCTCCTGTTAATGGGGGGCAGGGTGAGGAATCAAGTAGTAAAAGAAAGAAACTAGTCCTTAGGCTGAAATCTAAATATGTTACCTCTCTGAGTTGGCCAAACTCCTGGTTGAAGAATACATGATCACCTTGAAAAAGAATTTGTCTGTTACTTTGCTGATAATTGGTCAAATCTTAGACATAATTCTCTGTGATCTAAATGTCAAGTGATTATTTTTAGGGAAAAATGTAGCTACAGGAAGATGCATGTATTCTTTCACTCTGATGTTATAGAAAATAGTGAAAGGAAGAAGATGAAAAGGGAGGTCAGGGAGTGGATAAAACAGATGTAGCAGGAAAAAAAGAAAAGGACTCTCTAACATTAATGGGGGTAGTGTGAACATAGTGAGTCAACTCATGTTGTTTCAAACCTAGATATTTCTCAGTATTTTTTGAAAACTCTTCTAGTAGATGCATTTCACTATGAAGTTTGACCCCATTAAACAGTGATAAATGCTTGAATTCTCACTTCCTGATAGGAATTCAGAGATTGCTCTCTTGGAGGTTGTATTAATAACCAATTGCCACAGTGGAATAGATTGAATGTTTGTTGGTAAGGTAGTGTCAAACCGATCATCACCCTGTCCAGTGATTCACTGGTAGAATCTGAGCCACAATAGAGGGACTGGTGAATGCACTGTTTTCAAAACACAGATCTCTCTTCCCAGCTGGGGAGAAAAATCAAAATGAGTTACATTATGGCGTCCCAGGCAAAAGCAGCCTACCTTATATCACATTCATTTGGTTTAGACCTGCACAGTGGTCAGTAGAGTCAGCATGTGCAGACATCCCCGCATGTTTTTGGATAACAAGATCTTGGACTTTATCTTAAGGTTTGCTTTCCCAATTGACATCAATTTTGTTTGGCTAAATATCTTTGATATGTATTATATCATAAAGTCCTGTCTCCTTACAGACAGAAGGGATATCATTACCAAATTAAATGGGAAATAGTAGAGCAGATGATGAAAGGGCAGAAGATGTTTCTCAATTAAGATGTAAAATGAAATGGTTGACAAAATGGGAAAATATCTGGAGGGTTCAATGAACTACAAAAATACGAAATCTTTTTGAAAGGCTTTTTATTTTTGCAAAACTCATCAAAGCCAAGACAGTAACTTTTTTGGACCAGGCACCTTACCCCACAACCTTCCCAGCTGTTACAAAAGACTAAAGAGAAGAAAAGCTACTGGGCACTTTGTGCTTCCAGAAAGCATGTAACCCAGGTTTATGACTCAAAGCACCCTACTATCTTCTATTTGCTTCTGTTGTTCTTCATTGCGTGCCCTTGAATGAATCAGCTGATTGTGTTGTCTTGATTTTCTTACAGTAATATCTTCTTTTTCTCAAGAGTATATACTTGGGGGAGCATATTTGAGGAGACTTTAATTACCACAACTAGTAAGATATTGATATGTTAGATTGGGTTTGTTCTGAGAAAGCTTTTGTTGAATATAAGCTCCTCAAGGGTAGAGGCCATTTCTTGTTCATCCTTGGAACTTGAGGACCTGGCACAATTCCCTGGGGCCATGGTAGGCCCTCAAGAAATGCTTATTTTGCTGAACCGAACTGTGGTGTTATTTTGCCCTTTCATGACAATATAGAATTACTTTGAATTTTTTTCCTAGAATTTCATATTCATTTTAGTATTAGCTACCTAGATTTTTGTAAACAGCGAATACCAGTGTCCTTTTTCTCAGATAAATGATTTGGTATAGGTGATTCAACCAATTGTTTGTGTGGTAGAAAATTAGAACCCAGGTTTTTTAAAAAAATCATGTCCAGACCTTCTAGAAGACACTACTCTTCTATTGATAGGCTCTCTCCCTAATCGCCTAATGTAAATTCCATTTTTTTTCCTTTGCTTTCATACCACTCGTATTTATTTCTCTTCCATAGGTCATCTTTAGTTTTCCATGAAAATAGCAAGATTTTTTCCTCTCCTGACACGTATGATGCCAGTGTTCAATGACAAATTCCCTCTTTTCCAAATGATGCTGGACTTCTATGTTAGCATAACAGGCGTTGGAAGGTGTAAAGCCAAAGGAGGCAGAAAATAGCAATGAGTATATGCTTCGGTTGTCATTCTGTGCACTACTCTTTAACCAGTTTTCAAAGTAATATCTCACATGTGGAATAAGCTGATATTTTTAGCTGGTATCCTTAAAAAGTATGTTTTGTTTTGTTTTGTTTTGTTTTGTTTTTGTTTTTAGCATCAATTCAGGCAACTCTTTGTCATCCAGTGGCTAATTATCTCATTGTTGACTTATCCAAGCTTCTTGTTTCTCCTGTTTCATCCTCCTTTCATTTGATTTTTAAATGGATGGTCCTAGTGGACAAGAAAGAAAGACGAAAGTGGTGGTCTTTCATTTATTCTAAAATTGTTACCTATTTGCTTGTACAGAAGTTGGTGGAGAAGAAGTTTTAAAAGAGTTGGCCAAAATTAGATGTTGGAATTGATTTTTGATTTATCAGCAACATTTCTTTTTTTTAGCATAAAAGATGGCAAGTTGGCTGTGTATTGAATCGGAGAATCATTAGACTATGAACTCCTGGAGGGTGGGGTTTTTGGCTTATAGCCCTTGTTACACTCCTAGCCCATAATAGGTGCTCATTAACTGCTATGGAACAACTGGCTGACTAGAGCTAGAAGGGAGCTTAGAGATGCGGAAACCAACATCCAGGAAATTTAAGGGCATTCTCATTAGTAGCAGAAGCAGGACTGGTCCCAGGTCTCCTTACCTTCTGTCCACTGTGCCTTCCACTACACCACATTGCCAGAGGCAATGGCAGAGCTAACTGTGTGAAGCCCCACAGCCAAGCTGGAGACTGCGCCCAGGGACAGGAAATCGGAGGCAGCTGGGGTGAGATGGGTGTCTTGCCAAATTTGCAAATGTTGGTTGTCAGCAAACCAGAGCTACAGAACTGTTTTAGAAAATTTCCATTTAAAGTGGAATTTCAAAACCATGAACTGCCACCAGGTCAGTGAAGTTGATTTTATGGTAAGCCAGGGCTTGGCACAGCTGGTAGAGCAGACTGGTAATGGTGGCTCAGGCTGAGGACTTCCGTCAGGCTGGATTGCTTCTGACCACAAGTACCTAAAATCATCACTCCCAGAGATTGTTCTCCTAGTCGTTTCTCAGGATTAAAACTCATTTTTTTTCCTCTAAGGACTTTTTACTCACAGAGTAACATCTAGAGAGACATTTATCCATTTCATATCTCTGTAGTCTCTGACTGAGAATTTGTGAAGTAAGCACGAGGGTGTAGGAGTGATTGCTCAATGATAAATAATGACTTGTACAGAGAAATGTTATTTTTATTCCTTCAGAGGCAATAAGCATATCTAAAATGCAGTAAAGTTGTCCAGGTGAGTTTATTAAGTTTTGAGAGAAAAGAAATAGATGAAGAGCAGATGAGAATTTTGGATGAAGGCCTAGACCTTGATCATGGAGAATTTTATTTATTTTTTGATATTTAGAGTGGATAATAGCAAAGCAACATTCGTAAGGAGGATCATTTTCCAGAAAAAAATGTAGCAGTGATTTCTTGTGCAATACTTGAGAAAATATCTCCCAGAGAAGAGTCTAGTAATGGGCCAAATGTAATAAGTAACCTTGAAACTGGGTGACCTCTTAGATCTAATAAGATGAAGGCATGATGTTAAATAACCTGGGGGTTGGCTAGTATTTATGGACATACTGTCCCTAGCAGATCTGGCATTAGTTAACTACCTGAGAGGTTCTTTAGCAAAGAGGTAATTGCAGGATGCATTGACAAGCAGAGTTTATAGTTGAAGTTAATGGCATTGTTAATTGTGTGACCTGTTTGGGCCAAATGGCTTCTAATTGTCCTGTGATTCCTTAGGTCCTAACGTGCAATAGCATTAGCCCCATCCTCTTAACCACCCTTTCTTTTCTGGTGAACATATACACTTTATTGTTTATGGAATTTACCACATGATAAACATTATCAATAGGACCACAGCACATAAGAAATTGCTGTTCCAGTTGGTCCAACATGTAATGAAAAGATTCATCCTAGATCTCTTCTTTATGATGACTTGATTGGGTATTGCTCTAGTTCCTGGTTCCACAGGGTTTGGGACTCTGTAACAACAGGCTGTAATTTGGCTGTGTGGGCTCTAGATGGCCCTGCTAAGCTCCAGCTCTGGCATGGACCCTTCTTTGCACTTGGGAAGACTTTCATGACATTGGGACCATCCTTATCGGTCTTGAAAGATGATATCTTCCTCTACCAGGTGTACAATGAGAAATTAGTGAAGATAAATCTCCCAAGTACAGTGAGCTTTTAGGAAGAATAGGGGTTTGGAAATAAAAAAAAAAAGTTCCCTCCCCCCAAAAATGTTTCCTGCAGACTAATGTATTTTAAATAATTATATTCAAATTAATTTACAATATAAGCTTTACAGTCTTCTCTATGCAACATTTAAAAATACCAGTTTTCCAAATAGCAGCTTCTGAAATATTTGTATTTGTGTGTTAAACTAGTTTCTATAATGTTTTCTCACTCATGAGTTTGATTCTGACTAGAATATCTGCCCCTCTTCTGTGTTTCTACAAATGCAAACTTCGATCCTACGATTCCTTATTTTATAATTCTGTATGTATTTATCATTTTCCCCACCAGACGGAAAGCTACTCAAAGGCAGGGGATTGTGTCTTATTTGTTTTTGTGTCTCTAGAACCTAGCTAGCACAGTGCCATTTTGTTATATATTATGTAGATAGGTGCTGGGCTATATTATATTCTGTGGAAAATGAGGTTCTTCACACTTTGAAGATTTTAAATATTCATTTGGGGCGCCTGGGTGGCACAGCGGTTAAGCGTCTGCCTTCAGCTCAGGGCGTGATCCCGGCATTCCGGGATCGAGCCCCACATCGGGCTCCTCCACTAGGAGGCCTGCTTCTTCCTCTCCCACTCCCCCTGCTTGTGTTCCCTCTCTCACTGGCTGTCTCTATCTCTCTCAAATAAATAAATAAAATCTTTAAAAAAAAATAAATAAATATTCATTTGGATTTGGTGCAGCACAAATTCGAACTGATTAAAATCTAAGTTGTGGTCTCTTTAGTTGCTGTTGATTTCTTGGAGAAAATGATTGCAAGTAGAATGAGCTTGTGCTGTGTGCTCCCTGTGGTAAACCTTTGATTATATTTCTGCAAATGTGGCCTGTTAGTTTAAATTGCTCTGGTTGCAGTGGAAAAGGAAATAGTTATTCTTCACTATTGTTGGGGGGAAAATTTAATTTGCTTCAAACCAGAATTGTTTTACTTTAAAATTTGTATGGATTATGGGTCCAAACTTACATACAGTTAAACATAGACTTAAGGTAATTAAAAATGCCTGTGGTTATTTGGGTTCAGCCTTTTTAAAAATTTTCTTTTGGCTTCTTATCCAGTCTTTTTGCTTCTCAATTTACTTTCTTTTTTTCTTATTACTCATGTAATATAGCCTCACTGTGGGAGAGAAATTTAACATATAGAAATCAGATTCTTTCTGTCTCTCACTCCCCATATCTTTGGAATATTGTTCTTGCCTTTAGATTGGCTTTCCCCTTGGTTGCAAAATGGCTGCTGCAGTTCTAGCTTTCACATCCAGACAATACCCAGAGGTGAAAAGAAGACATCCCTTGCTCTTTCTCTTCCTTAGAAATAAAGAATGCTTTCTCTAATGTTCCACCTTTATGACTGCCAACATTCCTCTCCTCTCCTATTGCTCCTCATAATCTTATGCCTTCGTGAGCAGTGCTTCCTAAACCAATAACCGGCAAGAATGATAATATTACCATGATTGGCTTCAGGGATTGGCAGACTTTTTTGTAAACAGCTAGATAGTAAATATGTTAGGTTTTGCGGTCCATCTGGTCTCTGTCACAACTGTTCAGCTCTTCTGTTGTAACAGCAATAGACAAAAAGTAAATAAATGGGTATTGACTGTGTTTCAATAAAAATTTACAGTAACAGGTGACAGGCCCATGGGCCATAGATGGCCCAACTCCTGGAGCTGTAGAGCAGTGACCCTAAAACATTAGCATACATCAGAATCATCTGGGAGCTTTAAAATATAAGGTTCCCCATCCAGAGTTTCTGATTCAGCAGAATTGGGGTAGAGCAAGAATGTTTGCTTTCTAACAAGTTCCCAGTTGATACTGGGTTTAAGATCAAGCTGATGCTGGTTCAAAAACCTCACTTTCAGAACCAATGGCTTAGACCAGGGTTTTGGCACCTCTTTATCGTGTGTGGGGGACTTATCCTGTGCATGACAGCATGTTTAGCAGCATTCCTGGCCTCTCCTCACTAGATGCCAGTAGCCACTCTGCCTCTTCTTTAGTATGAGGACTGGAAATGTCTGAAACATTGCCACATGTTCCCTAGGGGGCAAAATCTCTGATTGTCCCTCCCGCTTAGATTTAGACTATTCAGATCTATCCCCTGGATCTGGGAATAGGTTCACATTTTCTTGTAATGTTTGGGGAGGAGTGTCACCATTCTGTGAGGAAAGGAGAGAGAAACGATGGCTGGATAGGCAGCCAGCGGTGCGTACTGCTGATCACATCATAGCTCCCTGGAAAAAAGACCTCACTGGCCAAAATATTTCAGAAAATGGAGTAAGAATACCCACTTTCCAAGGTTTTCTTGAGCATAGAATCTAATTGCATAATTGAAGGAACTTCATGGAGAGCCTGGCAATAAATACAGAGAGGTGAACAAATATTTAATGAGCAAAACATCCCAATAAGTAAAGCCTTAGTTAAAGGTGACATCTGTATTTGGTTCTTAAAGGATGTTTTTCATGCAAAGTCTGTGAAGGAATTAATGTTATGTTTATAAAATTTGTTGGCCTTTAAAAAAGAACATTAACATAATTTGCTTTCTATTTTATATAGTTAAAATGTGAAAAATCTGGCTTTGGTAAATGTATGGGCCTTCTGTTTAGGAAATCTTTACTCTTGGATACTATTTGGACCAGAACTTTGACTATTTATGTAGGTAATAGAGCGACTGTGGAAACCCGTGTAGTTACTGAGCCCTTCCTTAGCCTTCTCCAGCTCTGCTCTGTGTCAGAGGGTTGCAGGCTGCATCTCTCAGGAATCATGTCAATTGGGAGGCACTGGTAGGAGACCTGAAGGCAGCAGGAATTTTGATGTTACTGTTCCTCCCTGTCCTCATCTGCTTGGGGCAGCAGCTCATTTGTGGCTGCATTTTCTCCAGGGCTCCAGCTCCCTCTGAACAAGTCTGCCATTGTTCTGTCTGATGATTCCAGGTCTCTGGGCTCTGATACCTCTGTCTTTCCCTATTATCCCTCCAGCTGGTGAGGTGGTTGTAGCTGTGTGCTGTTGCTAATTGCTAGGTTATGTCATCACCCACCCCCTGCCTGGCTTCTCAGCTCCTCCCTATCCATTAAACTCCACTTCAGGATACCCGAACTAGAACTACAAATACTCAAAGTGGTTTCTGTTTTCTTGATTAAACTCATACTGATACAAAGCCCAGCCCTAACTGTCTTGTCATATACCTAAAATTTTTTTTATCTCATCAGGAGATTTTGTTGTTCTTTTTAAAAAAAGTACAAATAATGCATCTATTGAAATTGTCAATGATAACACATATACTAAGGTGTAGTCTTGATAGCTGTTAGCTTCAGATTCTTATAAACAGAAAAGGAAGTTAAAAAGTTGGTAAATTATTTCATAGCAGTAGCCATTATTGTAGCCTAGAGACAAAGAACACTGGTCTTGAAGTTGAACTACCCAGGTTTTAGTGGGCCGTTCTATTTACTAGCATTGTGGCTTTAAGCAAATGATCTAGTTTCTCAGTTATCAGGTTGGTGAAAATAATGCTAAATATTTGCTCTCAAAGGGGCTGTTGAGAGAATTACATCCCAAATGCTTTGAGAAATGTTTGGCATATAATAAGCACCCAATAAATATTAGCAATCATCATCACTATTTTTTTTTTTAATACTTATCCTAGCCCTAACTGATTCAGTCAGCCTTTCACTGTGGAGAGGAACTACAGGCCCTAAAAATAAGTTTCTACATGGAATAAGGATGAAAATATTTAACAAAGGGGAAAGCCTATTTGAATATATGCTTTCTGAAATACCTCTTTTTTCCTCCTAATTTGTTTACCATGAGAGGAACTGCTTTAAACTATATATAAATGAACACATATACCGATACCTTAATTTCTCATAATAGAGGTTACCGCTTTTAAAAAAAACTTTTCTGAATGTCAGGATTCCAATCTTAAGAAGAGAAGAAGGGGCGCCTGGGTGGCACAGCGGTTAAGCGTCTGCCTTTGGCTCAGGGCGTGATCCCGGCGTTATGGGATCGAGCCACATCAGGCTCTTCTGCTATGAGCCTGCTTCTTCCTCTCCCACTCCCCCTGCTTGTGTTCCCTCTCTCGCTGGCTGTCTCTATCTCTGTCAAATAAATAAAATCTTTAAAAAAAAAAAAAAAGAGAAGAGAAGAAAAATTCTTTCGATTCCATGGGTTTAATTGACCTGTGGCAGGTAGTGCCTCAGCATGCCTTATCATATAGCGTCCCAAGCACTCTGAATAAGAAAGGATAGCCTTAGGTTGTTCCCCACAGATATGTTATTGGTTGTGCACGTTTTAATCATGGAATGTAGGCAGTGGGCTTCTAGAAGAGCATTAGCTAATTCATCAAAGTTACATGGTAACCACAAATTATGCAAACACGGGACCTAACAGCAGGACAGATGTAAAGAATGGGAGGGAGTATCAGTTGAAACGTTTACAGGATGTGTTACATTGTGGTTCGTTTTTGTTTGTTCTTTGGAAGAAGAGAGCAGTCTTTTGAGAGATACGGAAAAAAGAAAGTCAGGAAATACTAATTATGGCATGTTAATTATTAAAATGATTGTTAAAAAAAAAGGTCTTCTATTTAACATTTCAACTTTTCTGTGGGTGGCAGTGCTATTCATTCATTAGTCCTAAATTTCTTATATCCAAGAAGTTGGAAACTTTTGGTGTGAGATGTGGAAATTTGTTTTATTTGTCACTTATATCCTGCTAAGTTCCTAAAAATAGTTTGGGTTGCGTATTAGATTTGTCAAGTAACTTGCCCTAAAGTAAAATTGAAGTAATAACAAAGGGAGAAAAAGCAACATTTACTTCATTCATTTAAGATTGCACATATTATTTATGAATTTTAATATTAATTGCTATTGTGTTGATTAGAAGACAGATTTTTATTGGGATTCATTTTAGAGCTGAAGATTATCCTCTAAGTGTTGGAGCTGGATACTGATATGGTGTGACATAGAGGGTGATGTAGGCCCCAACCTGACTTAAAATACCTTATTATTCCAGCTTCGGATGCTTACAGTTTTTATCATTCAAGTTATTTGTTTTTTTTCAAAACTTGTGTTGGAAAGTCCTTGTAACATGGCAATCTGGGAAGTGTGTCCCAGAAAAACCCCTGTGAATGCTTTTGCCCACAATTCAAGTGGACTGGCCTGGTTTCCTCCACCAGTTAGTTAGCTGTGTCATCTGTCAGCAGTTGAAGATTGGTAACTCTGATACACCAGGGTGAATTGGGTGTGATCTGGTAGGATGGATTGGCGGAGGAGGGAATCTCAAAGAGAGCTTTGTGAGGGTTAGGGTGTTTTAAGTGAAGGAAATCATATGTCTCTTGCTTCAAGGCAGCAGGTAGATTTTCTTGACTGCTAGAAATTCCAGATCTGTGAAATAATAATGGATGTGGGCCATTAAGTATGATGGAGGTGGTGAAAGGGGAATATTAAAATTATACTTGTGAACCTTTTTTGAGGTCAGAGACTCCAATGGGACTCTGAAATCTTTGGGCTCTCTACTCTAGAAAAATACATAAAATCACCCAAAATATTACTTTCAGTTTCAGGGGACTTTCTGACCCCCGAAGCCTATTCTTGGGCTTAGGTTATACCCCTAGGCTAAAGGAAAATTTAGGGTTTTTAGAAACATGTCAGATTTTATAATTTTATTAGTCATTTGCAAAGCAATTGAGAGCTACTGTACCTTTCTGACTGTGGGATTGGTATGGTCATACTAATTCTTACATTTCTTATAGAATACTTACAGAATTCTATCATGTAGAACATAGTAGCTGATGCAAGGTGTAGTAAACTTAGAATTATTGAACTGAAAAAAGAGTAAGAATTTCAAATATTTAGTAAGGGAAACAAAAAAGTACATTAAATATAGTTTTATTTCAGAATAAGAGGTATTCTTATTGGAAGATTTGACTTTAGTCAAAATAATCAAGAAGGCTTGTTAGCAATTTATTTGTAATTTTTTTTTACTTGAGAGATGATTCCAGGTTTTTTTGTTTGTTCTATTTTTTTCTTTTTACATAAATCAGAACATGATTCATTAGAGCCAGATATTTTTCTTTTTATGACTGTTTGTAGACATACAATCAGTCATACTTCATTTAGACAATCTTGACATGTCTGCAAAATAGTCAATATAGATTATTCTTCCAAATCAGCAACAGAAGCAGGTATTAATGTTTTTTGGAGCTATTTAAATATGATGTTTTTGTTTCCATCAAACATAATTTATCCTTGATCGATGGTGTTATTTTACTGTTCATTTACTAGTAAGTTATATTCCTAAAATCACTATTATCAAGCAAACCAATCAGGCCAGGTTCAGGGTATGGCTGTACAATATAGCAAGCAGTTCTGTCTTTTTTGAAGGGTTTTTCAGACCCTTGGATGCCAAGCTTATTGACTTTTAGCCCAACATGGCTAAAAGGAAGAGGAGTCACAGCATTGTTTTCATGTACTAGTGCTCAGTCGGTAGAGAGTTACCTAAATGCTAAACTCTAGAAACAGATTAAGAATATGAGGATGCTGCAAATGATAAAAATTATTCTAAATTATTAGAAGCATGCAATTTCTAGTCATAGACAAATTCTTATTTCTCAGTGTTAGCAGTGACAGTAACAATCCAGTATTGCTTATTGCAAGGCTCTATACTGATTTCTAAGAACACAAAAGAAGGATAAAATAAGTTCCTCATTTGTAAGGAAACTAATCGTTTAAATAAAGAAGAAGAACATATACCCCAAAGGTATATTATGGTAAAAGAGAGCATAGACTAAGTTTCAAAATGAATGGTATAGGTAATAAATAAATAAATGACAGAGGAATTCTGATCTAGGAGGAGACAACATGGACCAGGATGTCTTTTCAAAGCTTCACAGAGGAAGTTCTCCTGTTGGCTGCCCCATAATTCTCTGTCATGCACCTTTACCTAATGTTTATCACATCTTTATGTTATTACTTGTATAGTTGTCTTCCTTTTCTTTTTTTTTTATTCATTTGAGAGAGAGAAAGAGAGAGCACAAGGAAGGGGAGACACAGAGGGAGAAGTAGACTCCCTGCTGAGCTGGGAGCCCGACATGGGGCTCGATCTCCAGGACCTGGAGATCATGACCTGCTGAAGGCAGATGCTTAACCATCTGAGCCACCCAGACACCCCATATAGTTGTCTTCCTTGATCATTAGTAGCTAAATTGCTTAGGGGCATGGCTGGTGAGTGTGTTGTTGAACTCTGAATCCTTAGCACTGGGGCATAATACAGAGTAAATATGTATTGAATGAATGAGTCATGAATACATAAATGAAGGCAAAACTTATGCCTAATTTTGCGGGAAGGACGCACATTTAAGAGAAGATTAAGAAGGATTTATAGGCAGAAGGAAGAATACAAATTAATGTATGTTAGTGGAGATACTCGAGGTGTCTGGGAAATGATGAGTGGACCAAATTACTTTTGATAAAAAGGCTGATACAGGAGAGTAGTATGTATTGAGATTAGGTAAAATACTGGCAAGATTGGGGAGACTTTGAATATTGTTATTAAATTATTCCATAGCATGGGCAAGACCTGTAACTTCCACACATGTATTTCTTTTCTGTAAAATGAGGACTAGATCAGTTAGGAAATACAAGTATAGAAAATTATATTTAAAATTAAATTATGTGGTGTGGTATTTATTGTATAGTGTTGCATAAAATAAGCAAAGCATCTAAAATATGATCACATTCATGTAAACTTATATACCTATCTGTATATGTGTAGCTAGTTTCAGAAAGAATTGTATGAAAAGGTATTTCCTAAAATATTAATAATCACTCTCTCTACATAGTCTGAGTGATCTTTTTTCATCTTTGTCAGTTTATCTGAAGTCTGCTTCAGTGAACTAGAGGTGATTTGAGGAGGATAGTGGTGGTTGGAGTGGAGGAAGAAATACATACAGGGAGATATTTTGAAGGCAGAACCGAAAGTACTTGTTGACTTACTTAATCTTTAAGTGGGTAAAGGAGGAATTGTGAGTTAAATATGATGCTGAGGTTCTGAGCCAGTTGTCATTGTTAGTAGCAAACTTGGGAGGGATGTGCACCCTACAAATTTGGACACTTTTTATTGGAACATTGGCTTATTAATGTCAATATCTGGAACTATTATATAAATAAATGAAGCAGCAGCTAGAGTAGTAGTTAGTAGTGAATTATATCAGGTAAAGTAGAGATTAGAGTATAACCATGGGGCTGGTAGCGAAATTGTGCTTTTTCTATCTCAGAATTTAACATTCTTGAAAAAAACCAAATGTCTTCTCAATTCTCATACATTCTTGAAGAAAATGGATAAGTATGGTTTGTACTCATTTTAGAGAGTGAGAAAGTAAGAGTTAGGGAAATAAAGGAACCTCTAGTTATGTTCAGGTGCTTACTGAGTGGGAGAGAAAGGGTCTCCCTGTTGGTTGACTACCATGTTGCCTTGAATGGGAGGAAAAAAGTACACCACTGATACTCATGTATCCCATTGTGATTGGTCTTTTGGTTGTAACTCTCTTTTCTTTTTTAATCCAGATTTAAAAAAGGGATCTGTTTCTAAAAGTTGTGGTGGCCTATTTTTTAAGTTTAACTAATAACATAGATGAGATGCCATGAAGGATGGCTCAAAATAGAAAATACAGTTGTATAATTGAGGCAAAAAGGGATATCCTGGAAATAACATTATGTTTAGTAGTAAGTTTTAGAGCTTCTAATTATACTGGTCTTTTCCCTCTCTTAATTACTAATTTTAGAATATGTTTCTTTCAATTTAAGAGTTAGCCAGCCTTAAATTTGTCTGCTGAAACTATGTTAGAAACCACACTATTTCCAGTTCAGTTGAAATTATATGGTATTAAACCTGTATCTTTCCAGGTTATATAGACTTTGGCAGAAATGTTGGGATTTAAAGCATTAGTGCTTCAATGGCTTTTAGAGGAATAAGACCCTTTTGTTGTTTGCGTCATACACACTTTACTGTTTCTGTTTCTGGGCTGTTCAGGAATGGAAATGGGATTTATTCATTTCCTTTAGATTGAAATATGTTATTTATCTCCATTCTAAAGGTGGATTAGTAAGCCAGATTCTGGATAGAAATCAAGAAAGGGGCAGTTTTACATTTTAATCTCATAGCTCATGTAAGTCATGAATTCTAAATGAAGAATAAACACCTTTATTTTCTCTGAGAAATAGCGTTTTTTGTGAGATTTTATTTATTCATTTGAGAGAGAGAGAAAGAGAGAGTGCGCAAGCAGGGGGGAGAGGCAGAGGGAGAGGGAGAAGCAGACTTCCCACTGAGCTGGGAGTCCGATGTGGGACTTGATCCCAGGACCTGGAGATCATGACCTGAGCTGAAGGCAGATGCTTAACCATCTGAGCCACCCAAGTGCCCCCCTCTGGGAAATACCTTAAACACAGACTGAAATATTTGATAATTGGTAGCCTATCTTAAAATAATCTGGTCCTTGGCCTTGAGCAGAAAATCTTTATACTCCATAAAGAGAAGTAGTTACTTTCAATACTGACCTGTCCTGAGATGGAAAGACTGGGCATTCGTTTTGGACACTGTAATCACCAAGCTCAGATCTTTGATTTGATTTGTTATGTCCTCACAGAATTGATTTTCCAGAAGTTTCTCTCCTATGACTTCTGCTTTTTTTTTCCCCCACTGGGTCTCCTTATTGCTTTATGAAAACATGATGTCATTAGCCCATGAAAATAGAGTGTTACCTCTGTGCCTTCACTGGCATACATACCTTAGAATCACCTCCAGTCTTCTTTAACAGAACTAATTTAGGTTCTCCAACTTCCAGGGAGTCTCTTCTCACAACTCCAGCCTTCATTTATTAAGCTCATCAAGATCATTTATAGGAAATATGTTGAAGTTTGCTACTGAATTTAGTACCATATGATATTTTCCTTGGTTTAATAGATGCTAGTTTGATCTCAACTTCAACTTTTACAGAGTGTTACCTTTAAGCTTTCAAATACAAGAATCGTCTTTTTGAGGGAAGGTATCAGGCTCATAGTAAATGATCAGCAGGTACTTGGCATTAGTATTAAGGTGATATGGAGAAAAAGTTCTGAAGTGGGACTTACTGGATTGAGACCTAAATATTACTGATGTTACTTGAACTGAATTGAGACTGTTTTTATTGTGCTCAGCCTTGGATGAACCACTTAAATCCAACTTAACAAGAAGTTGTACTTGTTAATTAGTCAAGGCAGCCCAGTAGTACCCAGGACAGTCTTAAAAAAAAGGGTAGGTTAAATCAAAGTAGATTTCTCAGTAAGTCTCAAGCAGTGTGGATGAAAATATATATAAAATATTCCTACATTTCTAGACAATGGGCCACAGATTTGACTTCTCTCTAGTCAGTACAAAATTGGAATCACATCCATTTAAAAGATTTTTAATGTTTTGAAGAAACAGAAGACACTTCTTTTTCTTGTTTCAGTTTTTTGTGTGCTTGTTTTTTTGGTTGTTGTTTGGTTTTTCAATATCGCATTTACTTCCCTAATCACTGAGAGGAATTTTTCTTCTGGGTCTTTATAAGGTGGATGTGGTGGGATGTAGTGAATAATCAACCTTGACGAGAGTGGGAAGATATGGTCAAATTAGTTGATATGCTCAAATCCAAAATTAAGGATTTGATTAGGTGTGAGCTGTAAGAAGGCTAGTGGCTCACTTTACCCAACTTGTTCATTTTTGCCAGTTCTTTGCTGCAATAGAGATAGACACTGGAAAAAAGATGGATTCATTCACTGAGTGAACCCAGTGCCTTATGACTCATGAGTAGTTGGGTGTAATTCTTATGACCACACAATGGTGTGTTGAAGCCTGATTTCCTAACTTTGGACATTAATCTTTTTTATGCTCTTTCAGGGGTTGAGGGGCTGTGAAGGGGAACAACCAAAGTGGTCTCTGTCCTCCCCAAAATTCAGGGACGTAATTTTTAGCTCAAGACTCCCTGCCAAAGTTGAATCTGGGGCAGGTTTTTCACTCAATCTAAATCATCTAGGCTAACTTGTTTTTCAGCTTACAATCAGGGGCAGTCTTGGAGCAGTTCACCTTACAATCAGGAGCAAATTCATATTATTCAAGTGGGCTGAACTTGGTCTCCTCATGGATGTGTGGGTCAGGGGCAGTCCCACAGAGAACTCCTGGGAAAAGAAGTGCTGGAAGTGAGGGAGCCAGCAGGCAGAGTATCTCCTCTGGGGCTGTATCAGTGTGCTCCTGAGAAAAGCTGTAAAGAAACTGAATTTCTTTAAATTAGATTCTGGTTTCAGTGCATTTAGAGAGTTGCTGAACATGAAAGTGATTCTGTTAACAATTATTCTTTAAAGTGAATAGATTTCTCCAGCACTTTTTAACATATTTGGGGATCCTTGACTAACTTTTAGTTGTGTAGATTTTAAGGCATAGGTTTATTTCAGAATTGTGAGGTTCGGAGGACAAAGCTGAGATCCTGCTCTTTTCCTCACCCAACATAAAAGCCAGCTTGTTATTGTTGTTGTTTTTATAGATGCTGAAAAAAGTTTCAGTAACTTCTGTCTTTGTGCAGCAAACCAGTTGCCTATTCAGAGGTGGCCATGGTAACTGTTCAGGTGAAGAGTGAGATTCTCCGGGGAAGCCTTTTTCTCTCCCCTAAACTCTTTAGCTGCTTGAGACCAGAACTGATATTAACTGGTGCTCTTACCAGCCAAGAAAACATGCTTAATTGTCTTAGCCAGTAATATCTTTTACTGAGAATAAGTTGAATTTGTGATTTGTTCAGTGGTATCTTACCCTATGTCCTCATCATGCGCGTGTCGCAAGTCAGTGATGTTTTATTTTAGAAATTGAAATTCAATACCAGTATTACAGAAAGCATAAGCTCTTTCTTTCTTTCTTTCTTTCTTTTTTTTAAGATTTTATTTATTTATTTGACAGAGATAGAGACAGCCAGCGAGAGAGGGAACACAAGCAGGGGGAGTGGGAGAGGAAGAAGCAGGCTCATAGCAGAGGAGCCTGATGTGGGGCTCGATCCCACAACGCCGGGATCACGCCCTGAGCCGAAGACAGACGCCCAACCGCTGTGCCACCCAGGCGCCCCAGCATAAGCTCTTTCTATAAAATTTTTTGACATTGAAAATCCTTTGAACCCAACTACTGAATGTCCCCTCTACTCCTGTATAATCTGACAAATCTTTACTCTTAAATGGTATTCTTTGTTTAAGGACATATGCCAAAGAGTCATTGTATTCCATTGGTATCCTCATTTCTTAAACAGTAATTTGTTCCGGATGCTATCTTTTTTCCAGACGAGATACTGATTTTATATTCTTTCTTTGTAAGATGAATAGTAGGTCTCAGTTTGGGATATATTAATTAAGAATATTTGGAGAAACAGCAAAACTGGGAATCAAACTGTTAAGTCGAAGGCCTGTGTTCTTTCTAGCATACCAAGCAATCTTTTTTTTTTTTTTTAAGATTTTATTTATTCACCTGACAGAACGAGAGAGAGCACAAGCAGGGGGAGTGACAGGCAGAGGGAGAGGGAGAAGCCTTTCCTCGCTGAGCACGGAGCCCAATGTGGGGCTCAATCCCAGCTCGGGATCATGACCTGAGCCAAAGGCAGATTTTTGCTGCTGGAAGAAGTGGTCTGGGCCACTTCTTTTCCCCTTTCATCCATAACCATACTTTGGTCCCCGTTTTCCCAGTAGCTCTGGCCAGAGTGGCCAGTTGATATGTCTGGGTCTTTGTCCTTTATAAATTGTGTTTTTCTCAATCATGAGGGAACAGACACCTTACGCCCATCCTGAGAAAGGGTTAGGTAGAGGCTCAGGGCTCTCCTTTCACTTGCGCCTTCTGTCCCTTTTAACATAAACATCTCCACTGGATATCCCAATATCACAGCCTAATCATCACAGGGAAAATAATCATCAGTGTCAGAGATGTGATAGACTATAAACTACACATGAAGTCACCTATACAAATTAGAAAACTGATAGCGAAGAAAAATACTAAGTTTCTGAGAAAATAGAAAGTCAAAATAAATCTAGATTATGATCCCATTTTATGGAGAGACTTACCACTACCAACTTCAAAATCTCTTTCCTCCAGCCAACCAGACCTATGCCCTCATATCAGTTTCTTTTTATGCAACATTTATGTTTTCCCTTTCTTCTGCCAGAATGGATTTCTGACATCCTGGAACTCTTGTGGTGAGCAGTTCCCTAATAATGTGTATAACCTTTCATAATATTATTTTTAAATCATCAAACCATAATTTTTCTAAGGACTGTTAAACCCTACTTTTCTAAGGTGTTCTTAGGAGAATTAAAATGATGGCTGCAGGGTAAAACTCTAGAGAGCTGAAACTAAGAACTGCTTCCTGAGGGTTGACACACTAAACTGTAATCTTCCCCATCACTCATGTGTGCCTCAAGTGCCAACATGGCATTCTATCCCCAGATTTAAAATATCTTCTCTAGATAGTTGGTGTGATACCTGTTATTTTATCCAAATTCAGCTCGTTATCACATTTTTGGATATTAATACCAAGAATTTAAACAAAAAGTGGCTGTGTGAATCAGTTCCTGGTGTGATGATAATCTTTTTCTTTTGTTATTCCCTGAAAATGGATTCAGATTTCTGGTAAATGGACTCTACTGGAGGATTCTTATTTAAACTGTGGCACCTGTTTGATTTAAGTAAACTAAAAAGTGAGTTATTTTTAAAACTAATTTGTAACCCATACCTCTCTCGTCAGATACAATCTTTCTCATATTGTCTATTTCAGCTACTTAGAAGGAAGAAAAGATAGGTGTTGGATTAAGAGGGACCTGTCATCCTATCAAATCCAAACTTGGACATTTCAAGAAAAGATCTCATTTTAATATATACCATATTTATTTGCTTGTGTTTGTAATTTTTTTTTACTTTTTTCTTCTTTTTTTGTTGTTGTTGTTGAGGCAAAAGTTTATTTTTTCTTTTGTTTTTCTACCTGTTTTGTTTTGTTTTTATTTGTATGTTTTGTTTAAACAGAGAAACTTAAAGTAAGAATATTGATGCCAGTACTGAAAGCATTGTGGATCCTTTTCCTTTTTACGTTATTCTAGTCTTTATTAGAAATGTACATAGATATTTACTATCTTTTGGGTAGTTCTGTAGCTCAAGATCATTTTGAAAATAGTTATTAAAAAATTACTTTTGTAATTGTGAAAAAGTCACTATCTCACTTGTGTTTACTAGGTAAGTCAATCTTATCCTCTATTCATAAGAAATATACTTTATTACTTTCCCAAAATGATTTTTTCATGGAAATCATAAGAAAGCAGAATTAAATCTTTTAAAATTAGTGAAAAATTTGCAGAAGTAAATTTCCTAGCTCCCTGGAGCTAAGGTTTTGTAGCAACAAGGGATGGGAATGCAGTGGAGGAACATAAGCTTTAGGGCTAGACAGACCTGGGTTTGCATCTGGCTGCATGTTTGTGGACAGTCTTTCAAACCTTTCAGAAAGGGCCTCAGTTTCATCATGACTAGAGTGAATCTAGCAACTTTACTGCAAAATTTTGTTATGAAGATCATATGAAAGAACTATGCTTGGCCTACATTAGGTCCCACTGGGAAGTGTAGGGAAGGCTGAGGGGACCTTTATGAAAATGGTCCAACTGTCCGTTGACTGATAAATGGATAAAGAAGATATGTGTGTGTGTGTGTGTGTGTGTGTGTGTGTGTGTTGTGTATGATATATGTAGGTATGTATATACACATATATAATGAAATATTACTCAGCCATATAGAGGAATGAAATCTTGCCATATACAATGACATGGATGGAGCTATGGAATATTATGCTAAGTGAATTAAGTCAGTCAGAGAAAGACAAGTACCATATGATTTCACTCATATGTGGAATTTAAGAAACAAAACAAATGAGCAAGGGGATAAAGAGAGAGAGAGGGAGAGAGACAAACTAAAAAACAGACTCTTAACTATAGAGAACAAACTGATGGTTACCAGAGGGGAGGTGGGTGAGAGGATGGGTGAAATAGGTGATGGGGATTAAGGAATGTATTTGTGGTGACAAGCACCCAGTATTGTGTAAAAGTGTTGAATCACTGTATTGTACACCTGAAGCGAATATTACACTGTATGTTAACCAACTGGAATTTAAATAAAAGCTTAAAAAAAGAAGAAGAGATAGTACCCCACAAAGGGCAACTAGGGAATGCTCTGGAAATAGTTATTTTCTGGGAACTGGATGAAGGCCCTGGCATTGGGAAGTATGATTCCAAACAAAAATATATTTAATAGATTCTAAGATTTTTTGTTTTTGTTTTTTAGAGATGGGGAGGAGGAGAGGGGCAGAGGGAGAGAGAATCTTAAGAAGACTCCATGCCCAGCTCAGAGCCCGATGTGGGGCTTGATCCCATAACCCTGAGATCATGACCTGAGCTGAAATCAAGAGTCCGATGCTTAAGAGTCTAAGCCACCCAGGTGCTGCTGATATGTTATATTTAAGGCATATTGTTGATTTGATTACCTTTGAAGATAAAAAATAAAATTAGCACATTAAATGAACACAGAGATAAGACACATTATGATTTGAAAATCATTAGAATGTGTGTGTATGGGGGTACCTAACAAGCAAAGTGCATCATGGAACTAAGGAAATGGGCTATTTGCTGGGCATCACAACTGGTATGCTAGGTATTAGCTCTACCTCTGAGAGAAGCTTCAGATAGTAGTGTTAAGCCAAGATGCTACTTTTCCAAGATATGCCAGATGGAATTTATGTCAGTTCAATTCAGATATTTGTTGATCCCTGTTATGTGTTAGGCCCTGTACTAGGTGGTGGGGACACAGCAGTAAATAAGACAAAACACGGTTCCTGCCTTCCCAGAGCTTAAAATGATCAAACAAGTAATTCTGAATGTGATGGATATAATGGAAGGAGGCATACAGGTGCTTTGAAAGTGTAGGGTGTGGGAATTACGTTACACATATTGGTAAATGATGTATATAACTTGTGAGCTAAATCAATACCGTGAAGAGATGCTGAAGTTATTGGGACTTTCAACTAGAGATGAAAAGGCAAAGGGGGGGGGTGTTATTGTATGTAATAGTTGTTTTGTTTTAATAAAGTTTGTTGGTTGGGTATTTAGCCAGGGAATAATAAACAGTAAATAATAATGATAGTAACAGTGCTAAGCTCTAGTCAGTGCTTACTGTGTGCTAGGTATTGTGACAAACACATTTATGTTGCATCTCATTTGAGTTCTACAGCAAATTCCTCTCCTTTGTGTTGGAGAAAGCTGAAGTTTAAAGAGATTAAGAGACTCTTAGTGTCAAACTACAGAGAGTGGTGGGACAGGACCAGAGCCCAGATTCAGATTTAATCATTTGTCGTGTGGATGATTTCTGTTTCTCCATTATTGTAGTTATTTTATGTTTGAAAAGTTTGTGATTATTGCAGGGGTTGCAAACTCAAATAACTCAAGGGTCAGACAGGTAACAGAGATATAGATGGAAGACAATAAGAGTGGTGTTTGGCACTGTGAGTGCTCTTCTGAACCAAAGGCATTCAGACATTCAAATGTGGGTTTATTTAAAAGAAGGACAACAGAAGAATCTGTGAGCCCTTCATCCCCAGGTTGGTGGGGAAGACTCATTTATAGATTTTTCTTATGTTAACTCAATCCAATAGTCATTTGTATAACACTTATCACCTAGCATTGTGTGTGTGTGCGTGCGGGTTTGTGTATCTAAAGCTATAGTGTGGTAGGCTGGGAAATGCTTGGGCTTTTGGAGGTTTTAGGCACACCTGGTTTGAATTTGGGCACTGCTGTGTGATTTTGAAAAGTTGCTTAACTTCTCTGAACCTTGTTTTCTTCATAAGTCAAAATTAATAATTACCTAAAGTGTTGTTGAAAGGTTTAGGAATAATATCCATTGACTTCTTAGGACTGTGCCTGGCACATAGTGGACACATAATAAGCAGCAGTTGTTGTTGTTTTTATTAATATATTTGCTTTCCTTACTGTTAGTTCTTTGCCGGCAACTCTTAAATCACATTTATCCCTATCACTTAGCTCTTAATTGACCTTGTACACTATCTTCGCCAATTTGGTCATGTCAAAATTCTTTTCAGTAAGTAGTGATAGCCATCAAAAAGCTTGAGGTGGATGAGAATGAACTGTTTCCCTGAACGATTCTCCTTGGCTATAATGGAAGTAAGTCTCATGTCAAATTTTGCCTTACACAAAGACATTTATTAAATAAACATACATAAGCATGGAACAATTCATGCAGCCTATACTGTGGTAGGCTGGGTGAAGGCTCAAATCTATATCTTATAGGCGCTAGAATACCACCTTTCCGGAAAGATTCACTCGAGGCAGGTAGGACAGTAATCCTAGGATCTATTTACCCTCATAATCGGCATCAGATAGCTAGAAGTCTGCCCCAAAGGCAAGACACAGGATCTTTGAGGCTCAAGCCTTGGACCATATCCTCTCAGTGTCTTCCTGGATTCTTATACCTATTTTATGCAAAGAAAAGTGTAAGTGTAAAAATATTCAGCCAATTCACATATCTTAATACTGTTAATTTTGCCAGTGAATCTAACACCCATAATGCTGATTATCCAACTTCTGATCTTACTAATCAGAACCTATTTCTGAAATTCATTATGGTAATTAGAAAGTCTTTGGTATTGCTGGAGACATCAATGGCTTAAGTGCTTGTGTAGCCCCCTCTGAAAGGTGAGCTTTGCTTCTGAGTATAGAAGGATAGCTGTTTTGAGCACAAACTCAGACTCTAGAGCAGTGGTTCTCAGCAAGGGTGATGTTGCCCCTAAGGAGATATCAGCGTCCCAAGACATTTTTGGTTGCCACAACTTGGGGGAGGGTGCTATTGACATCGAGTTTATAGAGTCCAGAGTGTTGCTAGACTTCTAACAGTGCCCAGGACAGGCCCCCACAACAAAAAATTATTTGGCCCCAAATGTCATTAATGACAAGGTTGAGAACCTGCTTTGGAGTGTAGCGTAAACTGACTCACCTGCTTACATCTTATGACCTTTTCTATGTTGATGTATTTTAAAGTTAAACTACAGGCTTTATAACATTCATCACATAAACTTAATGGTAAAGACCTGAATGAATTTACTAATTCACTGTCATGTAGTACCTATGGAAGGTACGAATTTAGAGCCTAGCTACTTAATACCTATGGTAGACCCAATAAATAGCATATAAAAGCTTTTTTAAAAATGGTAGGCCTGGTCTTGTCCACCTGAAATGTAGGGATGGATTTCCATTGCCCAAGTAGTGCTCCTATAAATTGCTCTCTTTTTTTTTTAAGATTAATTTAATTTATTTTAGAGAGAGAGAAAGCACAAGAGCAGTGGGAGGGGCGGATGGGGGAGAGAAAATCCTTATGCAAAATCCCCATTGAGTGCAGAGCCTGATGCCTGGCTTGATCTGAGGACCCTGAGAGCATGACCTGAGCTGAAATCAAGAGCTAGATGCTTACCTGATTGAGCCACCCAGGCGCCCCTATAAATTGCTATCTTAATGGACACTCTTGCGATACTGAGTTGTGAGGCTTTTTATTTTACTTCTGTATAGTAAACATACATTAAATGCCTGCTATGGGACTAAGGCTATGGAAGGGGTACACCAAACAATAACACAGTCTTTGGCCTGGAGTTTACAGCACCGAAGACATCAGATACAACATATCTTCAGAGAGGCCCCTTCCAATTATAATGTCCCAACAACTTATGATTGTAGAAATACCAGTAGTCCCTTGTTTCACTCCATAGGAAACCAGGAAGCTCCACTCATTGACTTTTGTATTATTTCCATGTGGTCTAAGCCATATAGCCCTGTACATGTCTTGCCAAAGTACCACCAGATAGTAGTGGTATAACTATGTATTTTATCTAAAAAACAAAACAAAACAAAAACTGGTGTTCAAGAGAAATGGACCCTGAGAAAAGAGACAAAAGAAGATGCATAGAAAGGGAAAACTCAACAATTTCACTCTATTGTGAAAATGCCGCATTTACCTCTTAACTCTGGAATGAAGGAAATCCTCAACACCATCATCAGCACTGCTGGGGTCTCCAGTTTCCCTTTTGGGCTTTTTTGATGGATTATCATCATGCCTTAATTGATCACATGTAATAACGAGTCTTAGCATTAGCAGCCTTAGCCAAAGGAATGCTCTTAGGATAACCAACCAAGTACCCATCTCTCCATCATTTGTCTTCATTGGAGATGACACTCAAGGCTGTGTGGGTGGCTGTATAATTACTGACATGTCTGCCTGTAGGAATGTGGTCTAAAATATTCTAAACTTAGGAACTATTCAGATCAGACCTCTTGAATGTTGTTTTTGGACGGTGATAACTGTGGCATTCTCCTGGGTTTGTAAAACGAGCTCTGACATTGCCAACCATAGATTCCAGTTTTAACAGCGATCTGTTCAATGAGTAACTGTAGTCCAGAGAACATTCATTCTTCTTTTACAGCTTGATTCCATTAATTATTATTTTTTAAATTGGGGTTTCACTTGGCTATAAGTACGTAATTTTATGGAAAGGGGTAAAAATTTGGTCAGCAGGGGAGTGGAGGGTGGGGGGAAGGTAAAAATAGTAATCAGGTTTGAGATCAGTTGTATTTTTAGCATTATATTAGCCAAGCATTGGAGTTAGTTTCCTTTCAGCTGATTAAGTTACATGTCTATTTGGTGAATAAACTTTGCAGAAATAGCAAAATTTGTCCCTGTGTCACTTGCAAATGATTTATACTTTCTCATTTAATATTTTTATGTATCAGTGGTATATGTTTTAAAAGTCCCAGCCAAAGTCTATATTCCAGCACTGCCTACCTTTCATATTCTTCTGGGCAGAACATTAAAAAAGAAAAAGGGGGGGAGGTTTCTAGAGTACATAGTATAAAGAAATTTCTCAGGAATAATTTGTTTTTCTAAAACCAGTTTTAAATGAATTCTCAAGGCATTTGGCAAGTGTAGATTGGTGTCAAGGAAAATTATAATCCTAGACCAGTAAAACTATCACGACTTCTAAGAGTCAGCGATCATACCTCGATGTTCCAAAGCATCAGGTGATTTGGCCAATTAGCAGGTCTCTTTTTATGAAGACAAATCATGTGTGACCGAAATTTTTTTACTAAAGGGTACATTTTCCCTGTTGTTTTAATAGCTACCCCCAAATGATACCATGGTTAAAAATGTATTCTAATCCTGGGTTTGGTTTAGGAATTTTAGCTAAATGCTTGTTATAGGGGAATCCTAGGTTTTTACTCAGTGAGAAGTGTAATAGAATGTAATCTAGCCCCCTGTCCTATTTATACAAAATGACACAGTAGCAAAAGTAGCTAAGAATTAGATTCTTTTTATGCCTTCCAGTTAAAAACCTGGGGTTCTCTTTTATCTAGCTAAGTTCAGCACACAGATAATGAAACACTTCTTACTTACATGCTTATCTGGCATTTGGATCATCACGCCCTTTCTCTTTTCATTTTGAACCTTATTTCATCGTTTCTGCTAAAAGAATAATTCTTTAGGATACAAATTGGATCTTTTCAGCCAAAATAAAAGTTTAGACATGGTACATTTTTTCTTCTTCTTATTGCAGAGGCTTTCCCATGTTGGAGTCTGCAGCAAACACCATTACAAATAACATCGTTTTGTGGGAAGTATGCGCTTTTTCTTGTCTGCTTCCAAATCTCCCCTAGACTGAAAGTGTGTCTTTCTGACCAAAGAGCAGCCATGTGAACAAAAAATTCATTTCAGCAGTCATTAAGAGCTGTCTGTAGCCTGGTGTTAGGCAGCTGTGGCTAAAGATGAACTGAAGCGATTTTTTTTTTCTAAAGATTTTATTTATTTATGTGACAGAGAGACAGACAGCGAGAGAGGGAACACAGCAGGGGGAGTGGGAGAGGAAGAAGCAGGCTCCCAGCGGAGGAGCCCGATGTGGGACTTGATCCCGGAATGCCGGGATTACGCCCTGAGCCAAAGGCAGACGCTTAACAACTGCGCTACCCAGGCGCCCCGATTTTTTTTTTTTTTTAAAGTAGATGACAGATCTGTTGAGGTAAATCTGTTGTTTCCATGCAGCATCACTTGGGTTCCATTCACATTGGGAGCCTAACAATGCCGGATTGCGTGTGCCTAGGATTTAAGAGACAGTTTAGTTGTGCTGGAGTTTTAGGTGGAATTTGAGGTTCATTACTTCAGCCAGCATTTATGGGACACCCACTGTGTACCGAGTATTAGAGTATTGAGGACATGGTGGGGACTTAACTGATTGCTCTTTTTACACTGGAAATTTCTGAGCTGAGTATGAGTTTTGTTTTCCTTCTGCCTTTTCATGGTGTACTTTATAGACATGTTATTTAAATACCAAATTTCCTAGCGTTTTCAATAAGGTATTAAAAAAAAACCCAACATCTAGCTCCTGATTAACAAACCTCAGACGATTTTTAGAGAACAAGTCATAGCAGGCAAAGTTGTATGTTTGTGTGTATTTTAATAGAATTGCTAAAGCAGTAAAAAAAGAAAAAGGAATCCAATGCATGTAACCTCACACAGTTTTTAGTATATATTTGATACACGGTCTCATGACATTTTACCTTGAAACTTGATGAAACTTGGCTACAAACGAGCACTGTTCCATTGAGTGGCCGCACAAAGAGGGCCAGGGCACATTGCAGGACAATCAGCTGTCCTGCATTGCCTTAGGAGGTGGGAGTTAGTAGTGTGCCTCAAGTACTGGAGAAGGGTCTTCCTGTTTTCAGGGTCACTGTTAACCTAACAGAAAAAGTAGAATTTGCCTGATGTTACTACACTGAAATGAGCCCTCGACTATAGAGTATTAAGAAGTGCTAACCAGGAGCCAAACAAATTAGAAATGAATAGAAAGGATGTTAACTAATTGAGTACTGTTTTATAGATGAAAACTAAGTCTGAGGAAGGTAGAGAAGCCAAAGGTTGTACAGCTAGTAAGCAGTGGCATTACCAATATTCATATATATCTAATCGACTCCAAAGTTACTTGATTATTACATCATCCAGCATGTCATTAAGCCCAAGTTACAATATGGTACAGCCATTAACATATCAAATTTTTTGCTTAAATAAAGTTGCCTTTATTTGTGTTAATTTATCTACCTTCCATGAATTATACTTTCACAGTACTTTTTATTTTTCTTATTATTTTTAATAGCTTTTTGAGAAATAATTTATATACATACATTTCACTCATTTAAAGTGTACAATTTAATATTTTTAACATATTCACAGGGTTGTGCAACCATTAGGAGGCATTTTCCATTCCCTCCTGTCCACCACCCAACCTAAGCAACCACCAGTGTACTTAAAATGTTTATAGATCTGTCTATTCTGGACGTCTCCTATAAAAGGAATGATACAACAGTCCTTGGTGACTGGCTCCTTTAACTCAGCAGAATGTTTTTAAGGTTCATCCATGTAGTAGCATGTGTAAGTACTCCATTTCTTTTTATGGCTGAATAATATTCTATTATATAGATTTGCCACATTTAATTTATTCATCACTTGATGAACAGACATTTGAATTGTTTTTACTTTTGGGCTATTATAAATAAGGCTGCTATAAACATTTGTGAACAAGTTTTTGAGGAGACATATATTTTCATTTCTCTGGGTTATAAACCTAGAATTGTAATTGCTGCCTCATATGGAAACTCAATGTTTACTGTTCTGAGAAACTGCTGACCTGTTTCCAAAGTGACCGCTCCATATCACATTACCACTAGCAACGTGTGAGCATTCCAGTTTCTCCACATCCTTGCCAACACTTGGTATTGTCCATCTTTTTACTTCTCTCATTAAATTATCATAGGATTATAATTATAAAATTATAAGCAAGTGTTATTCTTACTGTTATTTAATAGATAAAATCCTCAAATCAGTAAACATTAAATGAGAAACACAGGAAGTAACATGAATAGTTCAAAACAACATATCATCCAAAGGTAATTTAAAAGTTTTTGAATCTGGCACTTACAGCCGTGTTGGATGTTAGTGATCATATTTCCCACCCCTACATTTTAAAGGTGATGAAACTAGAGCCCAGAAAAGGGAAGTAAACTATACAGTGACATAAAGTTGCTCCCTAGGGAAGGCAGTCCTGGCACAGCCTGCTGTGTTCAGCCCTAGGGNTCACTATACAGTGACATAAAGTTGCTCCCTAGGGAAGGCAGTCCTGGCACAGCCTGCTGTGTTCAGCCCTAGGGGATGTATAAACTCACCCATATCATACGACTCCGTTTTCTTCACTTATTCATCCATGCTGGCCTTTTATTAAAATAAGCCTATCTTGATACATATGGGGGTATTAGAATGTTAGCAAAGCAGAAACCTGCCATTGGGAAGCTTCTGATAGAATTTATTCTACATATTGCCTATGAGGAAATTGATGTGCAAGCAGAAAATCAATGCAGGTGATGGTACTCAGCGACATTTCTTGGGTCAGATTGCTTGGGTATACATTCTAGCTCTGCTGCTAAACTAGCTGCTTGACCCTTTCTGTATTTCTATCTCCTTATTTTTTTTAAAGATTTATTTATTTTTTTTTTGAGAGAGAGTGAGTGTGTGTGTATGTGCTTGTGTGCTTGTGGAGGAAGGGGCAAAGGGAGAAGGAGAATGAGAGAAGCAGACTCCCCACTGACTGGGGAGCCTGATGCAGGGTCGATCCCAGGACCCTGAGATCATATTGGCTGAAATCAAAAGTCGGATGCTCAACCAACTGAGTCACCCAAGAGCCTGTCTCCTTATTTTTAAAATGGGGGCAATAATAGTTTCTACTTCATAGAATTGTTTTGAGAATAAAATGAGCTAATCTGTAAGGAGGTTAGCACAGTGCCTGGCTCCTAGAAAGCCCTCAGTAAATGATGACGGTTATTATTACATAACATCAACTTGCTTAAATCACTGAAAAGATTGTAGTCGGAGATTTGTAGAAAATAAGTGAATAAAAAATTTGTAGAAAATGAATCATCCCTTTCTAAAAAGTAGATTCACAAAAGGAGCAGGTGTAGTAAATAGCTAATTTCTAAAGTCTTCATAATTTTGAATTGTATGGAACCTAATACATTTTTTTAAGAGAAAAAACCTTCCCATCCTTTACAAATGATGAATTAATTTCCTTATACTATAACTTTGGGCAGAAACAAGCTTGCTAAAAGCCCCAGCAAAGGGGAAATTTAACTAAAGCACATACTCGTCTTATGGATGTAATGTATTAGTAGTGTTTTTCTTTAGTATCTTTGTTTGACTATCAAGATAAAAATCCACTGGATTATTTTAAGGGGCCTACTGTTTATATTTGTGTACTATTGCAGAAGAAAAAGCTCTTGGTGGGGAATCGGGAGACAGGATTGGAATCTGCTGTAGTTCATGGCCACAGGCACTAAGCTCATCTGAGCATTAAGCTTCTGTTTCCTCATCTGGAAATGGGGGCTGCAGGGATATCTCAGAGGGTAGCCGTGAGGACCAAGTGATAATCTGGGTATAACAGCACAGCACAGTGCCTGGCCCACAGTCAGGGCTCAGTAAGTGACAGCTAAACAGCAATGTAATAGGGTTCTGTGTGCCACACATGAGATTTGGAGGCAGCTTCGGTGGTGAGTTTAGGTGAAGAAATTGGACATGTCTGTGTTCACATAGTATGATTCATGTCTACTCTGCTGTTGCTGCTGCTGCTTTCCTGTAACCAATTTTAGAGCCTATCTTGGCAGCTGGAAGTATTTGGGATTAATTTCACACTCACTTTATGAGTTGAGCATTTTCCTGCAAGCAGCTCCCTGGGCCTCTGCCTCATTACTTTGGCATCAACTGATATGGCAGTTGGACATAGATGTCCTTTGGGGTCTCCATTTTATTTGGAAACCTTCAATTCGAAAAAGCAAAACAAAGGCCATCAACACATTTGTGCTTGAAATCGTTAGCATTTATTGTTTCCTAAACCCCTCCCTTTCTGTAGTTCTGTTGAACACCAGGGAACACACATCTTGCACAGCCAGTGATGAGCGCTGAAAAATCACTCTCCTTCAAATTTAAGCCCTAGCAGCTGGTTGGCCTCATTTTGCAGTTCCAGGTGAACAGTGAGATCCTCTAGGCCTTGGTGGGACAGATCTAAATCTTGATGGGTCTATGCTTTCCAGCCCTTTTTACTATGTTAATTCTGCTAAATTCATTTGGCTCTTATGGAGAACAAAGTAAACTTGGCTGTTACATGTAAAACTAAATTGAGAACATGGAGATCTGTTTAGTATTTAATGCTGGCCAGTAGGTCAGGAAGATTTTCCTTGGGGGTAATTTACATAAGGAATTGTTTATCCCATTTCTTTCCAATTTCTGTGATCATTTGGGGATAGCAGACTTTCCACAATGGCACAGAACTATAACCAGCAAGACCGAAACTTAGAGAAACGATGCTACTCCCAGATTGATGTATTTTGGGCCTTGCTCAGGAAAGATCCTGTGGCTTGGGCTGCTGTCTCACTGAGAAGTCATTCTTCCACCACAGCTGTGTTTAGCAAGTTGGGTGGGTCCATGAACTGACATGTTGTTACACTTAGTAAGAATTTTCCCTTGATAGTGAGGAACGTGCATAACAGCCTTGCTTTAAGTCCCAGCAAATGCCCAAATGTTTACTATGATCGATAGCTGCTTTGAGTGCAGCCTCCATCAAGGATCACCCACACTCACAGTATTCCGCCACCACCTAGGACCTGGCATGTTACGTGCATGCTCTTCACCTTGACATTCTGGCTCCTCTACACCAGTTGCCCAGATTACCTTTTTAATTTTTTTTAATCTCATCAAATGCTATTCCCAAACTAGAATATTTCCTCCTTCCTGAACAAGCAGCCTCTACTTTTCTGCTTTAATGCATTTGTTCAAGTTGTTTCCTGCACTTTTAAAGCGCCCATACCCAATATCTTTTTTGAGGATGAATTTCAGGTACCTCTATGCAGTGGCAGGCTGGTAAATATTTAACAGGTGATTCTCTGGGAAGGAGAGGTGTTGGGAGGAGGCCTGGCTTTGTAACATTTGTTGATGTTCATGTTGTAAATACTTCTGCCATGGGTGATTTCAGTCTACCAACGTGAGGTCACTGAATGCGAGGTTGGGAAGAAATGGGCAATAACCCACCATTGCAGTGTTTCCAACATACAGATGCCATAAGCATAAATAACCTCAAAGGCCTAGATAATAGTAAACTAATTAGGAAGTAAGGAGTTTTGAGTATTTATTACCTTTGTTTTGGTGTAATTTGTTTAATCTTAAATTTGTGTAACTTAATTTTTAATAATAGCTGAGTTTAACAGCTGGCCTACAAAATTGAAAATCAAACGACCCATCCTTTCTCTGGAGCCTGTAGGAGCTGGACACGTTGGTTCCGGCACACCACTGCTTCTTTCCTCTACCTTTTCTTTCCTAAAGTGCTCCAGAATCAGTAAAAGGCCTTTTCTGAACCTAGAAGGTGCTTCAGGTTACATGCAGGCTTTGAAGTGAGAGACTCCAAGTGTGAATCCAGGTCTCTCACTTGCTAGGTGATGGTCAGGCTGGGTACTTAATTTGCAGTTCCCAGTGCAAAATGAAAATGCAGGGCCCTTGTTAAAAGGCCGGAAGAAAGTGCTATTAAAATAACTACTAAAATACAAAGCTTTTCCTTTCTTCAGTAGTCTCTTTCACACCTTCTGATGGTGTTTTTATTTTCTTTTTAATGCCATTCCAAGTAAGGAAAAATTTAAATTTAAAATTGTTAGCATGGATTTTAACCATTAATCTTACATTGTGTAATGCCAGTTTTAAATGCAAATATAAGAGCATTTAACACTATGAGTTAATGAGAATAATCTCCTCTTCTCATGTGCATGTCTATTATCCCTTCATAGACTTCACTTATAAAACACAAGTTCAAAAATAAAATTATTAAGAATTTCAAGACAGAGGGGTGCCTGGGTGGCTCAGTTTGTTAAGCATCCGACTCTTGATTTTGGCTTAGGTTTTGATCTCAGGGTCATGAGATTATGCCCACATTTGGCTCCACAGAGGGCTTCAAGCCTGCTTAAGCTTCTCTCTATCTCTCCCTCTACCCCTTCTCCTTGCTCACGCTCTCTCTAAAATAAATAAATAAATAAATAATAATAATAATAATAATAATAATAATTTTAAGACAGAGAGAGCAGGGCATTAGACCAAGCATGGAGCCCTTCTAAGCACAGGTACAGTTTGCATCCCTGTGTACAGTACTGGACAAATTCCTTACATCTGCTGAGCCTCAAAGGCCTCCTCTGTAAAATAGAGATCATGCCAAGTGGGTGGAGATGTGGGGATTGACGGCACTGATACCTGTATGGCACAGCAGAATGTTGGCATGTAGTCTATGCTCACTTAATTAGAGGGACTATTATTAACCTAACAATTATAATATTAATGGCATCCTCCTTTATCATTCATAGGGTCTTCCCTACAATGTCAACATTTGCCTCTGACATATTTCTCTTTCTCCATTATAAACTCTCTGAAGGTAGAGATTAGATCTGTTGCCATTAAATTCCCTGGAGTGCTTCCTGTAAATTCTTGCATATACCTGGCACTTAGGAGGTGTTTATGACCTTGATCGTTGTGTCATTTGGGCTTATCGACAGTAAAGCATCTGTGTCATTGTATGATGGTCCCCACAATGAGGCCTAATTGGTAACACTCACAGGAAGAAAAGAATATAAACGTAGACTTGAACAGGAGTCAGTTGTAATCATGGTGAGGGTGGGGGAAGACGCAGATGATTCCAGGTGTTTGGGTTTAAGGAAAGTGGCCTCTGTCTCTTAGAGGGGACTTCTTGAAGTAATAGGGAAGGGATGAGTTCCAAGGTTCATTTGAGTAAAACAGGCCCCAGAGATATTAACTCTGGCCCATAGTAATTTGTCCCTTTGCTAACTTCTTTTACACTTATTTTCTGTTCTGCGCAATTAGGACATTATTACAGTAATTTTTTTCCCACTAATTGGTTGTGTATGTATGTTTCCCGTCCAACAACTTATAAGATCCTTATGGACTATAAGATATCATGTACTTTTTTGAACACCTATGGAAAGAAAGCACAGAATAGGTACATAGTAAGCAAGGCACTTTATTGTAATGCTGACCTCGGTTCAAACTCCCAGGGCTCCCTGGAGATCTGAATGTGAATTGTGATTGCCTTTTCTATCTCCTGCAACCCCTCAACCAAATGGCAAAGAATCCTGGTCTGCCCAGCACTGTCAGGCAAGGACCTGAAGGTCTTTTCCTAACCTGTATCTCTTTTCCAGCGTCTCCCAGATACTCAGGACAGTACCCCTACAGCCCCTGTTGCTACATGGAATTTGGGAGACCACACAGCTGTAAACTCAAACTTGTTTGAATGATGATTTTTTAACAAGCCCTTTGGGCCAATGTCAATAAGCCATGAAATATCTCCAAATGGTTCATGTGTACTAGAGTTCTGAAAGTCATCTAAGCTGTAGTTCCTCAGGCTGGCAGGGACTGATAGAAAGGAGCTCACATTGCCCTGGCTTTTACTATTCCTGATCTGGGGGCTGTCAGACGCCTTGAGCCTCTGGGCCAGTCAGTTCATTACTTTTAATGAGCACAAAATTCACCAAGACATTAAAATAAAACACCAATGGGCAGTCTTGGATGTTCCATCCAATTGTTGCTTTAGTTCTTTTTTCCACAGGATTATTCAAGGGGATGAAAAAAAAAAAAGCCAGTTCTAACTCCTGCCAATTTTATCCTAAGTAGATTTGGCATTGTAAAGCTAACACACCCTGAACATTTTTTTTTTTCTTTCAGGTCCCCGTAGGCTAGTGCCTGACATTTGTGTTAAAAATGACATTACTGAATTGGTCCAATGTTTGAACACTATCTATCTTTTGGTTATAATAAGGAAATACTGGATATCCCAGCACCATGTAACATGTAAAGAATAATAATCAGAGACAGGCAGTTATTTTCTGAAAAGGGTGTAATGAAGTCATTATTTTAAATTACATGGCAAATGTGGTCATTTTGATATTTTTTAATTGATCAGTCTCTGTGGCTGGTAATGAAGACTATAATAACTGTATTAGAGGTTACTTATATTATCATATATTGTAGAATGTCACTTGATGGTGAAGCAGACGCTGAACAATGTCTCCACTAAGCTGATTTCATGGATATTTTCATCTCCTGGCCATATGGATTTGGAATTACCTTAGGGATTTTTTTTTTAAAGAAGGAAGTGAACAGATGAATGATAACTATTTTATTACTCAGCATAGCTTGTGTTTGTGGAAGACAAAGTTCATCAATTTGTTTTAAAGAAAAACAAGAGTGTGCCAAATGTAATTTGTTGAGGGCTCAAGAATTGTGAAATTATCCTTAACTGAAGTTTGTCATTTCTGCAGGTAATCGCTCTAGCAGATGCAGTAGAGGAAAACCAAGACAATCTGTTCCAGTCATTCACCAAGCTGAGAAGTGCCACCCATCTGGTGATTCTGCTGATTAGGCTGTGGCAGAAGCTTAGTCCTGACCAGGTTGCTATTCTGGAAGCAGCATTTCTGCCACTGCAGCAGGACACTCAAGAACTGGTAAGGACCCACAAGCCTGCAGTGGTAACAGCCATCATTATTGAAAAGATTGTGGATTAAGGAAGATCTCACATGGCTATCATGTTTTCTAAGGTATCAGATGGAGGCTTTTTTTTTTTTTTTAAACCCAGATCCTGTTTTTCTTTTCTTTAAACCATGATAAAAATGTCAAATAAAGGCCTTTTTTTTTCTAGAGCTATTTTAAAAATAGGTATATAGTCCATTTTTATGTGGTATTCAGTCTTTTTTTTATGTGCTCTTCAATCACTTAGAAGCCAGGGAAACAGTCATTTGACTGCCTGAGTGATGGCAGTAAACCTTCAGATTAGCTAATCCTTTCCTTTTCCACCAGAGAAAACAGTTCAGCCATTTTAATTTGCTCAATGTTCTTAAATTTAAGTGTCACTTCAAGGGTTAGGGAGAGCTGAGATAGCCTTGCTAAATGACAGGAATATTTTGTTACATTTATATAGTTCTTTATATATAGTGTATGAACTCCTTTACTCTTGACCCTTTGAATCGGCAGTTTAGAACCAAATGGGGGAAATGAGGGTTCATATTTGGAGTTTTTGGTGAAAGATTATATGAGTAAAAACATCTTAGACCCTTGAATTTTAGAGGTTTATATGACTACCAGGTGTCAGTTTTGAGGAACTTTTTGCATGCTTTTATATACAAAGAAATAATATACTTCTTGGAAATTAGAGACCCCTGGACTTATTTTCTGTGTTGGAGGAAACCATTTCAAGAAAAAAGTCATTTCAAATCCATTTTTAAGCACAGCTATGAGAACATAGGACCAAAAATAATAGTACTAAAACTAACATTTTTGAGTGCTTACTAGGTAGGCATCAGGTGGTATTTTGAGTGTTTCACAAGAATTATCTCATTTAATCTTAAACATGGCCCAATAAGGTAGTTACGGTACTGTTTTCATCCCCATTTTATATATGAGAAGATTTAGGCTTTGAGAGTTAAGTACCTTTTGGTGGTAGAGCCAGGATTTGGACCCAGGTCTGGCTGCTTTCAAACCGTATGTTTTTAACCAATACACTGTATTTTGGCAAACAAAGTCTTGAACAAGATTTTGAAAATCACAGGCTTTGTCAATTGAATGTAATTTTCTGTAATTGAGTCAAAGGATTGTCAGAGAAAAAAAAAATCAAACTATATTTTATATCCTAAACAAAATACTAATAAATAAACTGGAAAAAAAACTTAGAGTACACCTTTTTCTTAGATTGAGAAAATAAAATTACTGCTAAAATTTATTTTTGAGAAGCTAGAAATGTAGATATTGTAGCAATAGAAAACAATATAATTCAGATTGTTATCAGTAAGAACTATGAACTCAGATTAGTAGTCAGAAAGACATGGGTGGCCTCAGTTCCTGGCTCCAGGACTTTGATGATAAAGTCCTTCTGATCAGGTTTTCTAGCTGCTCTAAATCTCTACTTCTGTAGCTCTAAGGCTGGAAGCAATAATAGGACCTACACAATAAGTTGAATAAGAATTAAATGAGATAATGGAGTAGAGTGGAATTATATTTTACTCATTTTTATATTCTCAGCATCTGGCACAATGCCTGACCATAGCACAGTCAATATTTGTTGGGTGAATGACTGGAGAGAAGGATAAAAGCTATCAAGAGTTGACTTGGCTGAACAGATGTAGTAGATATAATCTGGAGCGTGAGGAAGTAGGGCAGGGCCAGCTGTATAATTTACAGGGCCCAGTGCAAAATGAAAATGTAGATACCTTGTTCAAAAAAAGTAGAAAAAATTGCTAAAGTGTTGTTAAAACAGATACCGAAGCAAAGCTTTTTACTTTCTGCAATCTCTTTCTCATCATGGTGTTTTATTTGGTTTTTTATGTTGTTCTAAATGAAGAAAAATTGAAAATTTAAGTTGTTAGCATGAATTTTACTATTAATCTTATAGTGTGCAATGCCAGTTTTAATACAAATATAAGAGCATTGAACCCATATGCAGAATCACCAAAATTATGTAATTTGTATTTTGTAGCTCATGCATGCATATGTATTTTGTTCTTAAAGAACTGTGAGTCACTGCACAAAATTAACTGTTTTTATTTTGCTTCTTGATATGCACACATCTACCAACACTTTCCGCCTTCAGCTTACTGATGAGTAAGGAAGGAGAGAAAGGAAAAAGAGCTCTGTGTTACTCTATTTCCCTTTCCTTCTGTTAGCATTTTCAGTGTAATAGTTGGATAATACAGGGAAATAACAGGAGTATAATGGACTGCCTTAGTCATTCCTGTTTCTTTGAATCTGTTGCCGCCTTTCTTCATTCAAAACAAGTTTTGGTGAATGTGAAAAGCCTTGAAGGGCTGTCAGTGTTCCATTTAACCAGTCTAGACGTAACATGCCTTCCTTGTACTTGCTTTGAGTCTCACTGACTCCCAGTCATTCAGGTGCCATAGAATTCTAAGCTTATGGAGCAGAAAGGAAGAAGGCCACGCATATGGGGCATGTCTACCTTTCTCACACACACTTCAGTGTCCCATCGGACTTCACTTACAAAACACAAGTTCAAAGATGACATTATTATGAGTTTTAAGATGGCAACGGCAAAGCATTAAATAAGTGTGGGGCCCTTCTGAACATGGGGCCCTGTGTGACCACACAGCTCACATGCTCCTGAAGTGTGGTTAGACCCAGAGCAAGAATTTCCTTGAAATAAAGGTTCTCAGATGTGAGGATTGAGTCCCCAGAGAGATTGTGGTATTTCCGAATCTAGAGATCTTTAAAAACAGCAGCCTCATTCTGCTGGGAATATGTAATATGTTCATCCCTGAAGGCAGGTGAATGGACGAAGCATCTTCTCAAAGCTCCTTTTTGCCCTGCCGGTGTGTTCTCAGCTGTCATACCTCCCAAAACATGTAGGGGAAAATTCTTTCAACTTTCTTCTGAATTTGGTTAGATTAGAAGGCGTGTATACTCGTTATGTTTATCGAAGTCATTAATGAGACAGGACATTTGATAAAAATATAACTTGGAGAAGAATGAATCAAAAAAGACATTTTAATACTGCTTGTTATGCTCTTCATCTTTAATTAGGTTGTGGTGTTCACTTTGGACTTGTACTGTTGAGACAGCTTATATATCTTGAGAAAAAAGGAATCCTTTTTCATTCTTTAAGACGTACGCCTACAGTATGTGGTTTTGACATGCTAGTTCACAATCTCCCACATTATGCCTTTAGACCTCACAAATAAATGTTATGTGATGGGTATCCCACTGAGATGTGAAAATGAAATATGCAAACCTGAAATAACTTGGAGGGAGGGTGAGGCGGGGAAGAAAGGAGTCTCTTACCAGAATGTTGAAAATATATCCCATATTGAAGTTATTATGATACCACAAAAATCTGAATGTAATTTAGATGGTTTGGTTGAAAGTGGATGGCAGGGTACATGTGTGAGGGGGAGAACTTCAGACATGTGGACAACATTTTCAGAAGAGACTCTCAGTTCAAGGTCAGATGTCCCCACAAGTATTTAGAGGTGGAAGAAAGTAGTCAGAAGACGTTTTACTTACCTTTCAAATTGTTTGTTGTGTTGTTATTTAGATGGCATTTGTCACAAAGGTGGGTGAAAAACTCTAGTTCACTGTGGAATATTTTCTTACTGGCATCAGGCTCACAAAGCAAAAGTATTTAGAATTTATTATTACTAATGAAAAGTAATGTTCTTCACACTATGTTATCAGTAGTTTTTTTTTTTTTAAATACCATCTCATTTGGAACAGAATTCATCCTTGTTTTCTTTGATCTGTTTCTTTAGTGATACTTTTCCATTTTTGCCACTACTCATAACTATTTTGGGGCAAATAAATGCTGGTATTGTGGACTATTACACATGACTTTTCCAAGGTGCTGAGAGTTATGTATGCCAAATTTGTTTTTGTAGGGATACTTCCCTTCACTTTACGAAAGACAGGTGTTTTCTTTGGCATCTCCAAAAAGAGCTCTTAAACTCAGTTCCATCGGTGGATTTGATAATAAATATGATATTGTCCCTACCATCTTCCTGTCATGATAGAGAAGTTTTGCCCCAAATAGTGTGTTCTCTCAGAGTACCTGATGAGGCTGTTCTAAAATGAATTGTTTTCTTACTTTTCAGGTTAGGGGCTGAGGAGATTTCAGAGTATTCGCAATGCAGAATTTAAACATTTATCTACTGAGCCTTTATCTCTTTGAAGCTCTATGGAAAATACTATCTCTACTTAGGTCAGTGAGGGCTGGATTACTGGTTTGAGTCTGAGAGAGTGTTCAGTTGTGATAGTACGAATATCTCCCTCTCATGATGTGGTATAAAAGCCAAAAGCTGCAAAACTATTACATACTTCAGGATTGACTTGAAATCTTATCCAGTTATTTATGCATTCAATGAATATTTATTAAGCATCTACTATGTTTCAGGCAGTGTTCTAGGCTGTCAGCATATTTCAGTAAACAAAACAGAGATCCCATCCTTTGTGGATTTACTTCAACATTGTAAGCAAACAGATTCTAGTCACATTTAGCCATAAACATCTTTGGCTATGTGATATGGTAACCACTTGCCATATGTAGCTATGTAAATTGAAATTTACATAAGTTAAAGTGAAATAAAATAAAAATTTCAGTTCCTTGATTTCACTAGCTATATTTCAACTGCTCAATAGCCACATGTGGCTACCATTAGTGGCTACCACATTGGAAAGTGCAGATATAGAACATTTCCTTCACCTCAGTAATTTCTATTGTGTAGTATCCTCCATCATTAGAAGAGAAAGGGTTTTGTCAATTGGGTTAACAACGTAAACACATTTTAACAAATTAATGAGAGAAGGGCGGGACGGTGACATTAAGTTATGCCGTGGTATTTGCTTTAGCTGCCCTTGTTTCTGGTATTCTGGTATCATCTGCCTGGTCACATGTGCAATAACCACGGTTTCTCTGGGGAGATGAATGCATCTACACAAAAGGGAGGCAATAAGCTGGTGCAAGTGCTGCTACTCCCCCTTCACATGAACTTGGTAGACATTGTAATCATCCCAAATTCTTTCCTGTTGAGCCTGTGCATGACCTCAGAACCCTTTTGAATACAGCATTCTAGGTAGTCACTATCACTTGCAGTTAGTATGTGGATGAATCCTCTGTGCCCTTCCTGATCTCTGTACAGATCTGCTTCTCATTTTCTTAGCAAACAGCTTAGATGACTAAGACAATATTGTTATTTCCAAATGGACTTCCTCCGACTTCTGCTCTAAATGTTCATTTATGTTCCACCTGACTTCAGAGGAATCTCTAAGGAAAAGAGTAACAGTGCGCTGGTTTGGAGACCTGAGTACACACAACCTAGAGTTAGAGGGAGTTTGGCACATTGCATAACATTTTGGCTTACTTTTTCTTTTCTTTAAAAGTGCATTTAATATCTTTTGTAGATGTTATCTACTGTTTGAAAAAGAAAAGCTTTATTGTGTTAAGAGTTTAACAGTTACCTTCCCTAGTATTGAACTTTCAAATCCCCTGAGAAAGTTAAGGTGGAAACTTACATCAGTGGGGGAAGGAGATTTGGACCGTCAGCCTTACTTTTTGATTGATTATTCCTTTTACAAACTGATATGGAAAGAGAAACTTATTTTTAACATGTTCAACATGGTTCATGTGAGAAAACAGATGTTTATAATAGGAAATCCTATTGTGTGGAGAGACTTATCAGGCTCACTTACAAGGCTTGGAGGCTTCTACGTCACAGGTCAGGTTTGATGTAAGGGCCATTGTGCCTCCTGTCTGGATTGAGTGATGACTGAGATGGCTAATCGTTGCTGTTATTAATGACCTCTTCTTAAAAGGCAAACAAAAGGAGGAAATCTGGTGTCAGTATCAAGTCTGCCCTTATGCTGTTAACGTATCATCACAGTTATAAACTGTCTATGGGAACATAGTGGAGAAAAAAATATTTTGGTAATCCCCTTGATCTTAGCCAACAAGACAAACATGAAAGAATTAGTTTCATGTTCATAATGGCCACATACTCTGTGTTGTTGCTCGTTACATGCAATTGGTGTTCTGTAACGGTATGGCTTTCTACTTCACCAGCATTGAGTATAACATATCTCAGAGCCTTTCTGATGACTTTCTTGCTGTTTTAAAAATTGGAATAGGGGCACCTGGGTGGCACAGAGGTTGGGCGTCTGCCTTCAGCTCAGGGCGTGATCCCGGCGTTGTGGGATCGAGCCCCACATCAGGCTCCTCCGCTGTGAGCCTGCTTCTTCCTCTCCCATTCCCCCTGCTTGTGTTCCCTCTCTCACTGGCTGTCTCTGTCGAATAAATAAATAAAATCTTTAAAAAAAAAATAAAAATAAAAATTGGAATATATCAAAATAGCAGCCAAATAGAATACAATATACAAGTGGTGTTGTGTAATTTTTAAAACTTCCCTTAAGTGTATCAAATATGAAACAGTACTTTAATGGACACATTTAATATTATTTATGCATTCAAGAATAGAGATGCTAAATGAATGAGCAAAGAATTGATTAATTGAAGCTTCACTCTCACTGTATGCCACCCCAAAACCTTTGTGAAGCAAGGTGTGGGTTCAATATAAATAAATAAGTGAAATTCACACAACCACAGTGAGGAAAATAATGATCATCATCATCCTCATAATGCCTACTGATTTGATTCCTGGCTAGAAGTATATTTTTTTTAAAGATTTTATTTATTTGAGAGAGAGAGAGAGAGAATGGACAAGTAGGAGCAGTAGCAGAGGGAGAGGGAGAAGCAGGTTCCCCGCTGAGCAGGGAGCCCGACCACGCGGGGCCTGATCCCAGCACCCTGAGATCATGACCTGAACCACCCAGGCCCCCCAAAAGTGTATTTATATTAATTTGATATCCTTAAAATACCTTTACCCAACTTAGTTTGAATCTACTAATTACAAAGTGATAATTTTGACGTCTGGGGTGTTGTATTCTTTTAGAAATGTACACGTGGAAACTGGGGGCTCTTGCCTCTAAAACCAGTGCTTCCTCTGTGCTGTAATCACACACAGAGCTGCAGGCTTAGTCGGTCACTCTGGCCTGCTGTTGTTCATTTGGAAATGTTTCTCAGAAACCCCCTTGGCTTGCATCCTTGTTATTCTACCTGGCTTTCTGTGATGGCATTTCAAGCAGCCTTTCTGCTCATGTCTCTTCATTGGTATGCCCTGTGCATCACTGCTAGACTCAGCCCTCTGCTGTCTTGTCACACGCCTACTTACATACTTTCTGTGGCTCTCTTTGCTCCTGGTTCAGTTTGGACTCCAGTGCCAGGCATTCAGGATTTCCAGTCACTTGGCACTATCATATCTTCTTTCTCAAAATCAGTTTCTGTGACTCCCCAGCTTTCCTGCTTCGTTCTGGGAAATCTGACTTTCCATGGGTACATAGCTTCTTTGCATCAGGCCACGGCTAATAGTGTGTTTTTTTTTCCTTCACATAACATGGTGTCCTCTGTTTACCCCTCTATTCACCCTTTTTTAGAGGCAGATCAATTCTCTTTCCCTCCTTATTTTATTCTGGCTTCCATTCTCTTGTGAATCTCACTTAGGGTGTATGACATAATATAGCTCTCGTTATATATTCTGAAATTGTCAATGTCTTGTATTTTTTTTTTAAAGATTTATTTATTTGTTTTAGTGAGACAGTGTGTTAGTGAGTTGGGGGAGGGACAAAGGGAGAGGGAGAGAGAATCTCAAGCAGACTCTGCACTGAGCATGGAGCCCAACTCGGGGCTCGATCTCATGATCATCAGATCATGACCTGAGCCAAAACCAAGAGTCTCTTGCTTAACGGACGGCACCATAGGGGCGCCCCACTTGTCTTGTATTCTAATAAATGTAAGGACAGATTCTTCTACATCCCCATAGAATTAAAGCTTAAATTAAGCATACAGTTGGATATAAGTATCTAGGGATTGCTCGATACCCCATTTCTTTTAGTGTTCCACACAATTGCAGATTCTCCTCAAACAACTGTATAGTTTTATTTAAAAAGGAAGCATTCTTCTTCCATTTTGCACCACCCCCATTTTTTGCAAGCAACCTCAAATATTTTTGGGTTCTGTAAGAGTGAAACCTGATCTCTCCTGCCTGGATGGTAAAAGATATAGATTGATAGCCAGACCACCACACATGTATGTAATTATACATATATTCATTCACATGTCCTGAAATTCAAACCAGTAAATACAAAAATTTTTAATCTTACCAGTGATGAATATATGCAAATGAAAACAATTATGAGGTACACCTCACCTATATTGATTTAGCCAAACTTGGTAATAAATAGTGCTGAGAGACACGAAGTAAAATAGACATACCCACCTCTTTCTGCTATAGGCTTTCCAGAGGGTCATGGGTTTCTAGGAAAAGATGGGCTATAAAACAAATCTAGCACTTGGTACCACTAATCTAAGTTAATGCACTGAAAGTAGTAAACTAAAATCCATTTGGTACCATGTTTATTTTTATAATTATGAAATACTGAAAGCAACCTAAATGCTAACAGTTGGAAAATACAAACTGGTATTATCAGTTGAATAGAATATTATGTCAGACTGGGGTTAAATCTTTTGGGGGGGGGCAAATATTTAACTAGCTCCACGTCCTTAAGCAAATTATGGAACTAAGCATTAGTTTCCTTATCTGTACAGTGGTGAACTAGACTGGACCCCAAGGACTAGCTCTGCTTTGAAGGGAGGTGAGAATGGCAATTCAGATTTTATTTCACCTTGCTTTCACTTTATATTCCTCCTTAACCAGTAAACAAATGGTACAGAGGAAGAACATGAGATTAAGAAAGTGAGCGAACTTGGCTCTCTAGTGCCTTTCTCATGAAGGCATGCCCAGAGTTTGATGGAAAACGCAGTTTGTGCAGGGCGAGGAATCTGCCAGTTCAGAGGTGTTTCGAACCAGAGGCTCACTGCCTTTCCCACAGTTAGCCTGGGAGCAGGGCCACGTCAGCATCTGAGGAGCTGTTGCACATGGAGTTTCTTTTTGCATTGCAGGTATAGCCTTTCCTGTACTGTATTCTCTTTATTGCATAATTAAGTTTGGCTGTGGCCTACTACAAATGACTGACTGAAACACAATAAACATTTAATGAAAAAAATGTATGCCAAGGTTTTTCTTCCTCAAGAAGACATAATCCAAATTCTATTTTTCACACAAAGTAACTGAAAATTACCTTGCTTGTTTGATCTCAGTGAAGTAGACCACACACTGAGCCTCCCTTGGGTGTCTCCATCACCATTTTCAGATTCAGGGTTTTGATGTTTAGTTATCTATATCGTCGGGAAGACCAAAATACTACTACCACTACTACTACAAGTATAGAGGTGCTAAACCATGTTTTAAAAAATTGCATTACATCTGTGACCTCATTTGGGAACTACTTGTCAAAGGTGTGCAGGTGTTATGAGGATACCCTTTATATACCTCTCGAGATTCCCGTGGGGACTAATTGAGATACTGTACGTAAAATACCAAATATGGAGCCGGGCATATGATGATCATCTAAGAATTATTAGCTATTAATACAACTACTGGTTTTCAACAATAAGGTGCTCTAAGTTGCAGCATTATTTTATGGACCACTTAGGGGAAAAAAACAACAGCAACACTGTCAAACTATGACACTGTGTTTTTGGTCACACTTAAGGTTTTTAATAGATATTGAAGGAGCTCTTTTAGACTTATTTAGACATATATTTTATCATCTATTACTCTTGTGCCTGAATAAAAANCAACAGCAACACTGTCAAACTATGACACTGTGTTTTTGGTCACACTTAAGGTTTTTAATAGGTATTGAAGGAGCTCTTTTAGACTTATTTAGACATATATTTTATCATCTATTACTCTTGTGCCTGAATAAAAAGAATCAAGCCACATAAATTGGTTAAAGTGTTCTTGACACTTCTTCACATTCAAAATTTGATTCTCTTAACTCATCTTAAAACTCTACATTTCATTGCTATCCACGTTTTTCCACATAGCATTGTCCTGTGTGCCATGTGTGTGACCTCTGTGCCATGAAGAGCATTGTTGATGCAGCATTTCAGAGCATGCCACCGTCCTGATTTTTTTCAGAACCTCTGAGATCCATTTTAAATACTTTCCTTTTTGACTAAGCTCCAAGCTTTATTTTTTGCCCTCAGCTGAATCATATGTTGCTGGAAGTTAAGTAGCTTCCATCCAGAGTTAGCAGGGGATTTTAGGCAAATTGATGTTTATTGCTTGAACAGTAGTTCTGTGTGATACATTAATTAATCAAACCGCATCTATTCTGGGGATTTGGTAATTTCTCCTACTTCAGTTGTATTGCTTGGAATAGGATGGTAACCTGTGTGCATGTATCTCAGTAACAAAACATAACACATTTCTTCTATCTGTATCTTCTTGTCTTACATCCTGGAAAGCACCTGGCTTTTGCTTTTGCAAGAAAATATGAATTATTATCATTCTTCTGTCATGAATATTTGCTTCACTAATTTCAAAATATACTTCCAACTGCATCATTCCAACTTTTTTTATTCAGTGAGTCATAGCAGAATGTTTAAAGACACTTTAAATGACAGTTCAATAGGAGAGTCTGAGCATTGCACATATGTCAGTTGAAGTGTCAATATCAGAACAGCTGGGACAAAGGCTGTGCATACACAGACACTGACAACGATAGTGTTATTGGAGCCTGGAAGCCAGCAGTTGTTAGATAAGATACATCCCTGTTTCAGAGATGTTAAAATGTGGGGGAAAAAACTCCTGGAATTAATGGAATGTAATTTTAAGTACAGACTGAAAGAATTATAATTATAGTCATTTTTTTTTTATTAAGAGGGAACCTCTGAGTAGTTTGAGTTGGGGACAGGAAATTATTGAAAAAGGCAAGGCCTTGGCTTTCCATCTTGGAGCAGACATCCTTGACCAGAAGCAGATTTCACATATATAGGAAAAAAAATCTTACTAGTTGCTGCTTTTTGAAGAGAACGCCACAAATAAGCTGTGAAAAGTAATGACGGTTGAGTACCTATTGCTATCACTTTTAATCTGGCAGATTGCATAACACAGTTATGAAATCTGAGTTTAAATTTCCCTATATGTCATTTGTGAGAACTGCAAGAACCCAGGCCTTCTCTCCCACCACAGTGAATGTGAATATGCACATGAAATCACTGATATTGTTAGCAGGAATATGCTTCACTTTCTGCCTTTGGAGTAGTAAGACTTTCCACTTTCCTGGAAATAAAATCTAATTTCTGTGACTTAATGGCAGTGGTTAGTTGCATTCTAACCCATTTGTTCTAATTCAAGGTTATAAATATTTCTGTATAGTTTTTAGCAATCTCAGAACCAAATCCTGTAAACTTCACTAATTAGAGGATTTCCCTGTTTTGTAGAGAAAAAAGGAGAGGAATCACACACACATACAGAGGGAGAAGGTGAGGGGGTGAAAGAAAGAGATAGGCCTGCCTCCCACAATTCAAAATAATGTAATAAAATTAACTTTTATTGAAAATTATTAAGTATTATGTATTGGCCAAGGACTCGACATATGTTACCCCATTTAATTCTCACTATGTACCTTGGAAGTAGGGGATTGGAGCAGATGCTATGTGTGATCTGCCCGTATCTCTTCCTGAAACTCCTGCCTTCTGAACCTGTGCAGCTTTTTGCCTGAGGACTCTTCCAGTTTGGCAGAGGGTGTACAGCCACTGTGTTCAGTCAATGACTGGTGGGAGTTGGTAGATTAATTCCCCAGCTCCCTCATCCCTCTGGCCAGGAAAGTCCAAGGTATGTTATACACAGCCTCCCAGAGTAGTCCAACAGGGTTGCACCAGATGCCTTTAGTGGTAATTACTTGACAGCACAGTTTATTGGCCTCTCCCCCTTCCCGGTCTCACTTCCTCACTTAGCCCTGGTACTTCTTGGATCAGCTCTCGGATAAACTGTTTGCACTCATATCCTTGTCTCAAGACTATTAGTTCCAGTTTACAGATGAGGAAGTATGCCCCTGGTCACACAGAAAATACCAGGCAAGGTTTGAATCTAAACTGGAGGGCTCACAAAATGAATAACCTGATTCCATGGGGAAACTTTAGACCAAGTGATCTTACTAAAGGGTTTAAAAAAATTTTTTTTAAATTAAATTCCAGTTAGTTAACATACAGTGTAATATTAGTTTTGGGTGTACAATACAGTGATTCAATACTTCCATACAACACTCTGTGCTCATTACCACAAGTGCCCTCCTTAATCCCCATCACCTATTTAACCCATTCCCCCACTCACCTCCCCTCTGGTGACTGTCAGTTTGTCTAGAGTTAAGAGTCTGTTTCTTGGTTTGCCTCGCACCTTTTTTTCCCTATGCTCATTTGTTTTATTTATTTAATTCACATATGAGTGAAATCATATGGCATTTGTCTTTCACTGACTTATTTTGCTTAGCATAATATTCTCTAGTTCCATCCACATTGTTGCAAATGGCAAGATTTCATTCCTTTTTATGGCTGAATATATCATATCTTCTTGATCCATTCATCAGTCGATGGACACTTGGGCTATTTCCATAATTTTACTATTGTAGATAGTGCTGCTATAAACATCGAGGAGAATGTACCCCTTTGAATTAGTATTTTTGTATTCTTCGGGTAAATACCTAGTACTGCAGTTGCTGGATCATAGGTGAGTTCTATTTGTAACTTTCTGAGGAACCTCCATGCTGTTTTCCATAGTGGCTGCACCAATTTGCATTTTTACCAACAGCGCAAGAGGGTTCCCCTTTCTCCCATCCTTGCCTATACCTGTTGTTTCGTGTGTTGTTGATTTTAGCCATTTTAACAGGTATGAAGTGATATTTCATTGTAGCTTTGATTTGTATTGCCCTGATGATCAGTGATGTTGAGCATCTTTTCATGTGTCTGTTGGCTATCTCTGTGTCTGCTTTGGAAAAATGTCTGTTCATGTCTTCAGATGGGAGAAGATATTTGCAAATGACATATCTGATAAAGGGTTAGTATCCAAAATATATGAAGAACTTATAAAACTCAACAAACAAAAAATGAATAATCCAATTAAAAAATAAGCAGAAGACTTGATCATACTGAAGTTTTACTCTTCTCCAATTTGACTGCTTTAACAAGGATAAGTATAACTTATATTTTGTACTTATGTCTACCTGTGTTGGATTCTGTACTGGGAAATTTAGTGGACAAATTTAATTGACTTGTGGTTTATTTCACATAGCACTGGAATGAACTCAATATATATATACGTATATATATACACATATATATGCATATGTATATATATACGTATATATATGTCTTGTATCAGTCAGCTCTAAGTAAATATTCATAAAATAAATAAATGACTATATTGATTCAAACTGTGCTTTATTAAATGGACAAAGACATTTAAAATTAGGATCAATATAGGGATAAACATACCATCTCGTAAATAATTATTATTGAGCTTTGAGATTCGTGCTGTTGTATTTCTGTTACCTTAGCTTGATCGCTGTGAAAAATGACACTAACATTGAATGATGTGCCACTCAGTAACTTCACAGACCATTCTAAATACCTTTTCTCCTTACTTCTCCAGAATTCTGTTTAAAAGAAAATAGAAATAGAAACCTAGTATGTGGACCTTCTTGTGGCTGTTTCAGATCCATTAGTGGCCTTGACCAAGAAAGAAGTAGGTAGTCACATCTTAAAATAGTGAAGCTACTGGTTGGTTCTGAAAAATGCAAACTAATTAAAGGGAGGAGAGAAAAGAGAAAGAAAAGGATCCTGTACATCTTCATACTTAAATCAGTGGTTTTATGTATTTTTGGACACTTTCCCCTGAGTTTAGTCATTCCTTGTTCTTTGAGATTGTTGAGAACACAGGGAAGGAGTTGATGCCTTTACTTTGTTCACATGGTTCTCTTGTCTAGCTTTGTTAAGTTTTCCCCAGACTCCATCAGATATGCAGGTACTTAGGGAGTCTGTGACCCCATGTGTCTTATGATTTTATTATAGGAGTGGCTGCTTCAAGTATTCTTAATAGTGAGTCCCTGAAACAAGCAACTATAATTCAGACTCATCAGAGTCGAGTCTGACCATTGTTATGTTTTCAGGGGACATGGTGTCCTAAGACCATTCCTAGGTGTCAGTTTCAGTAGTTTATGCAGGTGCTAAAGCTTTGATGGACTCCTCTGAATGTTTGACTCATCCACACTGGCATAGATCATATGCAGTAAAATCTTATTTAATTATATGCAGATTATTCATGTGACTCCAGAAGCTGATTTAAATTTTGGTTCTGTGAATATGTTAATTGTGCCTATAAATTTTCTGGGAGAAGACCTCATATGATATTTTCTAAAGCCCAGTTTAGTAAAAGGAGCCTAAGATGATCTGATGACAGTAGATTGTGAGACATATAATGAAATGGGAAAGAGTGCTCTGTAGCATAGTGGTCAAGATTTATTTTTTAATTTCATTAAGTTTCTTAGGATGAAAGTAACTTTTATTTACTTAAAAACAGCAAACAAATACACAAACATATATACTGACCCATTTAAGTAACTATCATATATTAAGCAATTGTGGTGGTTTACAATATGATCTCAGGCTGATCTCTGAAAATATTACTTGTGTTTTCACTGGCTACTATGACAGATGTTAATTTTCAGTGTAATGTCAGGAAAAGGTTAACAAATTTAATTCTTCTCTGAAACCTGAATTCTTGACCTTCTCCCTCCCATCTCCACCCTTTACAAGTCTTTCCATTTTTGACATGGAGCTGTGTAAAGGTCTGTTCTGTCTCCTCAAAAATCTAGAGCATGGGGAGATAAGGAGCGGGGGCTTTTGGAGCTGCACAGTCCTGGATTCCATCACAGCTCCTCCTTTTAATAATTGTGCCATTTGTGCTGAAATACTTTATATCTAGAGCCTTAGTTGGAAGTTGTAATGCCTACCTTCATAGGATAGTAGTAAGAATTAACCAAAATAATATTTGTAAAATTTTCAGCATATTTTCTAGCACATAAGAGGTTTTTACTCTTGTTGCTGCCTCTGCTGTTATTTCTGGGGCTGTTATTCATGGGAACCAGCCCAGAAAAGATAACCTTTTAGAGAGAACTCTTGCAAGTAAGAATGATAACGTGGAATTAAGGTACATGCAATTGCTAAATATGTCTCAAATCTGCAAGCATCTGGCAAGGGAAATTCATTTTCTGGTTTTTAACCGATGAGGAAACCAAGACCCAGAGAACTAAAATAATTTTCCTAGAGACAAGCAGCTTGTAAGGAAAGATGCCACAGTTCAGCCTTGGTCTTCTGACTTCTAAGCCAATGCACTCTTCATGATCTGTGCTGACCCTTACATGGAAATTATAAGCAAGCATAAGTTATTAGCATGAAATGGCGAATAAGTGAAGGATCAGTGATGCATATCAGTCAGGCTAATGACCTCAGTGGGAAAAGTAGCATCAAACTTCACTTTCTTGGGCCTCACCTTCTTGGGCTTCCGTTTGCCCCTATCTTGTACCTTCAAAGAAATGATTTTTATGTATTTGTTTCTAGTTCTTTTCAGTGGGGTAATTAGTCGAAATTACCTAATCTACCATTTCTAGAAGCAGTTTTCCTCTGGAATCTTCATTATCAATTTGATTTTCCAGTCTTAATTTTTTTTGTAAGTTGCTTCTGAATAGTGCATGTTGATCAGGAGCTTTTCCTGAAGCAATTGTTAGTGCTTAGTGAAGGTGATTGGCTCCATTGGACATCATTGATGTTTTATTTTAAAACTGAATATGGCTTTAGAGCACCTGGGTGGCTCAGCTGGTTAATCACCTGACTTCAGCTCAGGTCATGATCTGAGGGTCCTGGGGTTGAGCCCTATGTCAGCCCCACATCCCGCTCTGTGCTGAACAGGGAGTCTGCTTGTCCCTCTCCTCCTGCCCTCCTCTGTACTCTCTCTGTCTCTCTCTCAAATAGATAAATAAAATATTTTTAAAAATGAATATGGCTATCCAGGATCAAGTTTTATGATACTTCAAGTAATCTGTAGGTAGCGTTGAGAGAACGGGAGCACAGATCAAATGCGAAACATAAGCATGAGAAAACAGCATCAGAGTACGTTGGTTTGAAACAATCTCGTGCTTCCTGGTTGTGTTGCAACTAAACTTTGTGAAGGGCACTTGTCTTCTGTTTGCCAGACTTTTTAGATTGTCATCCATTAGGAAGCAATTTTCACAAAGCAGTGTTGATAAACCTAGTACCCTGTTGTACTTTTGGTTGAAATGTGAATTAGACTTTTACAGCTTTTGAATCATGGCAAAGAAATAAGAGAACTCCAAACGTCCAATAAATCACGTCAGTTTAAAATTTAAAAAGAATGGCAAGTGTTTCATTTCATTAGCAGTAGGTTGAAAACTTTAAAGCTGATTTTTTTTTCTTTATTTTATAAAAACTGTTGAATGTAAAAATCTGAAACTTATTAAGATGCCATAGAGGCCATACAGCTTGGTATCATTTTTTTTTTTAATTCTTAAAGGTTTGTGTTTATTTTTTGGTCATTTTTTCCCTATTTTTTAGAATTTTAATTCCAGTATAGTTAACATAAATATTATATTAGTCTCAGGCATACAGTATAGTGATTGAACAATCTAGACATTACTCAGTGCTCTTTACCATAAGTGTACTCTTAATCCCCTTAAGCTTGGTATCATTTTAAAAAATTTGATTTTATTGTGTTTTAGGTTCAGAGGTCTGTTTTACTTTTCAAAGGTAAATAGCTCAACACTTTGAGCCCTCTGCATGAGAGGAATATGCACTGAGTACAGTCTATTCTTTGGAAATATCCTGAACCTAAATAAATCCTGAAAAAGTCTCTTATCTTCCAAAAAGTATAATTTACAAATATAGAACCAAGTTTTATTTGTACTTCGGTTTGCAGTAACCCTTCCTGTGGTTGTTTTTAGCTTATCTTGGCTGGTATGACACAATACAATATAATACAAAGTAATAATGACCGTAAGACTCTGTGGAGCAATCATAAATACCAAAGACTTCTCATTGTGAATCCTTTACATCTATTCAGGAGGAAATTTATTCCTCTTTGATACAGTTTTATTTTTCAGATAAGTGAATATGATGTAAAGGTTATTTTACTTTCAAATATATAGTGTAAGGTATTTCTTAGAGTTTTCTCCCCTCAACTGAAACCTGGATGAGGCTACATAGTCTCCATTTACTGCTTTAGACAAATCTCCTCTTTCACCTTTCTTCTTTCCCTTAGAACTGACCGGGTGCACAGTTGGTAATGGCATTTTGTGGTTTTTCCCCTTATACTACTATAGTTAATGATGTGGTAGTGTTTTCATTATAAGCATAAATTTTCAGAAGTTTATAATTTGAATAACAGTTTAAAGATGTCACTTTGTGCATTGGATTTCAATGGTGTATTTGTATTTTCTAATTTTTTTTAAAGTAGGATTGAATATATGTGCTTTTTTTCATAGTATCTTCCACTTAAGGTTTCAGAGTGCCTTACCATTCACACTGGCATGGCAAATCGTGTTATTCCTGTTCTATTGAGACCTCAGATATAGCCCACAGAGTTCAAGTGATTTATCTGAGATCATACAGTGAAGGGGCAGTTGAGGTGACTGAGGTTAAGTCAGAACCTAGTATCCTAAGGGCAGCTGTCTTCAACTCGGTTGTTTTAGTGCATAGGTGGTCTGAGAATACTCTTCTGGTTTTCCTTTTTCTTTGGGTAACTTTGGTTGATACGCTAGGAAATTAACTTTACGAATGTGGTCAAACTTGCTGCTTCTCACTGTTTCTCATAAGCCACTTTCTTGTGCTGGTATTTAGGCATAGTGACCAGTGCAGAGTAGCAGGGCAGGTAGAGCAGAAGACGGAAACTCAGCCATGGCTGCCTGCTCTCTGGATAACAAAAAGCATAGTTCACTTGACTGACTTCAGTCAGAAGGAGAAACAGATAGGAGAGGCCAATGCCTTGAATTTAAAAAGCCGGCTCATAGAAATGGGACATCACACTGGTACAGAGAGGCATCTGGGACCAACATGGTGTATGGCAGCCTCCACACAGGCAGGTGAAACATGAAAGCTAAGAACTGGGAAGTCTTGGGGTGCCTGGGTGGCTTGGTCGTTAAGTGTCTGCCTTCAACTCAGGGCATGATCCCAGCGTTCTGGGATCAAGCCCCGCATCGGGCTCCTCCGCTGGGAGCCTGCTTCTTCCTCTCCCACTACCCCTGCTTGTGTTCCCTCTTTCACTGGCTGTCTCTCTCTCTCAAAAATAAATAAATAAAAATCTTTACCAAAAACAAACAAACAAACAAAAACAAAAACTGGGAAGTCTTGTTGGGGAAAGCGTGCAGCAGGCAACATAGCATTAGACAAGTCAAGCAGCAGGGTCACACCTGTTGGGTCCAGTTCCTTGGAGGGCATTTGGCAGGAGCAAGGCAGCCGCAGTCCATCAAGGAGTGACATTGTAAGCAAGCTCCCAGTGTAGGGGCCCAGGTAGAAAGGACTAAGACAAAAGTGAAGTTACCGCTTGGGGTTGAGCTGAGACCTTGGGAACAAAAGAAAAACCTAATTATCAGTACTAAACTAGATGAAGTAAACACCAAAAAACCTAGCAAATAAACTAATTTCTAATACTGACATGGGTTATAAAGAAGATAAAACAGAGTAAGATGTACATTTAAATTCGTTTAAACATTTTTAAAAAAGATTTTATTTATTTATTTGGGAGAGAGCGAGCCTGAGCACGAGTGGCGGGGGCAAGGCAGAGGGAGAGAGAGAAGCAGACTCCCCATTGAGCAGGTAGTCTGACACAGGGCTCCGGGCTGTACCCCAGGACTGTGAGACCGTGACCTGAGCCAAAGGCAGACACTTAACTGACTAAACCACCCAGGTGCCCTTTAAATTTATTTATTGATTGATTCACACATTATTTATTTAACTTCCTACCTACTGTTGTTTTCTAAAAGCCACACGTGGGATAGCTGGGATTTGAAAACTAAAATCAAATCAGTTCTTTTTTTTTTTTTAAGATTTTATTTATTTATGTGACAGAGAGACAGCCAGCGAGAGAGGGAACACAGCAGGGGTAGTGGGAGAGGAAGAAGCAGGCTCCCAGCGGAGGAGCCTGATGTGGGACTCGATCCCGGAATGCCGGGATCACGCCCTGAGCTGAAGGTGGGCGCTTAACGACTGCGCTACCCAGGTGCCCCAAAATCAAATCAGTTCTTACTGAAGAGCATATGTTTAGTATTTTCTCCCCTTCCAGACACTTCTAGCACAGTTTTCCCAAAATTAAGATTTTCTTTCACTCTTATAATTAGAAGAGTCAAAATTACTAATACAATTGATACTCAACTATAAAGGATAAAGTTTAGGTATGTGGATGGTGTGTGTGTGTGTGCATTTGTGTTCATGTGTGTGTGTAGACATTAAAACAGCATTAAACTTGTCAATTTAAGAGCTGTAAATAAAGGTGGTGGATTCAAACACCAAAAAGATGGTTAAAATAGTGTAACTTTAAGGTGCTTCTCACACTTGAAGATTCTACATTTCCACGTATTTTTGTCTCACATTTCATGAGGTAAGTATGCTATGTATTAGATCAGTTAATTATCACATTGCATTTTTATTTAACAAAACTCTCATTTCAAAGGCTCTTCGTTTGTCTCATAAACATTCCTTTTATTATCATATTTGAGTTTATTTAGCAATACAGTCCTTCTAAATAATAGTCCTATATTTTAGTAGCAATCCTTCTGAAGTTTTGGCATCATGCCTCATTATATTAAAGAAATATCCATGCCAACTACCTAAACATGACATGGTTTTTGAGTTGATCTGCAAGTTGGCAGCAAGAAAGGAAATTCATACTACCTCTATGTTAACTAAATGCCGTATCTACTTAAATTATCTAATATGCTACTGTAATCTACTTATGAAAACAGGTTGTTTCAACAAATAGTCTATAATATAGTAGGAACTGTTTTAATGCTGAAATGACCACAGAGCACACAAATGCCAAATTATATACAAAGGATCTTTCCTTCTTATAGTCCAGAGTTCTCTGTCAGTGGCTCCAAAAGCAACTTGAAAATATGTCCTCTGGTTCACCCGGTTTACTATTTTGTCTTAAACCCAATACAAATTCAATTTTAGGTATTGGTCTAGTTTAGATTTGAATAGTTGTATAGAGATGTCTTTATGGTAACTAATGGTTTGTTATTCTTCAGTGGTTTGGGGTAGGAAGCTGTTTTCACAGTCTTTGACATCTCTTGAAAGGATTTTCAAGATCACTGTAATTAATTTGTATCCTAATTTGGCCAGTAGTATATAATGGTTCAGTAGGGTAAAAAACCTTATTTTGGCAATTAGTGGGAAGTTCTCCAGCAGACATATATAGAGTTCTGCACTTAAGTCTCAATAACCAACTCCGTAAGCACAGAAGGAAGACATGTGGCAAGTATGGAAAAGGTCTAGAGTTTAGTCGTCCGATCGCTCATGGTGAATCAAGAGTTGATGCAGCTGCCAAGAGATCAGAGGCCATCAAAGGCCAGGCTGGCAGGGAGAATTCCCAGTAAATGGAAGAGATGGCTGTTGCCTGCTTGGCACTCCCAACCCCAGCCTGGTGTCTTGGAGGTCAGTTTTGGGTTCTGTAGTTAGCTGTATAAATTTTTAAGTGTTTAAAATTGGAGCTCATTCAAATGCAAGTGGTCAGGACAGAGAGAAAACTTGAAACCATGTTTATATAGGGAAGAGCTGGAGGAACTGTCTTCACAGATACAAAGGGCTATCATGTAGAAGAGAGGTTAGATTTATTGCACATGGCTCTGGAGGGTAGACTCAGGGCCAACGGGGCAGACTTTGGCTCACTAAAAGAGTAGCTTTCTGCTGGTTACACATGTCCCTGAAAGGAGTGAACTGCCTCCAAAAGTAGTAATTTTGGACTGTGAGGACAACTATGCCTAGGCAGATGGTTGCTGTTGTAAACAGGGTCCTAGGAAAATTGCCACAAGACTGGACTAAAGATCTCCAAAGTCCTCCCAACCCTAATACCCTAGTTCTGTGTCTTACCATCTCTCTGTCCAGCTAACACATTTCTTGATCACCCTCTGTTTATCAAGCATAGTGCTAGGGGTGCAGAGAACTCTAGGCACTCTCATGGGGAAACCAAACGTGCATCCATCCACTGCAGCACAAGGTGAGAAGTAACCTAATCCAGTTTGGATATTTGAAAGGTGGCTTAGCCCTTAAGTTGGGGATGGAGCGGTGCTAACAGTAGGCTTCCGTCTGAGTCTCAGTTTTCTTACCTCTTATGTAAGGGGCTTGGACTATTCTGTAGCATTCTATGCACATAAATTCATTCAGTGTCTTCCTTTATAGTTTCATTTTGATTGTCAGGCCCATGGTGCTCTAGGTTTTACCAGCCTCTGGGTACAAATGGAGTCACATTGGCAACAATACCCAGATTTCACTTAGACTTGCTTATCATGCTGCTTAGGATCTCCAGACCTCTATAAAAATCTTACCTAGCTATCTCCAGGACTCCCCGGCAATGCCTAGTGAGAGCTCATGAGCTGACTTCTGCTTCTTGCTCTGTTTTTATCTGAACCCACCTGAGGGTGGCGCCTCCTCATGCCAGTCCTGCTGGTTCTGGTACCCTCTATGATGGAAGACGAGGTCCCTGCCCAGCATTGGTATTCCTAGGATTGCAGCCTTCATGGTGCTAAGGTGACACTGGATTTCTTGAGGTCTTCAGTGTAGCAGAGCCATACCAGTCCCAGCAAAAGTGAGGTCAGTGGCCCACTTCCTCACTTTGTGTCATATTATATCACCTGGGCAGTGAAGTGGGACTAGATAGGCTTATGTCTCACAAAATTTGTCTTGAAATAAGCTCCCCTGGTTTCTGTCTGCAGCCCCAAGACTGTGGGACTAGTAGCTGAGAGAGACACCAGGGTTTTTCTTCATTCCAGTTTCCCCCAAGATCTCCAAAGGTCCTCCCTGTGCTGGCCAGTTCTCTTTTAGCAGATAGATAAAGCAAAATGAACTATAATCCTGGCAGCTTCAGGATCCAGATCATCAAATATACCTACACCTGAGATGATGATGATTATTATTACTTATGACTTATGTCTGGCACAGGGCTAAGTGATTTTCATATATCAGCTCATTTAATCTCCCCAGCCTTTGGAGTTACAGACTCTTAATATCGTCATTTGTAGATAAGGATGAGTTTAAGAGGAATTAAGTAACTTGCTCAAGGTCAAACAGCTGACAGAGTTAGAATTCAAAACCAGACTGGTATGAAATATTCCAGAAATCAAATTCTCAACCCCCAACACTTGGACATAAACACTCCATCTTTATAACCTGGTTAGCAGTCAATTGCCTACTTTGCTCATTTTCATCTTGGCGTAAATTCAAAATTGGTTTTTGCATCCAGGGCTGGGAGGAAACAGTGGATGCTGCCATTTCCCACCTCTTGAAGACTTGCCTATCAAAGAGTTCAAAGGAGCAGGCTTTGAACCTCAGCAGCCAGCTGAACATACCCAAAGACACAAGCCGACTGAAGAAACATATCACCTTGCTCTGTGATCGATTAGCCAAAGGTGGACGTCTCTGCTTAAGTACGGATGCAGCGGCTCCGCAGACCATGGTCATGCCAGGTAAGAGCTTCGTCCCACGCTCCCTAAGCACGACTACTTTTCCCAAATTAAAGGAATGTGCCTGAGGTTGTATTTGGGGTTTACATTTCATATTAAAGTGATGATAGCCAAGAAAATTGCTTTCACATTTCCCCTCAGATATCCCAGGGTAACCACTTGGATAAATATTCTTGGGGTATTTGCTTGCTAGACATTTCTAGAATGGTATGTCTTTTTTCTTCCCTCTGCTTTTAAATATATGATCCATTTTGTTTTGCTTCTAACCAATAAAAAGTGGATTAGAGAATAAAACTATTTTTAAGGAAAAGTTTTACTAAATGTGGTCTCGCGATACCATATTTCATAAATGTCAATAGCATAATACAAGCAGCTAATGTAATCCAGATGTGTGAGTCCCATCCCTACTGCTGTTTGCTTGGATTGTGGTCATCAGAATAAGGGGAGAAGAGACAAACAAAAAGACTGGGATCAGGAGATGTGAACAGGCTGCAGAGACATGGCACCTACAGGCCCAGGTGAAGGGAGCTCCACCTTGCCCCAACATGAGCAGTCAGTGCTGGCCGTGGGCATCCAGCCCTGCCCTTTCCGCAGCCAGAGGGGCTAAGCAATCAGTGGTGCTGCACTTGGGTCCCTCAGAGGCAGCAGCGCCCGAGTACTGCTTCCCTCTTAGTGTCTTTATGGCGACAGCAGGGAACATAAAGTAAACGCATTAATTCAATGCAACATCTGTAGTATCTATTTCCTTCTAAAACAAGGACCGTGGTATGAGAAGTGCTGTGGTTTCCTCTTCTTCCTTCTTACACGCCTTGTGTGCCCGTCCCCACCATGCTGATGCTCTTCCTCTTGCTCCTTTTCCCCTCAATCAGCATTCCTAGAAGTAAAAAGGAATGCAAGCAAAAACTTAAAAAGATAAACATGGAGACAGCATAGCATAATCTAATAAGGACAGACTCTGGAGGCAGACAGACCAGTGTTTGGGTCCTGCCTTTATCCCCTACTGCTCATGTGCCCCTGGATATGTTAGTTAATTTTTCAGAGTCTTAGTTTCTTCCTTTTGAAAGTAGGTATAATAATGCCTTCCTTGTCACTGGGGCCTTAGATGTTTGTAAAGCACCTAGCACAGTCCTTGGAATAGAGACACACTCAAAAAGTAAAGCTGTAATTCTTACCATTATTATGGATATACTTTTAATTCAGCCTGTAAATTTGGGGGGGTGAATAGCTGGTTTGGCGTCACGGGTTGCTATATTCCATGATTTGAAATCTTTTTTACCTTGTTTACACTTGCATAGAACCTAACTTTTATTCCAAAAGAATGTTTCTAATATGACATTTCAGAATAGAAATATCTTTCCATATAGAAACAGTTCTAATATAGTTTGTCTTAATTTAGGCCCTCTTCATCTTGCCCTTGTTAGCATCCTCCTAACTGGTCCTTTGGCCTCTACTCATCTGTCTTCTGTCCCCTATTATAGGATTATTTTTGTAAGAAATAAATATTTATGCTTAATGAGATAGTAAATGAAAACTATTTACTATGATCGGCACTCAGTCCATGGCTCTCACTCCTTCCTTGCGAATTGGAGAAACAAAGGAAGCTTGAGGGAGAAGAACAAATATAAAAAAGAGAAAACTTAAGAAAGAGATGGGATCGGCCCCCTGACTGGCTGGCGTACCTACCTGTAGGTGCAGGCCTGGGCAGCTCTGCCCTTTGTTCTCTGCCTCCCTGCCTGAGCCTCTTAGTGACCACTGGCAATGGTGTGAGCAAAGACTTTGACACCTGGAGAGAGCATATGTTCCCTTAGTCACATTTATTGATTATGAAACTTCAGTCATTTGTTTAAATAACTAGGTTTAGAAGCAGCTTGAGGGCATGCCCATATAAGCCCTTGGAACAAAATTTTTGAATATGTGGAAGAAAGGGGCAGAGGAAAGGAGGAAGAGAAGGGAGAGAGGGAGAAAAGAAAAAATGCAGGTAGATGGAAAATGTATTTGTTCACAAACCAGGAGTCTATAAACCAGGTCTGTGCCTCATGCCTAGTCTAGCCAAGGTTGGTCCACTGGGGAGACTGAGGCTTTGTGCGTCTGTGCTGCACTGTCACGGTCTTCGTTGCTTCTACTTACCCACGACCCAGTTTTTGACTCTGGTTGAGTGACTCTCTGTCCCGCTTGCTTTGATCTAATTATGGTAGTGAGTTTTAAAAAGTTGTTAAATCAGTGCTGTCTGTCATTAACATGCTCCATTATTGCCTATTGTACCTTTCCTCCCTAGAACTCAAATTTTTCACACACTTATTTCTGTACTTAGCACATTTCTGACATAGAAGAAACATGTAGAATTATTGCTGTTTTGTAAACAGAAAACAGATTTAGGAAAAGCTAGGTATCTTGCCCAGAGTTACATGGAGCCAGAAGGGTTCATTCTAGAATCCAAATCTAACCCACTGTGCTTCCCTCTAGGCCACACAGATCATAGTGGTACAAATACATTTCTAGCCCAAGCTTCCTCCTGTGTAAGCTGTTCTTCATCTGGCCTTCTTTTCACTTAAATCAGTCTAGCAGTGTGGGAGGAAAAGGGCAGACACAGTTTCATACAGTGTCTTTTCTTTGCTATGAGGAATATGTTAAAGATTGATCTTTGTTTTGCGCGTCATTTTTATTATCTCCGTAGGTGCCACGATCCCCATTATCATGAGATAATAAGAAATACTATGTGACTTCAAGCCAGTAATTGTGCAATTTACCGTGTTAGTGTAGCTGTAATGGTTGTTTCAGAATACATGAAGGGAAAGTGGCATATTAGAAAGGAGTGGGTTACTGAACGCATAAACCTACAAGCATTTTTCACAGACATGATCTTCTTTTAAAAGCTGGGCAGGAACTCAGAAATCATCTGATTCGCCTCCCTCCCTTAACAGCTGAGGTAAGGAGGCCTAGGAAGATGAAGTGACTTAGTGGTTGGTATTACAAGGCAGGAGTGTGTGTCATTTTACCATGTTCCCTATTAAATGGCAGATGGATAAACATCTCAGAATAAAAAACCCTTGGTCTTTTCTAGCCTTATGACTTTATGAGCCTGGCACCTTGGATGTGCCCTTTCTTTGCTCCAGTAAAGGCCATGATGACAACATCCTCCCTGGCATCCAGAGTTTGAAAATCTTTCCCACTGGGAATTTCCTTATGGACTTTTTGCCTCACATTTCTCCTGTTTGCTTTTATCAACCTTCAGATGCTCTATCAAGATTTAGCTCACCCTTTTCTGGGTATCTGTCTTTTTTTTTTTTTTTTTTTTATTGTAGAACCATCAGACTTACTTGTCTCCTACCTGTAGCTCCGGTGTTCACATTTTTTCTGCTGGGGAATCTTGCACTTTCAATTAAATGTCCTTTCTCTAATCTCAGCTGTATGCATCCCCTTAGAGCAAGAGTCACAGAGGGCCACCCGGGTGGTGTTTTAAAAAATTGAAATGTGAATGCCTTTAGTGGCCTAGCTGGCTTTCTTATACAGGTTTGTTACCTGCTTTGTCCCTGCAGATGCTCAAGGCTGAGAGATTTGCCTTAGATGGCCAGAGGCTTCCTTTTATGACCTCAGTGTCTAGGATGATATTTCACTGGCCCTAATTACATCTAAGACTTGACTCTGTCAAGCACATATGTAAAACTTAATGCACTTATAGGTGGGCCAAACTTACGGTATTTGGAGACGAGTCATTTTAACTTCATGAATACTGGAGCTTTTTATCATTTCTGTATGGGTTTTTTTTCCTTTTCTTTTTTTTTTAAAGGCTTTATTTATGAAAGAGAGAGAGAGAGAGAGAGAGAGACACCAGTGGGGGGAGAGGCAGAGGGAGAGGGAGAAGCAGGTCCCCTGCTGATCAGGGAGACCAAGATGGGGTTTGATCCCAGGACTCTAAGATCACGACCTGAGCCAAACACAGATGCTTAACCGACTGAGCCACCCAGGTACCCCGTCTGTATAGGTTTTTAACCTTCATGTGTCTAAGTGATGCTTTGCCCCACAAGAAGTGGAGGGGGTTATGATGGCCCATCAGATGGAAGCTTGGAGAGCAGGTGGTGTGGGCCCCACAGCAGGGCAGGCTGAGCAAGAAAAAAGGCTTAAGGACAATCCAGGCTGGTCAAGTGCCTCAAGGGACTATTCTCCTAATGTGGTCAAATGAATCAGAAGTGGCAATGGGCCATAGCTTCAACTGTACTTGCATTGGCACTGCTGGATTCCTGCACCTTAAGGAAGCCAATTTGGGGTGGGGGCAGAAAGCAAAGACAGTTTGATAAACAAGTATGGGTCAGAAAACTTACTCTTAGATGTGATATGGACCACCCCAAAATTAGTATTTTGTACATTTTTACTGTATTAAGTGGGTAGGAGAAAATAGAGAATAAAAATTTAAATAAGGATCTATTCTCTCCTTTGGGGAGATATATTTAAAACTCCTACTTTTTAGTATTTTAAATTTGAGTTAATGACCTTTTTTACCTTAAGGGTTGATGTTATTTTGAGGCTTCTTCCAAATGACCCATTTCAGTAGCATTTAAATTTAGCTTTCTGAGGTCTCACTTAGATGCTTGGTAAGGCATTTGGTGTTTACTTTCATATTGTCAGTGTGATCTAGCTGTTGGTTTTACATTTTATTTGAATTTTTGTAAGTTTGAAGTCTTTCATTTAAGAAATTTAGACGAATTCAACATAGGAAAGGCCTCAGGAAAAATTACTAAATAGCTTCTGAATCCATTTGTTCATTTTTGTTTTAAAAAGGGGTGAGTTCCAAAATGGCAAAATACCGTCGACCCTCGAACAACATGGGTTTGAACTGCACAGGTCCACTTTTATGCAGATTTTTTTTTTTTTATAAATACAGTACAGTGCTGTAAATGTATTTTCTCTTCCTAATGATTTTCTTAATACCATTTTCTTTTCTCTACTTGCTTTATTATAAGTGTATTGTGTATAAGATAGACAACATACAAAATGTATCCCAGTCAGCTGTTTATGTCATTGGTAAGGCTTCCCTGTAGTCAACAGTGGGCTCTTAGTTAAGTGTTTGGGGAGTCAAAAGTTATATATGGATCTTCCACTGCACAGGGAGTCGCCACTCACAACCCCTGCATTGATCAAGGGTCAATTGTGCTATTGTAAAGTGGACTTTGACTTCAGGAGTATGTGAGCTAGCTTGGTCCTTTAGCGGTTATATAATATCCGACAAGTTTCTTAACTTGTCGGCCTCTCAGTTTTTTTCAACTATAAATAGGAACAATAATGGCACTTTACCAGAGTTTTTAGCCAAATTAAATATAGCAGTACTTGGAAAATGCTTAGTAAATGCCTGACACAGCAAATTCTCACTACATGTGAGCTTCTATTAATAATTATTGTAAGTACTAATGTAAAATCTATAAGGCACTTATGAGAATTTGACAAAAGACTTCTAGAGGTAGAAGAGAAAAAAATGTAAGATCAGACAGTAAATTTTAAAAAAGAAGAGTGTAAAATTTGCTTTTTCGGGATATTTGTTAAAAAGTAACAGTGAATGGCAGTGTTGCAATAACAACAAGGGAGCTTGATACATCAAATAGAACATTGAAAATTGATTAAAGTATGGAAGGTTTGAGACTAATTGGTATTAGAAGAAGACTACCTGAAACTGGAACCGACATTTTATTGTTTTTATTTGGGAAAATAAAAAGGTTCAGTTGAAAAATAAGTAAAGTTAAAATTAATAGTAAGTATATTTTACCATGTATTTCCCAAAATTTATGTTATGCCTACAATTCATGCTAATTCTTAGAGACAACAATGAAAGAATTTTGTGTGATTTTTGTTTTTGTTTGTTTTTGGCATGTTGATAGATACTCACATTTAACCTTACAAGCACCTTTACAAAGACAGAGTTCTTTTTAGGAAAAAATATTCCAGTGAATCATCCATTTCCCTAGGTGGGGGTCTTTCTTAATCCTTTCATATGCAAATAATTTTCTCCAGAAACATCTATTCTGTCATCCTCTGGTCAATTTTCTTCTCTTAATTAATTGGAATGATTGCCAGATTTTCACTCGTCACTGTCCTTGCATCTCTAATGTTACTTTAACTGCTTTAAATCTTGCGTTGTTTGCAAGATTTATAATTTCTCTCTGCAGCCCATTTATGCTGTATTTACAACAATTTCTAACAGTTGGTGAGAGATGGACCCATGTAAAAAGTTGATAGCAGCCAGGGATTCATCTAGTGTTAAATGTGGAAAGATACTTGAGTAGAAACTAATTTTACAAGTGGTCTGTTAGTTTTTGAGTGAATATCTTTGTTAGCTTTTGCTTTTCTGTGACTACAGTTGGGATAATCAGAACTTCTATAAGCAGGAAAATCCACCTCCCTCTCTGTTAATTAAATATATAAGAATTTAGAATGTGCTTATCTGAACTCGGACTTCATGTGCTACTGTGACATTTCAAAGCAATGGAGAGAGGACAAGGTGAGTTTAAAAATGGTGCTAGGAACTGGGCCACTGTTTGGAGGAAAAAAAATAGATTACCTAGGCCATACCCTGTGCTACAGCACATTTCAGATAGCTAAGAGATTTAAATGTTAAAAAAATGAAATCACAAAACACAGAAGGAAATAAAGGTAGATACATAGATGTGGAGGCAGGATAGGCCCTTCTAAGTAAGTCAGCAAAGGCAGAAGACAAAAGATTGAGCTTCAGTGACGTGCTCCTCAAAATCTGGTCCAGAAGCATATAAACCAAGGTGCGTGTTAATGCTAATTACCCTGGGTGGTGGAGTTACAGGCGCTGAGTATCCTCCTACTCTTTCTTTTCCGTATACTGTGTACATTTTCCTACAAAAAATGTATATAAAAATCTTGTAAGAAGGGACCACGATCAGAAGTGCCACCAAGAAAACAACTATAATTGTATTAGAAATGATGGTAAGGATAAAACAAGGACGCATTTCATAAACCAGGAAAATTAGTGTTTTTTTATTCCCAAAAGGAAATCAAAGGCAATGACCGTGTGTTTATGGGGCTTATTTGTATTTCTGTCCTTATAAATGAGCCCAAGTCCTTCCCTGCCCAGGACTCCTGGCATCAGTGTGTGCAGCCAGGTTATGGATTCTGCCTCCCTCCCATCTCTGTATCTCCTCTCTGACAGTAGGCCAAATTATGCCAATTATTGATCTCTGAGTAACTTTTTCACCTTCTCATGAGTGACTTCATAATTGCTAAATCTGGTGAACACTTTACCTACAACTCATTTGGCTGCTCTGTACCCTTTTACACTGAGACCATTTCCTTAGAACATCTTCATTCCTTGGCTTTTCTTTCACTATTGGAACTGTCCCCGTCCTCCTCAGACCTGTCTTTTCCAGTCTGCTTTGTGGCTTCTTGTCCCTTTTTCTGTCTCTCGACTATTGGTATTCCATCTTTATGCTCTCCCGGACGGTCTCATCCAACCACCACCTGCATTCCATGATTTCTAAGTTTGTACCTTTCTGTCTGGCCTTTCTTCCAGGTTTCATGTGTCTCCATCAGTACCCCACAGGCCTTTACACTTCCACGGGCCTGAGTGCACTTCACCTCCTTCTGCATGTCTCACCTCAGTGTAGGATGTTACCCAGTGCCCAGGCCAGGGGCCTCAGAACAGCTTTGACCCTCTGTTTACTTGATTCCCCATGTTCAGTCAGTCACCAAAACTTGATGGTGGCACCTCCCAAATGTATCCCTTTTCACTGTCCACACTGCTATTGCTTTACTTAATGACCTTGTCTCCTGTTGCTATAAAAATGGCCTACTAGTAGTCTTTTGAATTAGCATTCCTCCTTTATTTTTAGTACTACCATAAAAAACAAAGAACTTAGAATGTTCATAGCAGCATGATAGCCAAAAGTATCCACATATTTATCAGTGATGAATGGATAAATAAATGTGGCACATCCATATAGTGGAATATTCTACAATATTTATGAATCTTCAAAACATTGAGTGAAAGAAAGCCAGGCCAAAAGACCATATATTATATGATTCCATTCATATAAAATGTTCAGAATAGGCAAATTCATAGAGGCAGAAAGTATACTAGTGGTTGCCCAGGGCTAGGGGTAGGGTAGGAGTAGAAAAATGGATAGTGTTAGGTAATGGGTATGGGATTTCCTTTTGGGTGAGAAAAATATTCTAAAATTAGGTTGCATGATGACTGCACAACTCTGTGAATGTACTAAAAACCACTGAATATGTGTTTTAAAATTGTGAATTATGTTGTAATAAAATTATTTAAAAATAACTTGTATCTTTAATACACAGATAAAACATATTTTGTAGAAATTTAGAAAATTCAGATAGGAAAAAAAAAAGATTAAAAATCACTAATAATCTGACCACTCTGAAATAGATACAAATGCTGCTATATATAAATTTATGTATGTGTTTATACATATATATATTCTATGTGTATGTATGTGTATACATATCTTTCCAGTTTTTTTTTCTTTGTATATGTGTACTTTTGTTTTATAAAATTGGGTCATACTGTACCTACTGTTTCATAACCCACTTTAAAAACTTTCATTAAATCATTATTGCATTATTAAATATTATACATATTTTAATAATTACATATTTAATCAGTCCTCTTTGTCAAATATATAATTTCTGATTTTAGTATGGTAAACAGTTATTTAGTGAATTTTTTTGTAACTAAATCTGTATACATCTGTAATGAATTTATAGTTTTCCATGAGTATGAGTTTCTTTGCAAAAATAGGGATCTGGGTATGTTACTTAACTGCTTGAAAATATTCTACAGCTCCTTGTTACTTACCACATTAAATCAAAATCTTAAGCCTGAAATACAACATTCTTTATGAAATAGACCAACATTACCCTTCTAGCTGTTATCTCCTGCACTTTCATTTTTAAGATTCTTTACCAATACCGAAATATTCAGTATTTTCCAAATACACCATGCTTTGCAGGCTTCTGTAATTTCCTTGGCTTAGAGATTCATTCTTTGGCTGGTGGTAAAATTACCACTAATCTCTGAAGACCCAGCTGAAATGATGCTCTAAAAAGTATTCCCTAGTCCTCCTGGCAGTGCTAGTCCCTCTCTCCTCTGTGCTCCTTGGTCTCTGGGTGTATGGCTATTATAGTGCTTATCTTATGGTACCTTAGTTTAATATTTTTACTTCATCCCTCACTCCTATATTAGTCTGTTAAGTCTGCCATAGCAAAATACCACAGGCTGGGTGGCCTAAACAACAGAATTTGTTTTCTCACAGTTCTGGAGACTGGCAAGGTGCTGGCAGGTTTGGTTTCTCCTGACGTCTGTCTACCTGATGGGCAGGGGGCCACCTTTTATCTGTGTCCTCACATGGCCTTTTTCTCTATATGTGCACACTCCCAGTGCCTCTTCTCCTTTTGTAAGGACACAAGTTCTTTTGGATCAGGACCCTGCCCTTATGACCTCATTTAACTTTAATTACCTCTTTAAAGGCTCAGTTTTCAAATACAGTCACATTGGGGGTTAGGCCTTCAGTGTGTGAATTTGAGGGAGAACACAGTTCAGTCCATAACACTCCCAGAAGGAAGGTAAACGTGCATGGAAGGTTTGGTGTGTATTATATTCTTCTTTGTGACCCCAGCACCCCATTTATGCCTGGCATATATATAGTTGATGCCCACTCTATATTTTTAAAAATTCTTATTTTGAAATAATATAAAATATCAATAATATTTTGAATAATAGACTGATAGGAAGATGCAAAAATACTCCCATGTTCCCTTCATTCAGCTTTCCCTAATGGTAACATTTTATATACACTGTAGTACAGTATCAAAAATAGGAAATTGACATTGGTTTACCTTACATTTTTAGAATGAATCAGTGGAGCTTTTCATAAAGAGGATAAGTCTTAAAGTAGGTATAAGTTTTGGACTTTTTAGAAAGGGCGATGGCAGATAATATACATAGAGTTAGTGATCTCAGCAAGATGTGGGTCTGTAAGTAAATTGGCTAAGTTTCAGATTAGAAATTCTGTTGAGTAGATCAGTAAACACTACTTGATATAAGAACTTGAATAGCTAGATAAAAGACATTGAGCATAATGCAGATGGTAATGGGAGCTATTACAGGTTCATAAGCTCTAAGTGACTTATAAAAAACAGTGTTCTAGAAGTACGAATCTGAGCGTGGTATGCAGGCTAAAGGAAAGTATGACACACAGGGAAGACTACAGATAGTCCATCAGGTTTTTTAGTTGCCACTGATGGAAATGATTAAGTTGGCGAGTGAATTTTGTTTGTTATCGATAATGTGCTTCATTTCAAATATGATGAGCTTGAGATGCATTCAAGAAGGGATGTGTGTCAACAGCTGGATCTAAGGAATTCTAGCTTAAGGGAACTGAAGCTTGAAAAGTAGTTTTTCATATCCTGAGCTTTGGAGTCATCATAAAAACTTTGCAATTGGATGAAACCTCTGAGGGAGTGTATAGGGAGGGAAACACTAGATTTGGGGTTTAGCTACAGAACCACAAATCTGGGACAAGAAGTGGATTCTATAGGGAGGAGTAAATTTTAAGGAATTCCCAGAACAGATGATGTCAGTACTATCAAGGATAGAAGAAGCTTGAGCAAAGATCTTTCTGTAACTGGAGAGAACAATATAGGAAGGCAGATGGAAGAAGTCGGCTGTGGTCTGGGTTGTTATTTCTTTTATTTCCTTCCATTCAAAAATGATATTTAGAGGTGTTTGAAGGTCAGGGGGTGGTGGCAAGATGAGAGTGCTAAAATGCAGCATTCATGTTAAATGGGAAACTTTGAGGAGGCAGAGGAATAATCTAGAGTATAGGTAGACTGAAGAGAGTTAGTATTTAAGAAGAGAAAAAATGAGGACCTAGATATAAGTTGGGAATATATGGAGATTTTGAAAAAGGAAAATTTTGTGAAACCTAGTTGATGAGTTTCGGAGAAATAAAGTTTTATCATAATCTGTGAGAGAGCAGGAAGGGGTGAATGGTGAGGTGGTAAATTAAAATTGATTTGCAAGAGCCACTCTGGGAAGGACAAGTCAGCCATTTAGTAATTGTGCAGGTACTTATTCTTCTGAGGCCATAGTTTCCTCACTTGAAATATTGAGATAACACCTCCTGGTTTTGAAACAACATACTATTTCAAAATTGTTTTGAACATCCAACTGTATTGTATAAGTAAAGAAAACATTCAGTTTTTAATAGGATGCTCCTTCTTATCCATTGTAATAGGGAGTCCATAGTGGGATGAATAGAAATTTAGTGGGAGACTATTTGAATCCAGGATTAGAGTTGTATTTGGCAGGAGAAGCAATTAGGAGTCACTATAGGGAAAGGTCTACCATCAAAGACCTAACAGAATAACATTCTCCCTGTGTGTACTTAGCAAATACTTGTTGATAGACAAGCTGGCTGGTAACTAATTACAATGCGATGACCAAAGCCCAGTTCTTGGAAGTAGGGTTGTTAATACAGTAATGAAATACCGGGGGACTTTGAGGAATTTCCTTCCTTGCAGATGTTTAAACTAATGTGGATACTCGACAGTTTAAAGATAATTTGGGAGAAACCCTGCCTGAAAGCAAGGGGATAAATTAAATAGCTTTTAAAGGACATCACTATACCTCTGTCTTTAGTCATGTAATACGGACAAATCTGTAAAATGCCAATTTTTACCCTCACCCAGCTGTAAATGTGAGCTCTTTTCTGATAGGAAATATTACAGTAGAAACCCTAACTGTGTGTAATTCGCAGCATCTTTAAAAATTGCATAGGTTGGCCAAAAGGAAGAGTATCTCAGTACACTGGAGCATCCCTCAGGAAGATAATTATTTCTGGGGCTTTGCATTATATGAAAAAGAACTTTTCTCACATATTCTATTCACACGTGAGGCTGTTTTATCATCAAATATGAGGATGAAAAAATTGGTATTTATTCCAGCAGTTGCTAATATGAAGAGATTTCTCCAGATTCACCACAAACTGATAACGGTTTGTCCAGTTTTCTTCCCCTCGACTTTCACCCCCCATCAGCTTTGGCTACCTCAGTAGCTCTGTCTTCAACAGTAAGGTTTTACTGGTTCACCTCAAAATCGTGACAAACATTACTTCCTGTTTTCTTCCCTTCAACTTTTACTCCTAATGTCAGCTATCTGTCCAAGGAATTACATCTTCAACAATAAGAATTTGTTTTTCTGCTTTCAGTGTAAATTGATGAATAGTATTAAAGTTGTATTTATTGCTTTTCATTTTTCTTTAGATTTTAGGGTGGCTGGATAAAGTGTTTTAAGTGCTTAAAAACAATTCATCAGTCAGTGACTTATGCAAGACAGTTGTTAAGACTTATTTCATATCATGTTATTTTCATTTAAAAATTTAAAACATACGCATAATGAGAATATCCACAGATAGATAGGGCAGATAATACAGTTTGACCCATTCCTATGTCTTAGTCATTTTTAATTCAGGCCAATACACCTGGCCTAAAATGGGAACAACATCTGATGACACTGAACAGCCCTTGCAAGTAAAGAGAATGTTGTTCTACTTTGAATTGTCATCCTGAGTGGAGCCAGGTCCATGCTGCCAACCTTTTAAAAAAATCTTTTTATACTAAACTTTAAAGAAACCCCATTTTTAATGTGTTTATTCAAGTAAATTATTGGAATAGTCCATCCCTTCTGATTTATGTGTAATGTGGGTATTTCTTAAACAATTAAAAATTAAAATGAAAAATGATTCTCTGATTTCTGGTGGTTCTTAGAGCATATAAATCTCCAATTCTAAAAAGTAAAACACCTTTAATTGTATTCCTCTGTATAGTATCTCTAAATTCTATGTTTTTTAAAAAGTAGCTTGTAGTTTTTTTAAATGTTTAATTTTTTATTTAAAAATATATATTTTGGTTAGCCAGAATTTTTGTGTTTCTTTCAAGTCTGCTTTCGGAGCCATATTCCAGTGTCATGTGGAAAATGTTACCAAAAAGTAAAGTGATGTCACTCTCTAGCTTTCAGAAGCCATGATTTATGCTAATACCGATAGGACGATTTTTATTTAGTACAGGGGTTTGCATATTGGTTGCCCTGATATACTTTAGTCATTTGTTAAAAATAAGCTTGGAGGTAACTGCAACCATAGAACAAGAGGCAAATACATTGTACTGGTGAATAACATGGCAAGGGATACAGAGCTCCAGCTTACTGGCTCTCTAGTTCTGAGCAAATGCAGTGGCAGATATTAAGGGCTCAGGTATAGAAATCTGGTGCGTTTCAATAAAAAAGAGTAAAGTTGAATATAGCATACCTTGTCAAGGGGGACATTTAGTCAGTGTATGTGACTGTGTAAGGTTACCTGATGTTCCATGTTTTGCATATTTTTAAGAGATTAAAAAAATCTTTCAAAATTAGATAAAACACCAGATTTTGATTTCTTAAAATTAACATGTTAACTTGTGGAAAATCATTTATAATTTATACATTTTATAAATTCATAAATTATACACTTCATACTTCATTATTTCCATCAAAAAACACATCATGTACCATGCCATGATTGAGACTCCAAGGTGAAATTTGTTGGGTACTTCCTAAGTTCCAGGCACTGTTCTGGGTACTAGGAGCATAGTGACATATGAGACAAACACAACCCCTGCCCTCTTGGAGCTTATATTCTGGTAGGGGGCAGTCAAGACACAGGGAAACAAATTTCAGATAGTGAAAATGCAATGCAGAAAAGTAAGTCAGGGAGTCTGGGTGGCTCAGTCGTTAAGCGTCTGCCTTCAGCTCAGGGCGTGATCCTGGAGTCCTGGGATCGAGCCCCACATCAGGCTCCTCCACTGGGAGCCTGCTTCTTCCTCTCCCACTCCCCCTTCCTGTGTTCCTTCTCTCGCTGGCTGTCTCTCTTTCTCTGTCGAATGAATGAATGAATGAATAAATAAATAAATAAATAAAAAAGAAAGAAAAGTAAGTCAGGGTAAGAGGAAAGAGTGCCAATTATATTTGGCATTTGTGCCTGTCTCTTTCTTATGATTAAATCCCCTTTCTTTTTTCCTTCATTTAGTGAAATCGGGGGAGGGCATATTTCATTATTTGGGACAGATGCCTTGTGTGACTCATTAAAATAATTGTTTAGTTATATAATATTATAGTTAGGTTTACTATTATTAATATTATTTAGGCACTACATTTTTTTAAAGCTTTTTAAAAGAAGATTATTTATTTGAGAGAGAGAGACACAGAGAGTGCGAGCAGTGGATGGGCAGAGGGAGAGAGAATCTCAAGCAGACTCCACCAAGCGCAGAATCCAATGAGGGGCTCAATCCTATGACCCTGAGATCATGACCTGAGCCAAAACCAAGAGCCACATGCTCAACTGACTGAGGCACCCAGGTGCCCCTAAAGCTTTCTGATGAAAGAATGTGTTTCAATTTTTAGAAGAGAAACCAAAGTAATCCTTGATAAATTTTCCTAAAAAATAAAATTTCTAAATATTTGTAGTGATCATTAGAACATTTTGTATCATAAAAACAAACTGAGGGCTTCATAGGGGAGGGGGGTGGGGGACTAGGATAAGCGGGTGAGGGTATTAAGGAGGGCACATATTGCATGGTGCACTGGGTGTTATATGCAAATAATGAATCATGGAACACTACATCAAAAACTAAGGATGTACTGTATGGTGACTAACATAACATAATAAAAAATTAAAAAAAAAACAAAACACAATTTTCATATTATTTTCATCATATTTTTATTTTGAGTTTATTCTTATTTCTGTATTAATACCATCAATCATTATTAGATGTTCACTCTCTGTTGATATCAGCTTATGAGACTATGGCATTTCTGAGGGTAGAGGCTTTCATCCTTTTGCTAGAATTCATCCCTAGAATCTAATATAATTGGAATGCAGAAGATGCTCAACATATCCTTGTGAATTTGATTTGAATTGAATCCTTCACTTGAACATTATCTCCTCTCTTTCCTAGTTCCCTATCACCCACTTCTCTACTCCTTCCAGCCCCCATCTTCCAACATACCTACTCCACCTCGATCTGCCTTTCCACTAGCCCTTTTTGCTCTGCCTTGTGGAACTTCATGGATTTCCATCCTAGATCCCTTGTCAGTCTCCAGTCCTGAGTAAATCTTTGGCTTTTCTTGGATCTACTCTGTGACTGGAAATTGTTGCTAAAATTAATCATAAAACTGACCCAATTGCTTCTATTTCCTCTAATGCTTTGTGATTTCACTTGGGCCTTCCTCTGCTAATCAGAGTTCTATTTGCTTGTTTTTGTTTGATTTTCTATCTCATTCCCAATAGAAGCTAATCCCTGTGATTTTGCTGAAGCTCCAACCTCTTGTCTCTTCCCCCAAACTGTATGGAAGCCATCATTCCTTCTCTACTGTGAAGATCAAGGCTGTCCAAAGCAAACTGTATTTCCCATTGATTTATTTAAATTTTTTACAATTTTATTCATCTTTTGTCTTTATCTTCTTTCTCAGAAGAAGACATAAGTTGGTCTTAGGATGAAACTCAGACTTGTCACCTTGCCCTGCAGGACTCTGCTTCCTCTCTCCCTCCATCCATTTCTCTGCCAGGAGTTTCTCCACAGTTCCCTTACCCTCTCTTCCTTTGGCATACCAGTCTCCCTTCAGTTCCACGTACCAAGATTTTTCCCGCCTCTGGTCTTTGCATATGCTCTTCCCTTTGCCTCAAATACTGTCCTTTATGCACCCCCCAAAAATTACCTTCCCTGCCACAGATCTGTGTGCTCACCAGCTAATTTATCCCAAGTTATAGATCACTTTCCCATGAGAGGTCTTCTGTGACACTTATCATTTTTGCCCATGGCCTCTCAGACTTTTTCTTCATAGCATGAAGCATAGTTCATAATTATACCTTCATTTCATATGTATTTAATATCTATCTCACTGTACTATCTGTTTCATGAGGAGAGGGACCATGTCTATGATATTTATTTACCACCATATACTCAGCTCAGCGCCTATCATGCAGTGGGTATGCCAGAGACAGTTGATGGATGAATTGTATATCCTCTTATGTTTTCCTGTTTCCTCAGGGACCTTCTAGCCTCATATTCATCTCAGTCGAACTGTCTGCCCTTTTGTTTCTGCTGCTACTTTCCCATTTCTAAACTTTGCTCAGTTCTCCTTTGTTTCATTTTATTAACTGTCTTCTTTTTCTTCCCCTTCAGACTTGTAAACTCTACAAATTATACTGTGGTCTCTTAAATATAAATTTGAGATGAAGCTAAATAGCACCGTCTGTAAACAATTCATCTTTTGGCCCAGGGAATAATATTAGGAGCATAATGGACACACATAAGTTCTTGAAAGAGGGAAAGGAGTTTTTATTCATGAAATAGGGATATGTTTTGTTCATTTAACAGATCTTTTTAAAGATACCACCATGATCCAGACACTATAGTGGGCATTGGGGTATGTTGATTAAGAGGAAAGACAGCATTCCTACCCTTCTGGAGATTATATTTTTGTGGGGAAGCCAGACAATAAACCACTGTACAGCTAGACAAGTGTTGTGGGTTATATTATGTTCATTGAAACCAACAGGGATTGAGAGAGTTAAGCATGGAATCTACTGTAGACAGGGTTATCGGGGAAGGATTCTGTGAGCAGAATTCGAGAAAGTGAGGAACCAGGGGCATAGCACTCTATACTGGTGGAATAGAATTTTTAAAGGCCTGGATTTGCTGAGAAATTGGAACTTAGATGTTCTCTCTCTCTCTCTTTCTCTCTCTCTCTCACACACACAAAGGTAAATATGTGAGGCAATGGGTATATTAATTGACTCAATAGGGAGAATCCTTTCATAATGTATATGTACAGCAGATCATCACACTGCACACTTTAATTTCAATTTTATTTGTCAATTATACCTTAACAAATCTGGAAATAAAAGAATTTTAAGTCTTGGAGGGAAGAAAGGGCTTGGTGTATTTAAAAGACACATGGCCTCCCTGGCTTGATCCTAATGAGGAAGAGTGGCAGGGAAAGCCAAGTCATGTATTCCTTACATTCCGTAGTGGGAAAGTGAGATATTATCCTATGAGTAGTGGGAAGCCATCAAATGGTTTTAAGGAGGGAAATTATGTGATCTGGTCTGTGTTTTTAAGAATTACTATGGCTACTGTTAGGGAATGATTTGGAAAACAGCTGGAGTGGAAACAGGGGGAGAGCTAGAGAGACTGTTGTAGAAGTGTAGGCAATAGACAACGATGACTGGGGTTGTGGCCATAGAGATAAAATTAGAGAGCTCTAGGGCATATTTTAGAGGCTAGCATACATGGTGATGGATTGCATGTAAGCGGTGAGATGAGTGAGGAAGCAGAGAGGACTCCTGGAATGTTGGTTTTAGTAACGAGGTGGATAGTAGTGGTACTGTAAGACAGGGAAGTCTGAGGGAAGAACAGTGTGTGTGCGCCTGTGGGTTAAGTGGGAGGACAGAATAAAAGATCTGTTTGGATCTATTCCACTTGAGAGACTGTGTGGGCACCCATTTTTGGATGTCAAAGTGTCTGGAGCTCAGAGGAAAAGCCGGGGCTACAGAGAGCCGGTTGGGAGACAGCAGCCTCTGTATGGTATTTAAAGCTGAATGGGCTCAATTATGTGGAAAGAGAAAAGGCAGGGAGGGCTCATCTAAACCTTGAGGCCTTCCAGCATCTAGAGGTCGAGAAGAAGGGCAAGAACCAACATCGGAAATTGAGGAGAAGCAGCCAAGAAATGAGTAAAAGGAAAACTGTGAGAAAGTAGCCACGTGGAAGCCAAGAGAGGGGAGGGTTTCCAAGGTCAGCATTGTCACGTGCTACTGAGATGGAGCAAGATGAGGGCAGAGGTGGGAGCTGACATACTTCTACTGAGCTCTTACAGGTTTTGTAGCATTTCTTCTTTTATATATTTCATGTGTATAAAGTATTCCTAATTGTTAATGGAAATAAAGTTTTATGTGTCTTGCTAACTCCCCCTTTTTTTAGTTAATAGAAATAGCAAATTTAAGCACTATATTAAACAGATGTTACTTTCTCCTCATCCTGTTATTTCTTCAGACAGACATGGTAGCAGCCCTATTCCTAATTAGAACAATGCCAAACTTGTTTTAGGTCTGAGCTCTTCATAATCTGGCATAGTTGTTCCTTCTTCTCCCACTCATCTTTATACTGAACCTTGGCTCCATGAGCCAATTTCTTTACTTCCTTATGTTCCAGGTACTGTTGCAGACAGTGGAAAATTGATGGTGAGCAGAATAGACATGGTCTCTACCATCATGAAGCCGATGTTGTCAATTGAAATTGGAATAGTTATACAGATATCCAGTTAAAAAATGAAGTAAATACTATGAAGGCAAGAGATGATAGAGGCTCCACCTTAGGAAGTAGCAATAAAGATCAAGAAGAACAGATAGATATGATAACTTTTTCAGGAGATAAAATCAACAGAATCTGGTAATTAGAGATCAGGGTTGAGAGGTATTGGGGAGGGCTCCTGGATTGCTTGTCACAGTTGCTCAATGAGCCATTCTTTGAAAAATCATCTTTGGAAAAGAACAAAGCTTGAGGGAGATGGATGATAGATGATGAGTTCGGTTCGGTCCATGTTGAATTTGAGTGCTTATCTCATGTCTGCTTTTCCTGTGGGAAGCCTTCCCTGAATATTCTACCCTTTGCTAATTATTCTAACTCCTGTAGAGTAAATAACGTTAGCAAGTTCATACGCTTTAAGCTAATACTTCGAGCTTCCAGTACTTCCCATTGGTACTTCATGTTGCACTGTCTAGTTCTCTAATTGCTATGTGTGCATTCTAAGTTAGAACATAAAATCCATGTGGGCACAAAATATGTGATCACTCGTTTTGTTTATACAACTGATAACACTTGGCAGAGCATGATGTTATATAGTAATACATATTTGGATTCCAGTGTCACTAGGTGATTTTCTTGAGGCACAACCTAATTTCTTATGGGTTAATTAATGATCCACAGAGATTCGTTAGATAACAAGTGTCTTCCAGGGCAATAGGAATGAGTGAGTTTGTTGACATAAAGTGAATTATATACTCTGACATATGAGTGGAATATGTTCCCTATGTGGAACTACTTTCTAATTAAAGTTGTCAAACCCCTTGCACTTACAATGTTGAATAGTATTTAATGGAACTATAAGTAAAACACAAGGATGGTGAACCCTCAGGAGTTTTCCCATCTCAAAATTTGCTTGAGGTTTTTTCTTGAATATGTTATAAAACATCATCTAAATTTGTGTCAGTAACAGAATTTGATAGTGCTCTTCATACTTCACATTGGCCTCAGAGATTTCAGCCTTGGAAAGTTAGGATTTTATTTTCCCAGCTGTTTAAATGTAATATATTTGAAGACAGAGGCACTGTCCTGTAAGTTTATAGCCTAAATAAATCTATTTTAAAGGTGTGCTGGTCCGAGGCCAGGTGGCATAATGGGATGACATATGAGCTATTCACATTTGAAGACCTGGCACTAAATTCATCTCAGGATGCCAGGAAAATGACTTTAGAGGTGTCAATTTGCTGGACTCCTTGGTGGGCATCTGAGAACATCACAGAACCTTTGTAAAGTCTAACATAATGTATCCTCTGTAAATTATATTGCCACGTTCGCCGCCTAGGGTACAAAAGGGCAATTTGAATGACTTCAGTAGGCATTCCAAAATCTTGTTTTAATAAGTAATGAGAAATACAAGCCTGTCTACGAGAAGACTGGCCTAATCTAAAGGTTGTATGTGGGACTGGGAATTGAAACTTAAGCTTTTCTGTTCCTGCAGTGTTTATCTGGCTCATCAATTACTTAACAAATATTTACTTAAGTCCCTTTTTCTGAGCTTTATCATTTTAGGCATGGATTTTATAGCAAGACCAGTTACCTTTCCTCTCCCTGGCTTCAGGTCTCCTACAAATGCCAATAACAATATTTCAAAGAAGTGTTGTAAAAAAAACTTAGTAGTACTCAAAAAAAAAAAAAAAACCCACAATAACCCTGTCTTGAATACTTGTAAAATTATCTCTCAATAATCCCAAGGTGCTTAATTGGACTGCTTATCTGAAGATGTTTTACTTTTTTTCATTCGCATTTGCCAAGAGTGTCTAATAATTATGCACTCAGTTTCCATTTGAGTACCTTTTTGAATTACTTAAAAGACCATCATCATTAATTCATATTTAATATCTGAATCTAAGGTTTCTTTATTGTAGTAGCACGTTGTGTGCTAGCCAGAAGCGTCACTTAATTTGAGAAAGCATAAAATGCTCAAAGGTACCAGTCAGACTTTGATTTTTATTGTGAAAGTATATTTCAATAACTCTCAGACTTAGTCTCTATTAACTTGACCTATTTAGTTCCTTTCCTTTTGCGTGGAACATCAGCCCTTTGCACAAAATGGTCTGGCTAATGTCTGTTTAGAGGAGGCTCTACTCAGGAAAGCAGTGATGATGGGCCATGACAGCAGAGGAAGTGTGGTCCCAGGCAAAGTATGTCCTCTTTCTCAACCCAAGAGGGGGTTTCAGTCTGAAACTAAGCTGCACATGGATCTGTGGCATTTCTAAGGAGCTGGTCCAAGTTGATAGTACTCCAGGCTGCTTCCAGGATCTCTTCTTTCTATAGATCCTATAATTGGCTGGGGACATCCTCCATGGAGGGCAAGATGATGGAAGACAGGCAGATTTTTTTTTTATTCAAGTTCTCTGAACCTCCGTTTCTTTTTCTTTACCTCCCACAGTTAGGATCTCAGGATCCTTCTCTCAGTGAGAGTCTGTGATTCAATCCACTACCTACAACAGTCCTAGTTCTAGGTTATAGCCTACGGCCCTGCTGATTGCTTAGGCAGAGCCCTTTGATGGCTCGTGAAATCAGTTCGTAGATGTGAGGAGAACTGGGGACAAATTGTACTTGCTTAACTGAAGAGGTGATTTCAGGAAAAAATAGACTTTAATCATTATGTCCTGGGATTAAAAGTTCATGTATTTTAGAATTCTTTATTGAGTACCTACTATGTGCTTCTTACCATACTAGAGTCTGGATATACAGTCATGAGTGAAATAGACGAAGACTCTGCCCTAATAAAACATCCATCCTGGTGAGGAAGACAATACACAAACAACAAAAAAGATACTTACAAATTGTGTTAAGTAATCTGAAGATGACAAGCAGAGTAGTATGATAAAGGGTAACTGGTAGGGGGAGGAGGCACTTAGGGAAGCCTTTCTGAGGAGAGGTCATCGGAATTGAGACTGTAAACATGGGAAGGATCCAGGCGTATGAAGGTGCCTGTAATGGTGTTGGGAGTGGGAGCTGGGGGAGCAGGAGACATCCAGAAAGTGGGACCAGGAAATGCAAAGGATTCAAAGGAAGTAGGAAAGAAGGTCGAGGTGACTGGGGAGAATGACAAGAGATAGGGCTGGTAAAGCAGGCAGGGGCCAGATCATAGAAGCCTTGTTCAAAGTTTAGGCTTTATTGGGAATGACCATTCTTAGAATAGGACATTTTTAATAAACCTATTATCTCTTAGACCAAATGAAAGGTGGCAGTCCTAACCTTGAAGAGCCAACCTATATTTATAAACTGGAATAATTGTGAGAGGTCAGCAGGATGTTGAAAAAGCACTTTATTGTATTCAAAGGCCTGAGACCACTAAGTTCTCAGGCATTTATCACTTGTGAGTGGAGGAGTAGAAAAGTTTAAAAGGCTGTAGCAATAACATTTGAGAAAATGAATAATTTAAAGTGAATGAAATCATGAATAATAAATTGTAAAAAAAGACTCCTCAGTTATGATTAGAGATTCGTAATTTTCATTTTATAGCAAAATATGGTTGGCTGCCATGCATTCCTGACTTACTTCATCTAAGTACAATTAGGCCTAACACATTAGTGCCTTGATATGCAGACTTATGACTGGCTTATTGTGTCGAAACCATTAAATTTTAATGTATTCAGCTTAAACATAAGTGGTCACAGATGATTCATAACCCTGCTCCCTGCTTTTGGTGAAAATGATCGTCAGCAAGAGAATTGTCCCCAATGGCCACACTTATCTTCGTAGTTGATTTCCTAAACATTTTTGTGTCTGTAGGAGACCAGGAATAAACATTGCATAGCTGATGGGTAAAGCACAATGATAATTGCTCTAAAACCGCAAGATATTTAATGATGATAAAGTAGAACTCTGTAACTCTTGACGTTTCCTTTTTAAATTCCTGGTGTCAGGAGGCTATAGGTAGTATAAGCTGCTCTTTAAGAATGGAGCTAGCCAACCATGAGTTGTTTTTTTTTTTTTCTTTAAGAAATAAATGCCAAGAGTTGCCCACAGTTTTATGACCTCATCATTTAGCTATTGGGCGTAGAAGCAGGATGAGTGAGCAGGCTTGCCCTACTGCAGCTTTAGACAGCAGCTTAACCCAATAAAACTAGGACTGTGGCTTGTGCGTTTGAGTCTTCCAGCCTGGTAATTATGTGAATGCTCACCTGACCCAGCCACTCTACCGGTACTGAGAAATCTCATCCCACTATGCTGCTAGCTGAGTTTACTTATCTTGAGCAACCTGTGTAGATGCATGTGATCCGATCCTGTCCCTCTAGAGTTTGAAGTCCTGATTGCCTTCACAGTAAACTCCCAGTTATCTGCCATGACTCATGAATCGCTTCCTGATCTGGCTTCTGTGTGTCCAGCCCCATCTCTTGCACTTGCCACTAACAATGTATGCAGCTACCATTCTGACCTATCTGCAGCTCCCAGGAAGAAGCATGTTCTTTCCTGTCCTCGAGTCTCCCTCGTCCCCGGGCAGGTAGCTAGGATTCCCATCTTGCCTACTCCAGCCAGCTGACTTCTGTGGTTTTTTGCAACTCAGATATTGTCTGAGACCATTCTTGCATCTCCCCACACTCCTGGTGCCCCTGTCTACCTGGGTCATGGCTTCATCCCTGTTTGTGCACGCACACCCTAGATGGGATTGCATTATATTATAATAGATATCAATATGCCTTACCCTAACCCTGCTTTGGGCTCCTTGAGGATAGAGGTTTTGTTTGTGCCCTTGGTACTTCTGGTTGTTAGCACACAGTCTGCACACAGTAGGCCTTCTGTGCTGGATAGATTCGTGTCTGTAACAGATCTCTTTTCTGGCCCTGAAGTGACAGAAAACAGCTGGCTCCTCTCCAAACCAGCCTAGATATCATACCGGATTATTCTTAGTAGTAACAAGATAAGCAAACTTCAGTCTCCTCATTGCATTACAAACAAGTTGCTTCCCTTTCTAAATGAAGACATTTTTACAATCTCTTTACTTAATGAAGGAACATGGTCCAAACTTGCTGTACCCTGTGAAATCCACATGAGACTCATTCATGAACTATTATGAGATGAGCCACACCTGGTTGTAGGCATTGGTTCGGGGCTCTGAGAACTGCTTTGATCAAAGCAAAGTCAAAAGAAGAGAGTTACTGCTTGCTTCTCATCCCTGGTCATTGTCAATTCAGTGGACGGCTGCATCACTGAACAGCCTGTCGCATTACAGAAACACAATAGCATTTTAGGACTGGAGGATAAATCTAAAAGTCTCCATTCTAATACTCTAGGCCATTCTATGTCTAAGATGACCCCAAGAAAGATAGATGTTTATTCTTAAGCATCTCCAGGGATAGAGGCTTCCACAGCCCTCTCAATTATGTGTTCCATTATCTCACCAGCCTTCTCATCAGGAAGATTTTTTCCCTTAATGTCTAATTCTAATCCCTCCTTTCGTCCTGGCTTTGGTGGAAATAAAAAACAAATAACTCAGCAGCACCCACCTACCCTATTTTTTAAATGAAGATGCCAAAATTCCTCCAGGCAGCTTTTTCTTTCTGGTGTTAAATGGACCTAGTTCTCCTATTTTCTCCTTTTGCCATTTCTTGGAAACTCTTCCTTTTAAAAGCCTTCATTGCTCTTCCTGCAGCAGTTTTCAGGGACCGTGCATTTCAGTTCTGTCACTGAATCCTGCAGTTATCTTTTCAATATGCCAATGTGTATAACCTTAGGAAGCCACATAACACACTGAAAAAGAATCGATGGACACTGTTGTCAAGTGCTTTAGAGTTGTAGCGTTCTTCCTCTTTCCAAGTGATCTACTACCGTTGTCCAGTACCCTCCCTCCCCTTGTTTCCATGCTTCAGGATGAAATGTTTCTCCTATTTCTTGCTTCTTCATACAGAACTGTTATGCAGCCGCAACTACAGTGTTTCTGGGTCCTCAGTCTACTTACTACCCTGACAGGTAGCTCAGGGGATGGAGGGAGAAGGAAAGGGGATGGTATTCTCTCCTCTTGCCTTTCCCAGATCCTAGAGGCAGTAGCCAGTAGCGTTGGCAGAAGCTACAGATTCCCAGCTCATGGAACACTGATCTTTTTGGGAATCTGAGGTGAGGACTTGGGAATAATCTGAAAAGTAAGATGAGCTGGAANCTATGTTCTCCTCTAGAATTTTGATGGATTCCTGTCTCACATTGAGGTCTTTCATCCATTTGGAGTTTATTTTTGTGTATGGTGTGAGAGAGTGGTCAAGTTTCATTCTTTTGCATGTAGCTGTCCAATTTTCCCAGCACCATTTATTGAAGAGACTGTCTTTTTTCCACCGGATGTTTTTTCCTGCTTTATCAAAGATTAGTTGCCCAAAGAGCCGAGGGTCCATTTCTGGGTTCTCTATTTTGTTCCATTGGTCTATGTGTCTGTTTTTGTGCCAGTACCATGCTGTCTTTGTGATCACAGTTTTGTAGTGCAGCTTGAAATCCGGCATTGTGATGCCCCCAGCTTTGTTTTTCCTTTTCAACAGTTCCTTGGAGATTCGGGGCCTTTTCTGGTTCCATACAAATTTAAGGACTATTTGTTCCAGTTCTTTGAAAAATGTCCTCGGTATTTTGATCGGGATAGCATTGAAAGTGTAGATTGCTCCGGGTAGCATGGACATTTTAACTATGTTAATTCTTCCAATCCATGAGCATGGAATATTTTTCCGTCTTTTTGTGTCTTCTTCAATGTCTTTCAAGAGTGATTTATAGTTTCTAGAATATATATACTTACGTCTCCGGTTAAGTTAATTCCAAGTTAACGTATANTAAGTTAATTCCAAGGTAACGTATGGTTTTTGGTGTTATTGTAAATGGGATGGATTCCCTAATTTCTCTTTCTTCAGTCTCGTTATTCGTGTATAGAAATGCAACTGATTTCTGGGCATTGATTTTGTATCCTGCCACCTTACTGAATTGTTCTATAACTTCTAATAGTTTGGGAGTGGATTCCTTTGGGTTTTCCATATAGAGTATCATGTCATCTGCAAAGAGAGACAGTTTGACTTCTTCTTTGCCGATTTGGATACCTTTGATCCCTTTTTGTCTTCTGATTGCTGTTGCAAGGACTTCTAGTACTATGTTGAATAATAGTGGCGAGAGTGGGCATCCTTGTCGTGTTCCTGATCTTAAGGGAAAGGCTTCCAGCTTTTCCCCATTGAGAATAATGCTTGCAGTAGGCTTTTCATAGATGGCTTTTATGAGTTGAGGAATGTACCCTCTATCCCTACACTCTGAAGGGTTTTAATCAGGAAAGGATGCTGTATTTTGTCAATATGCTTTTTCTGCATCTATTGAGAGAATCATATGATTTTTGAATTTTTCTTTCTGTATAAAATCTAAGACACTGATAGATTTGCANTTCCTTTGGGTTTTCCATATAGAGTATCATGTCATCTGCAAAGAGAGACAGTTTGACTTCTTCTTTGCCGATTTGGATACCTTTGATCCCTTTTTGTCTTCTGATTGCTGTTGCAAGGACTTCTAGTACTATGTTGAATAATAGTGGCGAGAGTGGGCATCCTTGTCGTGTTCCTGATCTTAAGGGAAAGGCTTCCAGCTTTTCCCCATTGAGAATAATGCTTGCAGTAGGCTTTTCATAGATGGCTTTTATGAGATTGAGAAATGTACCCTCTATTCCTACACTCTGAAGGGTTTTAATCAGGAAAGGATGCTGTATTTTGTCAAATGCTTTTTCTGCATCAATTGAGAGGATCATATGGTTCTTGAGTCTTTTCTTGTTGATATGATGTATCACATTGATTGATTTGCGAGTGTTGAACCACCCTTGCATCCCAGGGAAGAATCCCACTTGGTCATGATGGATAATCCTTTTAATGTACTGTTGGATTTGATTAGCCAGGATCTTTTTGAGGATTTTGGCATCCATATTCATTAGGGATATTGGACTGTAATTCTTCCTTTTGAGGGGGTCTTTGCCTGGTTTGGGGATCAAGGTAATATTAGCCTCATAGAATGAGTTTGGTAGCTTTCCTTCTGTTTCTATTTTTTGAAATAGCTTTAGGAGAATAGGTATTATTTCTTCTTTGAATGTTTGGTAGAATTCCCCAGGAAAACCGTCTGGGCCTGGAGTTTTATTATTTGGAAGGTTGTTTATCACTGACTCAATTTCTTCATAGTTAATTGGCCTATTTAAGAAATCTATTTCTTCCTGTTTCAGTCTTGGTAGTTTATAGGTTTCCAGGAAGGCCTCCATCTCTTCCAGATTGTTTAGTTTTTTGGCATATAGCTGTTGATAAAAGTTTCTAATAATCCTTCCAATTTCATTGGTGTTGGTTGTGACCTCTCCTTTTTCATTCATAATTTTATTAATTTGGGTCCTTTCTCTGTTCTTTTGGATAAGTCTTGCCAGTTGTCTGTCANTCAATTTTATTAATTCTCTCAAAGAACCAGCTTGTAGTTCTGTTGATCTGCTCTACTGTACTCCTGGTTTCTAATTCATTCATTTCTGCTCTGATCNTCATTGATTTCTGCTCTAATCTTGGTCAACTCCTTCCTTGTCAGTGGGTTAGGCCTGTCCCTCTGTTGCTGTTCCAGTTTCTTGAGGTGAGAATATAGAAACTGCATTTTAGATTTTTCTATTCTTTTGAGTGAGGCTTGGATGGCTATGTATTTCCCCCTTAGGACTGCCTTTGCAGTATCCCATAGGTTTTGGACCGTTGTGTATTCATTCTCGTTGGTCTCCATAAATTGTTTAATTTGTTTTTTGATTTCCTGGTTTATCGAGTCATTCCTGAGCAGGATGGTTCTTAGTCTCCGAGTGTTTGAGTTTCTTCCAAATTTCTCCTTGTGGTTGAGTTCCAATTTCAAAGCATCNTATTCTTTTGAGTGAGGCTTGGATGGCTATGTATTTCCCCCTTAGGACTGCCTTTGCAGTATCCCATAGGTTTTGGACCGTTGTGTATTCATTCTCGTTGGTCTCCATAAATTGTTTAATTTGTTTTTTGATTTCCTGGTTTATCGAGTCATTCTTGAGCAGGATGGTTCTTAGCCTCCAAGTGTTTGAGTTTCTTCCAGGTTTTTCCTTGTGGTTGAGTTCCAATTTCAGAGCGTTGTGGTCTGAGAATATGCAGGGGATAATTTCAATCTTTTGGTATTGGCTGAGACCTGTTTTGTGTCCCAGAACATGGTCTATTCTTGAGAATGTTCCATGGGCATTAGAATAGAATGAGCATTCTTTGGTTCTGGGGCGTAGTGTTCTATATATATCTTTGAGGTCCGACTCGTCGAGTATGGCATTCAAAGCCTTTGATTCTTTGCTTAGTTTTTGCCAGGGTGTTCTGTCTATTTCTGATAGTGGGGTGTTGAGGTCCCCTACTATTAACGTATTTTTATCTATATGTCTCTTTATTCTGGTTAAGAGTTGGCTTGTGTATCTTGCTACTCCCCTCNATAGTGGGGTGTTGAGGTCCCCTACTATTACTGTGTTCTTATCTATATGTCTCTTTATTTTGGTTAAGAGTTGGCTTGTGTATCTTGCTGCTCCCCTGTTGGGGGCATATATATTAATAATTGTCATATCCACTTGTTGAATACTTCCTTTAAGAATAATATAGTGCCCTTCTGTATCTCTCTCTATGGCCTCTAGTTTAAAATCCAGTCTATCTGATATGAGAATTGCTACTCCAGCTTTCTTTTGAGGTCCATTTGCGTGGAAGATGGTACTCCATCCCCTTACTCTAAGTCTGAATGCATCTTTGGGGTTCAAAATGAGTCTCTTGTAGACAGCAAATGGATGGGTCATGTCTTTTATCCAATCTGCAACCCTGTGGCATTTTATGGGAGCATTTGGGACCATTTAGATTGATAGAGATTATTGACAGATATGATTTTAATGATGCCATTTCTCTTTAAAGTCTTTGTATCGGTTGTGACTTGCTGCTCTGTATCACTCTTGGGGCCTTTTTACCTTTATAGAGCCCCCCTTAATATCTCCTGTAGGGCTGGTTTCGTGGTTACGAAATTGGTTAATGATTGGCGATTTTGGAACGTCTTTATTTCTCCATCAATTCTGAATGACAGCTTTGCTGGATAAAGGATCCTTGGCTGCATGTTTTTCTCTGAAAGAGCTTTAAAAATGCCCCCCCAAGCCTTTCTCTCATTCCAGGTCTCTGTAGACAGGTCTGACGTAATCCTGATACCTTTGCCTTGGTACGTGAGAAATTTCTTTGCCCTGGCCGCTTTCAATACTGTATCCTTGGATCTAATATTTGCGAATTGCACTATGACGTGACGTGGTGTAGGTTGTCGTGGTTGAGTNATCCTTGGCTGCATGTTTTTCTCTGAAAGAGCTTTAAAAATGCCCCCCCAAGCCTTTCTCTCATTCCAGGTCTCTGTAGACAGGTCTGACGTAATTCTGATACCTTTGTCTTGGTACGTGAGAAATTTCTTTGCCCTGGCCGCTTTCAATACTGTATCCTTGGATCTAATATTTGCGAATTGCACTATGACGTGACGTGGTGTAGGTTGTCGTGGTTGAGTTTGGGAGGGGTCCTCTCTGCCTCTTGGACATGAATGTTTGTTTCCTTTGCTAGATTAGGGAAGTTTTCAGCTACAACTTGTTCAAATATCTCTTCTAGACCTCTGTTTTTCTCCACCCCCTCGGGGATGCCGATGATTCTGACATTGGGACGTTTCATTGAGTCAGTAATCTCCTGTAACCTACATTCTTGAGCGTGGACTTTTTTGAGTCCAGATTCTATTTTAGCTTTCTCTTCTACTAACCCATCCTCCAATTCACTGATACGTTCTTCTTCCTCATTCACCCTGGCTGTCAGAGCCTCTAGTTTTGACTGCATTTGGCTCATAGAATTTTTAATTTCTGCCAGATTCGCTCTCATTTCCACCCTTAGAGATTCTATATTCTCATTAACATTTTCGTTAATACTTTTTTCAAGTCTACACATCATCTTGACCATTGTTACTCTGAATTCCATTTCTGATAATTTGGTTATATCCATATCCATTAATTCTGTGGCAGAGGCCATAGACTCATTGTCTTTTCTTTGCTGGGGGGGATTTCTCCTTTTCGTCATTCTGATGAGGAGAGGTTGTGGGATTGTCCAGAGCCCAAACTATTGACTGGGACCCAGGCCGTGCGCCCTTGTTTTATAGGGATCTTAGGGATGTGGGCTTCTTGATTTTTCAGCCTGCCTCTGGGGGAGGGGCCTGCCGTGCTCACACTCAGGCACCCCTGTTTGGGTAGCATCTCCGTGTCCCCTGCAAGGGGGGATGGGGATGGGCACACCGTGAGCCGGTGTTTCCAGGCTTTTGTTCTCTGGCGGCTTTCCCTGGCAGTTTGCTGTGCCTCTTCTGAGGAGTCAGAGCAGCAGTAGCCGAATCTCAGCCTCTGTCTCAGAACAGAGGGATCGCGGACCATTCTCCACTGATGTTCTGTCCACTTTAACTCTGTTACCGTTGGTGCTGCTCCACCCTGCAACGTGCCAGGATGTGCGCCCCACACCCGGCGCCCCAGCTCTCACTTCCAGGGCCAGCGCACTTCTGTCCTTTGTGTTTCTAATACCGCCAGCCGCCAGCTGCCCCACGTGCTCCCGGAGCTCCTGGTCTCAGTCTGGATCCAGTGAGCACACCAGAGCTCCGTTTCAGTCTGATGGCATGCGTTCCCCAGCTCACGGTCTCAGTCTGCTCTCTCACGGGTGCTGGTCCGTGAGTCCGCCCGCTCCCCGGTGCAGGTGGCTACCGCTTCCCGGAGCCCGAATGCTTCGGCTTCCTCCCCCTTCCGTTTTTCTTCCGATATCTGTGCGCGGATTCACGGCTTCCTGCTTCGTACCTCAATACTCAGCGCTGGAGATGTTCATTTGTAGAGATCCAGATGTATCTTCCTGCGTCTCAGGCTGATTCCGTGGATGTTCAGGCTGGTCTGGTACCTATCCAACTCGACTCAGGGCACCGGCTGAGAAAGGTGTCCCCTACTCCTCTGCCATCTTAACTCCCCTCCTCCTGCCATACAGGGCATTTTAAGGAACATCTAGTTAGCCCTTAATTACCTTTGAAAATCAAAGGAAGAAATTGATGTGCATGGCTAGTGGACTGAATATTAAGTCTCTGTAGTATGCAATAGAGGATAACAAACATTAGTAAGCATGTTTGGAGGATTCCTCAAGGAGGGATTTCTTATTAAATGTGCATGTCTGTCACCTTGGGCTATTTAAAATTAACTATAACTAATCAAAAGGAAATGAAATATGTATTTCTCTTGCTTCTATGGAAAGGTACCATTTGACTAAAGTTTCATCCTGCTGACAGGGCAGAATTCCATCTTCCCCCTAAATTGAATTAATTGGTTTCCGCTAAATCAAGTGCATGCCCCATTGTATGGCACAATCCTTAAGCCTCAACTAAACTTGAAGCATCTAAGATACAAAAACTTAAAAAGCCTAGTATCTTGGAAACTTAGTGATAGAAACCATAGAAATAAGAAGGAGACATTCTTAATATTTTTTTATACAACCAAAAATATGCCCATTTTGATGACCTATGTTGATGCAATGGAAAGCATGAATACAGTGTAATCATTATTAGGGAGTGTATTGTTTTACTTACTTACTACCTTGCTAAGGCCTAGGCAACTGCAATGGGTCTTATGAATGTAAATCAGAAATAGTGTCAAAAGGGAACTCAAGATGTGTTGTGTATCATCTTGAATATCAAAATGGCAATTTCAGATCAATAATTAAATAAGTAATTTGCAAGATGCTATGTAGGTTCTTGCCTATATTTTGGCTCCAGATTTTAAAACATCTATATATTTCACTTCAACTTTAAACCAGGGTCAGACCACTGAAACCTGAGATCTAAAAATGGGCTTCTTGTTAGGATCAGTGATAACTCTTTCACTTAATTCGTTCTCACCCTATGGGTATCATCCTTTTAAAAGACTACTTTTAGAAGCATTTACAGTCCCCACAAACACAGGAGACAAAGTCTACGCAGAAAAAAATCATTCTGTTTGAGCCACTTCTGACATCATTCTGATCTGAAGTCAAGACATTGATTAGAAAATTGAATTTAGTGACTTTTTTTACGGCCCACTTTACAACTGCCCTCTATCTTAGAAAGGAGACAGTGTGGTGTTTTTGCCTCCAAAGAAACAGTGTGTATTTTTGGCTTCTTATCTGGCACTTTAAAAGCAACTTTTTATTTTAGTCTAGTGTAAAATTGATTCTCATGTGAGTAACTCAATCCTCTATGGCTATTGAGTTGCACGTACGGGTCAGTTTAGCTGCACTGCATACTGTAAATGATGGTGAAGGGAAGGAATGTCTGAGTAGGAGTGCAATATAATGTCTCTGCCAATCCACATTCAGTGCTAAAGCATGAGATGAGTCATGAGATGCGAAGTGAGAGCTACTTTGAACAGTGTTTACGGTGGGCCTTATTGCATAGATTGGAGTATTTGAAAAGGAAGCTAGGTTAAAACTTCAGGTCTTAGTATGTTGCTGCCAATAAGACTAAGTACTTACTGGAACTTATGCTTTATTCATTTTAGCTTTGAAAGATTTTTTAAAAATCTTGCCTGGAATTCCATCAGTTTAAAAAATACATTTCATTATACTATTGTGTCTTATTTTAAAGATAAGGATTGTCTTCTTTTAGGCTGTCTTCTCTTTGTTTTATTGGCAAATGAGGGAGAGAGAGACAGAGAGAGAGAAAGAGAGAGAGAGAGACGGGGGCAGGGGAGAGAGATCTTTTTTATTTGCATCTTGGTTATATTATAGTGTAACTTATCTGCTGTGGATCTATTCTGACACTGTCCACTCTATGCTCCTCTCTCACCATATTTGTAACTCTCACCTATAACACCTCCTGCATTTCAGTTTTGGAAGGCATTTTAATATAAGGCAAACAACATATAATTAGTTGGAGGTGATGTGTTGTGGTTTGGGAGCATGATATATTGAGGCAGGCTGATACAGATTTGTATTCTAGTCTGTCACTTGCCATGTGGTTTTTTTTCCTTTCTCTTTTATTGAATTACAATTGACAAACAATATTATAGTAGCTTCAGGTGTACAAGAGAGTGATTCAATTATTTTATATATTACAAAATCCTCACCATGATAGGTCTAGTTACCATCTGTCCCCATAGAAAGTTATAACATTACTGACTGTATTTCTTATGCTGTACATTACATACCAGTGACTTATTTTTTTATTTTTAATTTTTTAAAGATTTTATTTATTCATTGGAGAGAGTGAGTGAGAGGGAGGGAGAGGGAAAGAGAATCTGAAGCAGACTCCACAATGACCACAGAGTCCGATGTGGGTCTTGATCCATGATGGTGAGATCAGGACTTGAGCCGAAACCAAGAGTAGGATGCTTAACCGACTGAGCCACCCAAGTGTCCCAAGTGACTTATTTTATAACTGGAAGTTTGTACCTCTTAATCCCCTTCACCTATTTCTCCCATCTCTCCACCCTCCTCCCATCTGGCAAGCAATAGTTTGCTATGAGCCTGTTTCTGTTTTGTTTTGTTTCTTCATATGTTTTGTTTTTTAGACTGGTCTTGTGATTTTTGAGCAAGTAATTTAACCCTTCTGAGTCTCTGTCTCCTCAACTGATATAATAGCATTGTGAAGACTGATTGAGATAAAGCAAGGAACACAGCATAGGACCTGCCCCATAGGAAACACTCAATTCATGTTGATTTTTTGTTTTATTATGATTATTATGATGGAAAATGATTTATTCCTTTTTGCGTCAGATGTTCTAAAACTGCCATGGAAGATTACATAAAGAAATTCTTGGCTGTTACTTTAAAGCCCTGATCAATTTCTTCTGGAAAAGAGGTGAAAATGTAATGTGTTCTCATTCTATGATGAGAATAACAATCTCACAAATATTTCTGTGTTGCCTTACCAGGCATTTGAGATTGAAAGCAGATCCAGCCTGTTTCTCCAAAAACTGAACTCATTGCTGGGAGATAATCTCTCTTTCTGAAGTAAAGAATTATTTGTACTAATTTTTTGGAACTAACACTTAAGAATCCCTGGCTGTGAAACTGTAGTATAGATATAACATCAGAAGGAAGTATTTGCAGAGCGTGGTGGGTGAGGCTACGTGGGCAAGTGGAAGTAGCTTAAAGGTTGGTATTGGATGAACCTATTTAAATCCAGATTCTACCTAGTCATTGTAGATCATTTGCACCAGTGTCATTTCTAAAATGATGCTTATAATGCCTAATCCACAAGGGTACTGAAATATTAAAAAAAAAAAAAAAAAGAAAACATACTTACGGTAGCTGAACCTCGTATCTGTCTCAATTTAGGTGCTTAGTAAATCCTCTTGTCCCACCTGTGTTTGAGGTAGTTCAACATGGAACTATTGACTTGCCCTGCTTTCTAAGCCCTCTGACTTTGAACCTTCGTGTCTGACCCATTACCATGCCTACGTGATGTGAGGAAGCCTGGTCCTGTCATAGAAGTTGCCTGGTAGAGTTTCAGGAAAACATGACTTAAAGAAATATAAAGTAGTTATCTGTTTACTGACTAAAACATTAGTGAACTGGCAGGAAACTCATCAGTGCTAACTAATGACTTCTTCCTTACTAGTCTTGTACTCAACATAAGGGTGTTATTTAACACTTTATTTTCTTCTGTTCTTTCTCTTGATCCCCTGTATTTTTTGTTTTTCTTGTGACACATGAAGATAGCAGAGATTATTTTAAATTCTATATTTAGTTCAAAGCTCCCAGGTTGTGGGTATTCTCTTGCCATTGAAGGAGAAAGACCACGCATGTCATCACTTAAGTTTTAACAGCCTGTCTTCAGGGCTGACGTGGAGACTTGCATAGCAGTCAGTATCCATGTAGGGTCAAAAGCAGAGCCCAGATCAATACAAAACATTAAGGCTATCAGTTCCCCAGATGAGCTGTCTGTTTTAAGTATGACAGTAAACCATAGCTATAAATAGAACACTTCCTAGACAGCAGCTACAGAGTGTTTGTTTATACAGGTACAAGGTGGGAAGTGGAAGGGACTGTGTCTCAGGATCTGATTTGGATCACTTATTTATTGTTAGAAAAAAGCACAGAGAGTGTGGTCTGCAGATAACATCTGGACTAGTTTTATCTCCAAATGTCTATTTAGGTTTGTTTCCTTTAGACGTAGATTCTGTTGATTTCTGTCTTATGGGTCACAGACTCCACTTTATGCTTCGCACATTCACATATATATATAGAGAGAGAGAGAGACAAAATTTTGATATATACTGATGAGAAAGCTTGCTTCTCATTTTTGTTAGGGTATTGGCATAATGTTAGGTTGGTGATCAAGAAATGCTACAGATAAGCAGTAATGTTTTTTGAAAAAGATGTCTATACTTTTACTAATTTTGAAAGATCTCACATTGCAATATATATGTATGTATGTGTCTATGTACCATGTATCTGTAATCTAATATATATGGAATATGCTTGTACAATATAGATTACATTACATATTACATATTATGAAATATATGTATTTATATATATTACATTATAAATTATCCATATTACAAAATACATATATATGTTTTAATTCTCATGGTAAGTTATTTCCTGAAAGAGAGTAAATTCTGAGACTAACCTCAGCTTTAAAGTTCCTATTCAAAGAAGAGAACCAAATATTTCTTTTTTTTTTTTTAAGAGAGAGAGAAAGAGTGTGCACATGCATGTGAGCAGGGGTGGGGAGGGCAGAGAGAGAGAATCTTAAGCAGGCTCCACCTGCAGTGTGGAAAGCCCCCCACTCCTGCAGGGCTCGATCTCATGACCCTGAGATCATGACCTGAGCCGAAATCAAGAGTCAAATGCTTAACTCACTTAGCCACCCAGGCTCCTCAAGAACCAAGCATTTCTAATAAGGACCTTCTGATCTAAAAATTAAAGAGGACTTGCTCTATGTGTTTGTTTGTTTCAAAGTAGTATCTGTGATTTGGAAGGTAGAGAGAAAAGAATCAGTGCCTTTCAGATTTAAACCCTCGTTTGCTGTTTTTATAGCTCTGGTTATTATCAGAGTACTATCTTTTTCTTTTTTAACAAGGTGAATTAGTGAGTCATTACTATATGTATAAGTACATATTTGCCAAAAAGTTATAAAATACATATGTTATTAATATAAAGACAAAACTTTCAAATAAAAGATTCTACATTGGCTTAAAATTTCATTGAAGAAGAATGTACATTGAAAAATTAGAGACACATTTACCCAAAGAAAATTATAAGAACAAATATTAGACCCTTTATGTTAAGAGTATGAATAGCCACGATTCAAGAACATGAGAAAATAACCATATGAGGAACTAAATTTCCCCAGGTTGTATGTTCTGTCCAGGTGATGGTTCCGTGGGATAGTGAGGACTATATAAGGAATCGTACTCAGATTCTTTTCCCCCTCAGAATGGAAGCCTGATGTCATATTGAAGTAGATTTAACTAGATCTGTATTACTTAAGGGATCCCGAAATTAGATCCAGTCAGTTCTCTATTAAGTACTTAGGGTGAGCCTACCTGAGACTGTATCTTTTTTTTATAGTTATAAGACTTTATTTTTTATTTTTTTTATTATTATGTTCAACTAGCCAGCATATAATACATCATTAGTTTTTGATGTAGTGTTCAGCGATTAATTAGTTGTGCATAACACCCAGTGTTCATCACTACACGGCCCTCCTTAATACCCATCACCCGGTTACCCCATCCCCCCCATGGCCTCCCTTCTATAACCCTCAGTTTGGTTTCCAGAGTCCAGAGTCTCTCATGGTTTTTCTCCCTCTCTGATTTCTTCCCATTCAGTTTTCCTTCCCTTCCCCTGTGGTCCTCCGCACTATTCTTTATGTTCCACATATGAGTCAAACCATATGATAATTGTCTTTCTCTGTTTGACTTATTTCACTTAGCATAATCTCCTCCAGTTCCATCCATGTCACTGCAAATGGTGGGTATTCATCCTTTCTGATGGCTGAGTAATATTCCATTGCAATATAAACCACATCTTTATCCAATCATCTGTTGCTCCTTCCACAGTTTGGCTATCGTGGACATTGCTGCTATGAACATTGGGGTGCATGTGCCCCTTCTTTTCACTACATCTGTATCTTTGCGGTAAATACCTAGTAGTGCAATTGCTGGGTTGTAGGGTAGCTCTATTTTTAACGTCTTGAGGAACCTCCATACTGTTTTCCAGAGTGGCTGTACCAACTTGCATTCCCACCAACAGTGTAAGAGGGTTCCTCTTTCTCCACATCTTCACCCATACTTGTTGTTTCCTGTCTTGTTAATTTTTGCCATTCTAACTGTGTAAGGTGGTATCTCTTTGTGGTTTTGATTTGTATTTCCCTGATGGCTAGTGATGCTGAACATTTTTTCATGTGTGTTAGCCATTTGTGTGTCTTCTTTGGAGAAGTGTCTGTTCATATCTTCTGCCCCTGAGATCTTACCTTTATGCCTTTCTTTCCATCTGATGATGTAGTGTTCTTTATTAAACCTGAAAATATGTCCATTCATTCATTTTCCCAGCAGCATTCAAACTCAGCAGAGTCTCTCCTTTCTTCTAAGTATTTACATTTTTAAAAAAGATTTTATTTATTTATTTGACACAGAGAGAGGCAGCGGGAGAGGGAACACAAGCAGGGGGAGTGGGAGAGGGAGAAGCAGGCTTCCCGCTGAGCAAGGAGCCCAATGTGGGGCTTGATCCCAGGACCCTGGGATCATGACCTGAGCCGAAGGCAGATGCTTAGCCACTGAGCCACCCAGGCGCCCCTAAGTATTTACATTTAATATTACACATATTTCCTTGGATCCCAGGACTCTCCATAGCTGTTGATATTTCTTTCTCTTTCTTTCAAAGTCAAATTTTTCTGAAACCATCTCTCTTGTTAACTTTCTGGACCTAGAGCAGCATTTGGTGCCACTGACCGTTCCTTCCTCATTAAAGTAATATTCCCTGATTCCATGATCCTACTGTCTCATCTTGTTGGCTTCTCCTTCTCAACTTCCTTTGTGGGCCTCTCTTCCTCTTCCTAGCCTGAAAACTTGATACTCACTCAGGTTCTGTCCTTGCCTCTCTTCTTTCTTACTGGCTGATTTTAATTTCTGTCATTAGTCTTTCTGTATACTAATGACTTCCAGATTTTTATTGTCACTACATCTCTCCCAAGCTCTAGCTCCATATATCCAGCCACTCGTTGGCCTTATCCACTTGAATATGACGTATACATCTTAAGCTCACATTTTCAGAAACTGAAGCCATCATCGTCCATATCCCACCCTACCTCAAGACCTCTTCTCTTTGTACTTCATATCTTAGATTAATACTGCCCCTTGTTTAGGTGCCTGGGCTAGTCACATTCATGCATAAAATCTCTTGTCTCAAGCCTTTGCTCTCTGTCCTCACTGTCTCTAGTTTGTTCTGGGCTACTGCTCTTGCTATATTTGCTTTGTTGCAACAGCTTCTTCTCTTTTCTGCTAGTCTTTCTTCTTCAATACATTTTCTACATTTCAGAACATGTAGGAAGAACCCCCTTGGCTTAAATCTTAACTTCAGCAGCTCCCATTGTTTCCAGGATTAAGTCCAAATTCCTCACCATGGTAGCAGGTCCTACATCACCTCATAATCTCATATTGGCTTCTTTTCTAGCTTTGCTTCCTACTCCATGACAGGAGCAAGCTGCGTTTTTCTCTTTACTATAAACATTTGCATATGGATCCCTCTTTGGAATGACTGCCTCTTCCTACCTTACCATTTTTGTCTAGCCAGTTCCTCATTGACCTTCATATCTCTGCTTGCATGATGTCTCTTCCAGAAGCTCCCACTGACATCCCCACTTCCTTCCTCCTGCTCACCAAATCAAGGTTTTGTGTTTCTCCCATGTAGGCCTATAGCTTACCATATCATAGCACTCACCCCAGTGTGTTAATTCCTTTTTATTCTCAACTTTCAACTCTAGACTACAAGTTCCTTTAGTTTAAAGATGTTGAAACTTGTTGGTAGTTCCTGGAATATAGTGTATGCTTGAAAAGTATTTCTTGAATTAAGTGTATACATGAATTACTGTGACTGTTCCTTACTGTTTCCATGGAGGTTTTGCTGGTGTCATCATTTATCTTATCTTCTCTCAGCTTCAGAGTCTCTCTCCTAATTTCATATGAGAACTTAAAAGTATGTTGAACATTATTGCATTGTTGAGGAAAAGTAAAATGCCATATAGTATTACAGTAATCTTCCCTCAGGTAAGAGGGAAGGAATATAAGAAAATATACTTGTGTCTGCTCATTTGTGCATAAGAAAACAGGAAGGATAAATAAAAAACTAAAGAGATTGGTTACCTATGGGAGTGAATGGTAAAGAGGGAAGTAATGGCAAATGGGAAGGAAGGGGGGACATGGGAATAAGATAGCAGGGAAACAGAGGGAACAATTCTAAGAATCTTTTTTTAATATTATTTGATTCCTGGAATCATCATAATCTTTTTCGTATTCCTTCTCTTAAAATAGATAAATAAAACCAGCTTGTGGGAGAACCCAAAATGTAATATAAAATGTAACAGATAAGGGGTGCCTGGGTGACTCAGTTGGTTAAGTGTCTGCATTCAGCTCAGGTCATGATCCCAGGGTCCTATGGTAAAGCCCTGCGTCAGGCTCCCTGCTCAGAAGGGAGTCTGCTTCTCCCTCCGTCCTTCCCCCCTCTGCCTGCCCCCCCTCATGCTTGCTCACACACTCTCTCTCTCTCTGAAATAAATAAATAAAATCTTAAAAAAAAAAAACACCAAAATGTAACAGATAAGCCTAACTCTATTGTGAATTAATAATATATCCACACTGAAGAGAGTGGGAAAGAAAAGCACTAAGCTGAATAATTTTAAAAAATGGTATTTTGATTAGAAATTATGAGACTAAGGACAAAAAAGAACTGTACACAAATGTAGTACTCAAATTAGTGAATCTGTTTCTCAAAGAGTTGTGGGTCATCAGTTCTGAAACTGCATTATGTATACTAAAATTAAGCAAAGAAGTTAAATTATGGAGGGGAGAACCCTGTGATTGGACTGAAAAATCACAAGTAGTAGTATGAACTCAAGGTTTTATCTATACATAGGTGTAAATACAGATACATAGATACAAAAATAAAATAGATGTATGTGTGTGTGTGTGCCCATGTGTGCATGGTTAATATACACCATATGTCCTTGCTCTGTCTGCTGAGAGGGCCTAGAATCGAAGACATACTAGCAGAGCGAGCATTCCTGGTGTCCAGGTTTTGGTTTGTGATGGTGATCTCTAATAAAAGAACAAGCCTAATTATATAGGTAATGCATGCTTACCTTTAAAAGTAGCTTTATGTTCTGCTTTTCTTCCTTTATCAAAAGGATTGTCCTGTGTCTAAAGAAGCATTTCTCAAGATTCGAAGTATATCTAAATGCAAGGGATTTTTACGTTAAAAATAAACAGTAATAGCTCCTTCTACAAGACAAGAGATGTATAAATTTTTATAACTTGAATGACCTAAAAGGGAACCAAAGCTTCTTGAAGAAGTAGTTGATTCTAGACCAAAGGCAGGAAAACATGAGATGAGCCTGGAGCATCTTACTGTGCCAGAAAGCCTGAAAGCATGTTCCAAAGACAGAAAACCCAGCTTCCAGGAGCTACCAACAGCCAAAGCTGGAACAGTTTTGAGCAACAAAATAAATAATGATAGCACTGTTGTATAATCCATAGAATTAAATAAATATCCATGAATCCATATTGACCTAAGTAAATTGCTGAATAAATAAATGGGTGAGAAGGGACAGAACTTTCTTTCAGTAAAAATCCATTTAATAAATGTAGAAGGAATGAGGGATATGCAAAATCACCATTAGGCAGACACCACAATAATAATTATTGTAGGTGAGTGCTACCGCTGGATGCCAACACTGGTAGGGGAAAGTTTGAGAAACAGGAAATATCCCCCAATATGTTTATTAATTATAAAGAGAAAAAATATTACTTAACAGCAGAGAAAACTGGTAGAGACACCTTAACCAAATGATCACTGTCAACATCACTTGTAATAAGACACACTAACGTCATATACCCCTGATATGAGGTGCTAAAAAGTGCACAAACGTCACTTCTGTGGTATTCTTAACAAAAGCACATGTCCCCACGAGGAAACATCAAACTAAAACAAACCGAAAAATATTCCAAGAGATAACACTACAACTTTTAAAGTGTCAAGGTCACAAGAGATTGAGGACTTCACACCAATGAGAGGAGACAAAGGAGATATAATGACTAAAAGCAATGTGGAATCCCAGATGGTATCCTGGAAAAGAAAAGGGACATTTATGGAAAAACTGGTGAAATTTGAATAAAACCTGTAGGTTAACTAGTTAACAATATTATATCAGTGTTAGCTTCCTGGTTTTGATAATTGTACTGTGGTTGTAGAAGGTGTTATATAGGTGAAGAGTATATGGGAACTCATACTATTTTTCCTCGACTTTTTCTGTAAGTCGAAAATCATTTAAAATAAAATTTTTTATAAATAAAAGCAACAAACATGCTTTAGGATTTCCTCTTAAACAAACAAATACAAGCACTTTGGATAAAACTATTAGGGTAAACTTTGATTGATTTGTTTCACCTTATTTTAGCCCTCATCTCACCTCTGGTAAGGATGGTAATGAACAGTGAATAGTCAAGTTGGAGGAGTAGAAAAAAAGCAAGGTATGAGAGCATTAAGTCCTAAATAATTGAAGGTTGGCTATGTAGTTGCTTCCAATTTGCATGTACAAAGCTATTTGCACCTAGCTTGACGGTTTTAGTGCTAGCATCCAGTCAGTGATGATGTTCCTTGCCTTCAGGCCACTCACTGGTAGAATATTAAAGCAGAAAGGGGCCTTGAACAGCTCCTCCATGGTGTATGTGTGGTCCTAAAGCCCAGAGTCTTGCCCAATATCCCAGAGCGGTTTAGCAGTGAGCTACAGCTAGGTCTCCAAAGACCTGACCACATGCTCCTCCCACCTATACCACATCATCTTTTCTTTTACAAACACCAAACCCTGGCATGAAGTTAGAAAGCTTTTTTCAAATTGTAATTATAAAAAAAAACTAAAGAACTTGTTTTTGAATTTCACCTTTTAAGCTCCAGTTTTAGCTGCAACCTTTGCCCCTTGCCTTATACCAACCTTGTGTCAATGGTGTGCAACAAATGCCTATGTAGTGCTTCCTGTGTGTGCCAGACATGTTTCTAAACACATTATAAATATTAAAGCATGTACTCCTTGCATCACCCAGTGAGGCAGGCACAATTTCAAATGAAGAAAACAAGGCCCAGCCAAGTGAAGGAATTCATTCAAGGTCACATACTTCAGTAGTCCAGTTACTAATTGTAGGATCAGGTCCTGACAGCACAGGCCGGAGGATGTTTGCCTATATCTTTCTTCTTTGCCTGCCATCTTTGGTGACAGAGGCAGAGATCCTCTGGGACCACACAGGTAATCCTAGTAGTTTCTGGTATAGGGAGAAATAAGTATGTCTATTGTACTGGGGGTCATGGGGAATACATGTAGTTTTAGGAGGGGTTATGTTTTGAAGGCGGTAGAAAGACTAGGAAGAAATGTGAAAAGATATTTTTAAGCTATTTTTTCTTTTCTTTTGGCAGTCGATTATCATTTTCAAATTTAAAATATGCAGCTGTTAAGCTCCATTTTTTGAAGTTACAGCTTGGATTTGCTTCCTACTCTTAATTAAGAGAATTCATCTCTCTATTCAAAAGTGGGGTGCTTATCTGGCTTCTGTCATGTAACCTTATCTGAATTGAACACGGCTGGCAATAGGTTGATTAGCCACTGTTAAGTCCAGGACTTCAGGCTGGTAAATATTTGTCTTAAAAAAAAAAAAAGAGAAAGAAAGAATTAAAAAAATAGATGTTCCAACCTCTCCCAAGAAGAGGAGGATAGAGAAAATTGATGCTATGTGCTTTCTTTTGGCTCAGTATTCTTTTCAACTTTTCGGTGAATAAGGGTGGTGCTCTCCAGGATTCAATCACTACGAAACAGTTCCTCGGTATTCTGAAAACCTTATAGAAATGTCCTCATTTCTGAGAAGGCTTAAGGCTTGATTCTGCTATATCTTTGTCCTGTCGCTTAATTTTTATTATTATTTATAATAACTGTGTTATTATAATGCTTTCACATAAATTATGAGTTTGACTTCCACATCAACACTGAAACAAGGAGGGAAGTTACCACCACTGTATTGAGAAAAGTAAGGCTTCGAGATTTCAAGCAGTTTGCCCAGCATTGCACCAGTATTTGTTCTACCATATTATGTGGACAACTCCCGCGCAGGATATATTCTGGAGCCCAGAAATAACATAATTGTTCAACTGTGGCCTGGTATGGAGCAAGACAGTGTCAGGGATGGCCTTTTTTCCCCACAAGTAGTCAGTCATCTGCTTGTGCTGGCCCTTTAAGAGTGATTTTGCATTTCTCCGCTTATTTCTCTCTTTTTGGTAGAGAACTGTGCTAAAAACTTGAAGCCTAGTTTTGGCAAGTTCTGGAAGACAAGCCGGAAATCACATAGGAAGTAGAGCGTGTTACCGCTTACCTTGCACAATCTCTTATGCCACAGCCTGCAACAAAATATTAACAGGGTATCAGGTAGGAATGTCTGTTTTTACGTTGCTTTGCCTTTTAGGAAGGACTCCTCACAGCCATGTTCTGAGATTCATGAGCTGTTAAAATCTATCCCATATCAGTGTATAAGCTTTCACATTTCCTACATCTGGGACAAAGGGAAATGGTGTAGTCTTCCATCTGGATTCAGAATATACTTAGCAAAGAAAAAGCATATGCAAAAAGTAGTATGAGGCATTGGAGTAAAGCCTGAAGGAAGCATGCATTAAACGTACCAGAACATGAAAATCCTCAGTGTTCAAGGGAGACAATTCAGCTTAGCTTTAGGCCGCCGCCTTTTGTCTGCTCTGCTTTCCCACCAGTCTGCAGGGCTGTCTGCTCCATGTTCAGAAGGCTACAGCTCACTCTTTGGCCCAAAGTCCTAACAGCTTGAAAATCTTAGCATTGGATATTTCTATTTGAAATCCCTAATAAAAGTGGGAAAATTTTGAGGGGCCATCCTTTTCAGTGTTTAGCTTGGAACTCATCCTGTCCTTCAGGGTCCTCCAAAGACTAACCACTTCATCCTCTGAAACACTTCATTATGAGCTGAAAAGGAGCCAGAACGAAAGACCCTATTCTATCTGAGATGGAACAGGACAGTATGTTTGTCTTGTTCCCAATATTGCCAGGTCTTAGGGTCACTAAACCATTCACTATCTCAAGTTGGTCTTATTTATTTGTGTCATGCAAGGGAAATTTATTTTCTAAATTGTTTAGAGTTTGAATATATTTATTACACTCTTTGGAAGCCTTGTCCTGAGGTACTGAGGTTTGTTTTCCATCAATTTGAGCCTCAAACTTAAAAGAGTTTCAACAGTGGCTGGGATATTACCTGTCATTTTAATGATCAGATGAAGAGAAGTTGAATTATGAGATGACCTGGACAACAACCAGACTTCAGAACCCATTTTAAGAGTGTTAGTGAGCTGCCCAGAACTCTTGATGGTGGTAAAAAAAAAAAAGAAAAGAAAAGAAAAGAAAAAGAAATTAAATGTCAGCCAAGCTTTTCAAGACAGATTAGAGAATTACCCAATTCCCTCAACCTCTTCACTCTATGTCTAAGGCAAATGTTTGTTTAAAATTTTTAAACTAAGCAGTTTACGTTCAACTGGATGAATTTCATTCATTTGAACAATAACCAAAAAAGATAGTCTGTAGTGTTTGTTCCATAGCTGGTATATTCTTAGCTAAGAACATTCTTTTGTGTGACAGTACTTAAAATTAGAACACCATAAATGCAGCAAAAAGTTTTATTTGTCATGTAGTTTTAACTAATTGATTTATGATAATAAAAATAATAGTTGCTAACATTTGTTGACTGTTTTTATATGCCTGGCCTATCCTTATGTAGTTGTCTCATTTAGTCTTCTCAAAAATCCATGAGATAGGTTCTGTTGTTCCCCCACTTTATAGATGACGGAACAGAGGCTTCCATTGTTTAGATGCCTCACCTAAGACCTACAGCTGTGGAGCTCCAGCTGAAGGCCCACGAGTCTAACTCCAGCCCTGTGCCCTTATTAGTATAGACAGTTTTCTGTTTTGAAGCTCAGTTCATCTAGGTGGTGTGGTCAATTGATGACAGGTTTACTGGATGAACCCTTGAGAACAGAATGTTAATCATGGAACATTGCCTAGCAGAGAGAGTGGAAGAAGTTGACAATTTTTTAATGTGTGTATTTGGCATCCACAAAATACAGTTGTAGGCACTTGAGAAGTTCATGGAAGTTGGGTAGAAATGAAGTTAGGTAGTAATCAAGAAGTAGAATTGCTTATTTGGATGTGGAATGATTACTATTCATTATGTTCCCAGATGAAACTTTTTTCTTTTTTAAGTGATGGATACCCATATGCTGCTCATAAGAGATCAGAGAAAACATCAAAGAATCCTACAAGAGACTGAACCAGAGAGTGTCCTGGGAGATTGTTAAAGGGTAATTTCACCAGGGGGAAATTTTTTGCAGATAAAACAGTCTCTTCTAGAAATAGCTGAAAGGGATATGACAGAAATCATTCCAGTTCAAACATATATAGGGAGACGGATTCAGCCAGGATGCTAGGATAACTTCTATTTTTTCAGTTTTATAGGCTGGGGGTTTCCACGAATATCACTGAGATCCAAGATTTGGTAACTTGGAGGGTTGGGAGGTTTCACCCCCATTGCATTATAAACCACATTGTTCAGGACGGAACCTTTGGGAAAAATAAAGATTGTTTTTTAACACTGGGGAGTAGCCATGCCAGATTGTTTCATACAACCAGCCATTGGCCACAGCCTTCAAAGAAAATGTTTTGTCTACCATTTACTGAACATAGTGTATCTGAGAAAGACCATTTCTTCAGTCCTAAAATGACCATTTTGGGCCAAGATATTTTGTACTCGATTTTGGGGGAAAGACTATCTATAAAGCACATTAGTTGCAAAAATAAGTACTGTTTCTGGTAGAATTAAATGATAAGTAGAGTAAGTTCTTCTCACTGGCAAAGTAGACGGTCACTTTATGTCCGAAGTCTTTAATTTATTTCTATAAACATCATGCCTGGCACATGAAGCCCATTTTCTTGTACATAAAAAGCTACTTTACCTCAGCCTTGCCTTGTTTCTGTAAAAACAGAGGTTTGTCTTATGACCTGTCTAGCTGTATCTCTGCTTGAAAAATAGACATCACATAAAGAACCAATTGTTGTAACTTACTCAGAGACTTTGGCTGAATCTACTTACCTGAACAGCCCTTGGTAGTAACAAACAGGGCCCAGCTGATAAATGGCTGCTTTTGTTTTCATGAAAGTTAGGACAAGTATCAGCTGCCAGGGGGGTTTATCTGGGAGTTTTAGGGCAAAGGCCTTTACTGGTTAGTGACGATGACAGTCACTAACATTTATATGGTATTCTAACCTTTCCAAAATCATTTATACAATCTTGTTTTACCCTTACGGGGTTTTTAGAAAATAAAAGCCATAATGTACATAGCATATACTATTTCAGTCTGTTTTTCACTCACATGAATTTAAATGCATGCACACACACACTTTTCAGAAATATTTACTATCAGTTTCTTAATAGATTAATGTACTCTTATTTTTACCTTTCCTTTTCTCTTTTTTGATATTTTCTGGACAGTTTTTCTTCCAGTTGTTTACACATATTCAGGCATCAGTGGGCTGGAAAGCCTTTGCTGAACATCACCGTTGTTTCTTCTTCTTTCTTTTTCATAAGATTTGACGTAAAATTGTGACTTGTACTTTTCCTCCTTGGTTTTCCCACCCATCCTCAACCCCTTTTTACCTTGTCAAATATTGATTGACCTTAAGTCCTTGAGTGAAGTACAGTCAGAGTCAGGGGTCAGGAAAGGAAGGCCTGTCAGACATGTGACTGGGTTTTGGGAAAACAAATAGGAGTTTAAGCCAACAAAGAGGGAAATGGATTCCCGTCACAAAGGCACAGAGGTACAGTACAGTAGGATGAGTCCCAGGACCCTGTATAGACCAGTTGGGCTGTGGTGAGAGGTGGTACCCATTAGGGGAGGCTGGGAAGAAGCTAACATAAAGGCCAAACCAGGCCAGATTGTGAGAGCTACAGCCTTTATCCTGAAAAGCTAAGAGGAGTCATTGCAGGCTTTTAAATAAAAGGGAGATGTGCCCCTGCCCTCTTTTCATATTTATACTTTGTTTCTACAAAAACTAATATATCTTTTATGAGTCTTATGCATGGTCCACATTTCTGGACACTTTTGTCCCTTTAGGTTCTATTTCTACTCACCTGCTGCTGCTCATTTCAATTTTTCAATTCAGTAAACAGTTAGTGTGGGACATCTTGAAGCTGTCAGGAGCTGATCTGGCACATTACATATTTACATGGACTTAAAAAGAATGTGGGGATTTGGGCAACCAAATACTTTTTAAAATTTAAACTTAGCACACATCCTTCCTACCTGTATGTTGCCTCGTTGAATGGTTCCTGTTATGACTGCTGCAGTGTGTCTGTTCTGTTGGTGGGGACTCCATACCTCACCTGTTCGTGCCTGCTGCCATAGGTTCCAGCCTTTGGAGCAGAACTGCCAGACCAGGTCTTTAGTAATATGGTGGCTTGTCCCTCCCACCCTTCTTATTTTATTTTTAAAATTATCTTGCATCATTCTGTTGGTGTCTACAGTTTGACCTTTTTGTCAGTGAAAACAGAAATCTGTGTTTTCCTCAGACTATCCTCATCAGTTTTGTAGAACTCAAAAGGGACCTGGAACCCACCAGTAAGGAAATATCCTTTTTGGCTACTTTTGACATATGTTATATGAAAGCGTTTAGCACAGGGTCTGACAAATGGTAGATGCTGAGTGTTGACTTTTTTTCCTCCGTGTCTCCTTTTTTTTTGTTTTTGTTTTGGTGTTTTGGTTGATGTTGTGGTATCAGCCCACATCAGATAGATAGGTAGGTAGGTATGTAGGTAGGTAAGTAGGTAGGTAGATAGGCAAATAGATCCATCCGTCCACCTATCCATCCATCCTTGGTCCTTGACTCCCTCTTTATATGGAATTCTCTCCTTTGATCCTTGGTATTCAGTTTCTCTAATTTTCTTATGCATATACTTAGTTTTTATTTATTGGGTAAACATATACTGAAAACCATTGTTGTTCCAGTGACTGTGTTTCATCATGGGATACGCAAGCCAGAGTAAGATATAATCCTTAAGAGTCTGGTGCAGAAGATGCACAAATAAAGATGCCAAAACGTGTGAAAGTGCTCTCATAGGGATTTTATAGGAAATATATAGAGGGTTTGAGAGCCAGCGCCTGATTCTGGGCTTGGGGCAGGAGGAAATTTTATAGATGAGGTGGCTTGGAGAGGCCAAATGCTAAGAATATGGACCTAGAGCCACATTTTTGCTTGGGTTTGTATCATAGTGCCATCTCTCTAGCTGTGTGACCTTGGGTTAGTGATTTAACCCCTATATCCCTCAGTTTTCTTCTCTGTATAGGAGATAATAAAATCATTACCTCATAGGGTTTTTACCAGTATTAAATGTTATTATATATAACCCAGAATAACAATTGCTTCANCTCTCTAGCTGTGTGACCTTGGGTTAGTGATTTAACCCCTATATCCCTCAGTTTTCTTCTCTGTATAGGGGAAATAATAAAATCATTACCTCATAGGGTTTTTACCAGTATTAAATGTTGTATATATAACCCAGAATAACAATTGCTTCAGGGCGCCTGGGTGGCTCAGTCGTTAAGCGTCTGCCTTCAGCTCAGGGCGTGATCCCAGCAGTCTGGGATCGAGTCCCACATCAGGCTTCTCTGCTGGGAGCCTGCTTCTTCCTCTCCCACTCCCCCTGCTTGTGTTCCCTCTCTTACTGGCTATCTCTCTCTCTAATAAATAAATAAAATCTTAAAAAGAATAATNCCCACTCCCCCTGCTTGTGTTCCCTCTCTTACTGGCTATCTCTCTCTCTGTCAAATAAATAAATAAAATCTTAAAAAGAATAATAATTGCTTCTTAAAAGTTCTTGATAAATGTTATCCACTGTTATCATTATTATCTCTATACTTATTTGTCATAGTTACTATTATTATTCTTTAAACTGATCCGTGAAGAACATGAATGTAAAAGAAATTAGAGGAGGACATTCCTGGCAGAGGACGTAATTTGAATAAGAGCAAAGGAGTGTGAAAAACCCAGAGCTTGTTCCAGAAACTACCTGCAAGATCTTTAGAGTGAGAGGGGTAACAGAAAATGTATGGGTGTTGTAACCCTGATAATTGGATGTTTAGTTTTATTTTTCAATTATTATAAATACTGCTGTGTCCAACATCTGTATGAGGATACAGCTTTGATTATTGCCTTAGAGCAAAGGCCTAGAATTGAAGAAACTGTTTCTGTTTTTGGCTTGCTCTCCAGGAATTTCTTCTTGATTTAAAAGTTCAACAGTGACTTTTTGGTGCCTCCTTGACATCAGTGATTATCATTCCTTTTCATCTTTGTTGTTACCAAAATGGAGACTGGAATTTAATTGTATATCTGTGACTATTAATAGGGTTGCGTTTAAAAAATATTTGTAGCCATTTTTTTTTGTAATTTTGTAATAATTTGCATTATTCCTATTATGTATTAGCCTTTTATATTTTTCCTTCTGTGAATTACTTCTTCATGCTTTCTCATGTTTCTATCAAATCAGGCATCACTTTTTATTATTGATTGAAGAGTACTTTGTATCAAAAAGAAATTAACTCATTTTCTTTAATATATGTTACAAATATTCTTTCTGAGGTTTTATTTTTGTTTTATTCTTAAGGTAATTTGTTTGGATTTTTTGTTTTTAACCTGACTTCCTTTTGATAGTCAATTCTATTTCATTTTTTTCTCTACTGATTCCGTATATTTGGTTTTTTCTTATTTTTTCTTCTTACATTTTTACCTTAAGCTCTTTTAACCATCTGAAATTTATTTGGTGTATCTACCTTTAGCTTTTTCCCACTATTTTACCCAAATTCCAGCATAGTTTATTGGATAATACATCATTTGCCTCTAATTTGAAATATATTTGTTAAATATACTAAATATCTCAGACGCTATTCCATTTTCCTCTCCATCTATTCTGACACTGATAGCACTGCTATTATAATTGTCATAATGGTATAACAGCATTTACTTAAGTATTTATTTGCTATCCTTTTGTGTTTTTGTTTGTTTTTAAAGATTTTATTTATTTGAGAGAGGGGGAGGGAGAGAGAGAATCCCAAGCAGACTCCTGAGTGTGGAGCCTGATGCAGGGCTTGATCTCACAACCCTGAGATCATGACCTGAGTCAAAACCGAGAGTCAGACACTTAACCGACTGAGCCACCCGTGTGCTCCTATTTGGTATCCTTTTGAATATAATAATTCCTCCATTGCGTTTCTATCTGGATATTGTTAATGCAAAGGGAAGTGATCAAATATATATTCTAAGAATATGAAATAAAGTCTATTTGAATAGGTAGAAGATTGTATGTATAGGTGTATTTTTGATATATTTGTCTTTTATATATATATTATATATACAGACACACATATATGTTTTCCACCTAGTCAGATAGATTTTGTTTCATATTCTTGGAAATATTTCAGGTATATAATTACATCATCCAGAAATTATGATCATTTAATCTCTTTTCTAATACATATGCTCTTTTCCTTTTTTCTTATTCTAGTGCCTTAAATTTCTAGAACCACGTTAAACAATAGTAGTGATAGAAGGCCAAGACCCTCATCTTTATCTTGACTCATGTCTTTATGTGTTTATCTTCTTTACTCATAAATTTGATGTTGCCTGTGAATTTCAGATAGCTATTCCTAGTTCACTAGGTGTCTTCTTAAATTGAAAGTGCATGTTGAATATTATCCTCTGTTGAGATCCTTTCTGATATATTGGTTTGAAGAATTACATTAATCGAATAATTCTATATTCTTGGAATAAGTTTTTTGTTATTATTACTTTTTTAATATATCATTCTTTGTTTGATTTGCTCTCTTAATTTGGATTTTTGCATATATACATGCATGAATTGCCCTCGCAGTTTTTTTCTGTGCAAGTTTGCACTGAGGGCTTTGTCAGAGTTTCCTAGCACAGTTCTGCTAAATTTGGAAAACAGATCTTCATGTAAATGTTAAATGTTCTGCTACTGTACAGCATCATGAGAAAGATAATTTATGATAATTTTTAAACCATTTTTCTTTATTTTTGTTGTAATTAAAATTTTTCATCTGTGAACTCCTTTGACATTGCCCAACTTGTAGAAGACTGATTTTGTGTTTTCCTCAGTGTAGTTGGAAAAGGCATTTTCTTCCACTTTACTATTTCACTTCTTTCTAATTGTAAATCCTTTCTACTCTATTGAGCCACTTCCTCTCCTTTGTAATTTTATTCTATAGAAGCATCCATTAACTCTGAATTCTTTTTCAACAGTCTAAGGGTCTTTTTAAACTGTCTAAGAATCTGTCCTCACTAGTGACTCTTAAAGTTACTTCTGTGCTGATTTCTTTTTTGCTGAGATGAAACCTCAGTCATTTTCCCAGACCCTTTCACTTTTCTTTTGAGCAAGAGGTAGGGATGAGTGGGTTTGAGGATATACGGTACACACCATGATCCTGTTTTGCCAATCTAAAACTCTTATTCTTCAAACAATAGTTCACAATCCCAATGTGTCTTTTCTTTCTGTCAGGGAGAAGCAAGATAATGGAATGGTTTAAGATTTGGGTTTTGGAGTCAGCATATAACAGATTCACTCGCAATGTATGTGACCTTGAACAAGTCAATTTAGAGCTTAGTTTCATCACCTGTGAAATGAAATACTAATAACCACCATTTTAGGTTGCTGAAAATGAGCAACCATGTAAAGAAGTAGCACTATGGCTAGCACATGATACTCAAAAATGGTACTAATGTAATTATTGTCCAGCTATCATAAATACGCCCCTAATTCTTTCCCTTCATCATGGTCTTCTCTCTCATATTCCTGTGCAAAAATTACATCTAGTTTTTCACCGCTCTCAATCCACAGTCATCTGTATTATGCGTACTGCACATTTCCACCTGGTACACTTGTAGTGTTTTGAAGCCCCCTCAATTTCTGCCTCTCTCTCCGTACCGCAGTGGGCACTTTGGTGGAAAATGCCTATAGCATGGAAGACCTGGGTTCTCCTCCTTACAGGGTCATTGGCTCATTGTCTGACCTTAGGTCAGTCAATCTTCATATTACTTATTATAATAACTACCCGTTATTGAGCGTGGCTTTGTCTCTTGTGCTTTATATAATAATGTATTTACATGCCACAATCATTTGTTAGGAAGATATTATTCCCATTTTGCTTATGAGGAAATAGAGATTCAAAAGTTTTAAATAAGTTACTCGGCGCTAGGTGGCTGTTTTCCTTGGGCGTGGGGGCGTAGAGTTTTAGCTACTCTACCACTCAGAGCTGTTGTGAGGACCAACGTCAAGTGAGATTGTTTCAGACACTGTGGAACGTGATCCAAATCGAATGGTCCCATCAGCCTAGTGTATTCCCTTATCTTCTAGTCACCCCCTTACATTCCCAAACATTCTGACATGTGGGTTGTGCTGTGGGCTGACCATCCTCATTCCCTCTGCCTTTTGCACGCCCTTAGTCTTCCTCCATCTCTCCCTCCTTTCTTTTCTTCCCCTGTGGCATTCCCACAGAGCTGCTCATCCCAGCATCTCCCTTTTCTCAGCCAGAGAGACCCCCTCCTCTCCCTGATGTTTTCTTGCCTTACCAAGTATTCCTCTTCTGTGTGTGACACCATTTAAAAATTGTTTTCATAGCTTAATTGTAGGCAGATAGCTTCACGTTTCCCCTCTGTTTATAAACGTGTGGTTTGAGAGAGGGCAGCGCAGGATGTATAGAAGGTAAGAAAGCAGAGAAAAGAAAGTGTTCAGCAGGGCTGCTGTGTTCTATCTTCAAAGGCAGCGGAGCTGGGGTTAGTCCAAGTTGTTTTACAATTGGAAGAGAGTCACAGTACCACAGTTTGGATGAAACCTGGCTTTTTATTGCCAAAAAAGTGTAAGATGGAAATGGAGGTAAATGTGAATAATTCACAGTAATGTTTAAACTTTGAGGATATTTCACCTTCTCTGGAATTAGAGATTTATGTTAGTAAAGAGTTAGGGAGGAATTTGAAATGTTTAGGTTACCAGAGTGTAAAAAACATCGTCGTTATTTATCTAATCTTTCATTGGGCTTGCTTTTAAAAACACGTTTAGATTTGAAGTAGCCTGAGAAAAATAAACTGTTCCAGGCTATAACTTGATGCCCCAGTGGAAATAAGATGGATCCTTTTTCATTCGTTTTGAGAAGTTTCTCAAGCAGACAGAAGTCATTGTACCTTCCTCTGCAGTTCTTTCATCCACAAATGACTGTTATCAAGAACTAGAATTACAAGCGCCCCAGTACTTCTTTTTAACTTCAGCTTCTACACAAATTACTCCTGAGATCTTATTTCCTTTCTGGGCTGGACGTTTTGCTGTTGCACCTCCTCGGTCCCACTGATTCTCCATGTGTTATCATCGGTAAGGTTCATTTCTTAAAGACAAGTATCAACTAAAGTAAGGAACTTTTTGAGAACCAATTCTTTTTTTTTCTTTTTTAAAGATTTTATTTATTTATTCGACAGAGATAGATAGAGACAGCCAGCGAGAGAGGGAACACAAGCAGGGGGAGTGGGAGAGGAAGAAGCAGGCTCATAGTGGAGGAGCCTGATGTGGGGCTCGATCCCATAACGCCGGGATCACACCCTGAGCCGGAGGCAGAAGCTTAACCGCTGTGCCACCCAGGCACCCCGAGAACCATTTCTGGTTCACAGAGCAATCAGGTGTACTGGGGAGTAGGAATAAGAGTTTCTCTGCTACATTCTGCTGCAATTACTTTCCAACCACCCAGTGGGAAAGGCAAATAATATTATGTTAAAAATAGAATGAATTTTGGTTTCCATTGCTCCCTCCTAATCTCTTAGCCTAAATTCATTCATTCAAGTCAACAAATAATTATTATGTGTCTACTGTGTGCCAAGCATTATTCTATTTGGGATATAGCAATGAACAAAACGAAGATCTTTGCAGTTTTGGAGCACTGAATTCTAGCAGGGGGAGACACTACACACCAAGCATCATAAATAAGTAAACTACGTCATATATTAGAAAATAGTTAAGTGTTAGTGTTAAAAGGTGATAAGCTGTACAGAAAAAGAAAGAAAATGTCGGAAAAGGGGCAGTTACAAGATTATGATTTTAAATTGGATTGTCATGGTAGGCTTTGTTGAGGAGGCAACTTTCGAACAAAGACTTGAAGAAAGTGAGGGATTTATCCATGCATAGATCAGAGGGATAAGTGTTCCAAGTAAAGGGAATGGGCCTGGTGTGTTCCTGGGACAGCAAGGAGACTAGTGAGGCAGAGTGGTAGGATATGAGGTCAGAGGAGTCAGATCATGTACAGCCTTTCGCAGACTTATACTTTTTCTCTGAGTGAAATGGGGAGGTCCATTTTGAATGGAGGAATGATGCAATCTTATTTTTAAAAAGGATCCATGGCTGCTAGATTGAGAATGGACTGGTAGGGGGCAAGGGGTCAAAGGTAGAAGTGGGCAGTCAGTTCAGTGGCTATTCAGTTAAGTACTTTAGCAATAATTCAGGTAAGAACTGATGGTGGATTGCACCAGAGTGATGGTATAGTAGTGGAGGTGGTGAGAAGTGGTCTGATTCTGGATATCTTTTAAATACAAAGACAACAGAATTTACTAACAGTGGCTGTGATGTGTGAGAGAAAGAAAGGAGTCCAGAATGACCCCAAGAGTTTTTGCTCAAGCCACTGCAAGGATGGAGTTGAGATGAGAAAGGCTGTGGTAGAACAAGTTTGTGGGGGAAGTCAGGGTACGGTTTAGGGTATGTTGAGTTTCAGATGCTGCTGTATATCCAAGTGAAGATAGTGAGTACGTAGTTGGGTATATGAATCTGAAGTTTAGGAAAGAAGTCTGGACCGGCATTATATACTTAGGATTTGTCGGCACGAAGTGTTATTTAAAGCTGTGAAGCCGGATACACACCAGGGGAGTGATTTTAGAAGAGATGAAGATCAAAAACTGAGTGCTGCATCTTCTAATTTGTAGGAGGTTTGGGAGAAGATGGGGAACCAGCTAACGGTATTGAGAAGGAGCATGTAGTGAGGTGAGAGAAGAAATCAGTCGAATGTGGTATCCTAGAAGTCATGTGAAGAAAGAGGTTCAGAGAAGATGGAGTTATTAGCCTTGTCAAATGCTGCTCAGGGGTCCAGTAAGTTGAGGGCTGAGAATTGTCCAGTAGATTTAGCAACACGGGGGTCATAGTGATCCTGATAAAAGCAATTTAAGTGGTAGAGGCACAGGCTAGACTGGGATGCATGTACAACAGAAAGGAAAAGACAAGACTTGAAAACAGCAAGTTCAGACAACTCTGGAGAAGTTTTGCCGACAAGAGGAGCAAAGAAATGGAGGAAGATGCAGGAAAGTGTGGTCAAGAGACAGTAAATTATTCCTGATTTGATCCTTATTGTTGTCCATGATTATTTATCTAGACTCCAGTCTTTGTTCTTTCTTTACCAAGCTGTTATTTTCTACTGGTCACTTTTTTCCCCCTCAGACCAGATGACCAATTAAGGTTTTCCTTGATTAACGCAACAGTTCATTTTTCTGGAGGTCAGATAGCTACAGTTGCCGCTCTCCACCTTGAAATTCACTAATCTCCTTTCCTTACAATGAGAATCTCAGCCTTAGGTGAGGGAATTTTGGCAATATAAGGCAAAGATGATGATGATGACAATAGTAGTAGTATTATAATACTTGTATATCACTTACTGTGAGGCAGGCACTATTTGAAGTGCTTTACATAAATTAACTCATTTGACCTTCACAGTTACCCTGTGATCTAGGCACATTTATATTCCACATTTTACAAATAAGGGATTTGAGGCAGAAAAATAATCAGGTAATTAGTTTTGTTTTGTTTTGTTTTTTAAAAACAACTAATAATGGTGGGGCTGGGATTAAAATTCTGACAGTCTAGCACAAGAATTTGTGCTCTTGAAGCAACTGGAGAATTTTCAGAGCAAGGTGTTAGCCAGAGAGATCTCATTTCACACGGCATGAAAATTTGTTACAGTGGATGGATTAAGTTTTTTGAGAAACAAGGTAGAATATGGGACCTGATCGGGCGTTTCCCCAGATTGACTAGCCTGTACATTAGCGGGCTGTCGCCAGCCGCAATCCTGGAATCGTGTGGTAGAGCATTCTTCAAAGATAACTTTTTAAAAGACTGTTTCCTGTGTGTTTCTTCAGGTTTCATGAATTCCTTTTGAGTGTGTGTGTGTGTGTGTGTATCATGTATCATATATGATATATATATGATATATATATGATGATAGTATATATTAAGTACCTACTCTTTGCATAAGAGAAAAAAATTATCTCCTTCCCCCTATGTGTTTATTGTCCTGTGGGAAGCTTACTTGTTTACCATGCAGGCTAGAGAATCATCTGGAAACTGAAATAGAAAGGATTGTATATGTAAATGTAATACGTTGCTATTTTTTAAGGATCTTAAAATTTCTGTATCTTTAGAGATGAGGTATCAACTAAATGACTCTTTGTTAAGCGTTATTTCTTAGAGCACTGGTGGTGAGCAGTTGCCACTGAATCCTTCATTAATAATCCCTTCCTTTTCCAGAAAGACTTGCCAACACCTATAAAGTATTCACTAGGAGAATTAAAGTCGTATAAAAATAATTGGTGTTTGCTTCCTTCAAGGCATACATTTAAATGCGTTGCTTTATTCGCTTGCTCCTTGGCTGCCTCCTATGTTTAGTAACACTAGGTCAGCCGACTTCCTGTTTTAAGGTTCATCTGCTGGCCATTTCAATTTCCCATGAGAAAGCAAACCTACCACTCTTTTACCCCTTTATCTTAATGTTTCTTCCATTTATGTCATATTATCTCATGGGTTTGCATTTCTCAGTAATAATGGCACTACTGGTAAATAGAAAACAATTAATGTGATTATGCACCCATCATCATCATCATCATCATCTTCTTGTGAGCCTTTTTAAAAATTCCTTTTGTGATCTCAGGAGGGGTGGTCATCTGTGACAGTAACTTATCAGGGATTTCATCTTTCTAAAATTATTTAAAATTTTTATTTACTTATTATATTTATTTTATTTTCATTCCAGTGTGGTTAAAATCCAGTGTTATATTAATTGATTTCATCTTAAAAGGAATGCATGCACTATTTTCAAGTGAATTATTTTAATGTGTCATTGACAGTTTGGGTTTTGGCCACTTGGTCCAGCTGGAAACATTCTGCCACTGGTCTGCTTACCCCAGCCTCAGTTTTCACTTGAGCATTTTTTAGAGTGTCAAATATAAATTTGTGCCGTCCTCATAGCTTGCAGTTTCATGTGTAACTTGCTGTAACTGTAATGACTAATGTATATTGGGGGTTAATCATGAAAACAATAGCTAACATTTATTGGGAGTTTACGGTGTGCCAGGCTCTGTGATAACTATATTACAGGCATTAATTAGCTTAATCTTTTTCTCTCATAAGATAAATGCTATATTTTCTGCATTTCTGGGAAAAGGAAACTAAGGCCTAGATTTATGTGACTCTGTTCAAGATACAGTGATACTTGCCATGCAATGCCCCTTTTCAGGATATCCCTCTCTGCGATCAGTGGGCTAACTTATCCTGTGTTCATTTCCCTTTTCTGTAAGATATGACGTTGTTTAATGGACTATTTTAGAAATGTATCACTAGACAATAAAGTTGCTTTGGAATGAGTCCTGAGTGTTTATTCAGGTTCCTCATTGTATTTGAAGAATATGATGGAACAGGCCCTCTCCAGAGCCATTGTGTTCTTCTCTCTTTTCTTTGAACCTGTTTGTAACCAGTGACCCAACTGAACTCTTCATTTTGTAATCACTACCTAGACTCTGTCATTATTAAAAACAACACAATTTGGTCAAGATTATGGCTTTTAATTGGGTTGTGGAAAGAAACTCAAGTTGAAGAAATGTTGCCAGGATCACTGGGGAATTAATAGCCACTTGATGCAAGAGGGAAGCTGTGAAGAACACTGGCTCTCTTATTATGTGGTATCCAGGCAAAGTAGAGTTATGCTCTTACTATTTCATTTCATTTTTTGAAAGAAATTATTATTGCAGAACTATTGGCTTCCTTTCTTTCTCAACTGTGGCTATAATGTTTTATTTGTGCATGTGTACTTTTGAGAGAGAGTTGGTCTCTGAAGTGGGAGTTAGGAGAGGAAAGTATTTGAAATGGAAATGTCTTAAAATCATGTCTCTTTCCAGTTGTACATTGGATTTCTTTAGTATTTAGAAACAAAATGGAAATTAAAAACCACTGTCACCTTCTTTTTGAACAAGAGAATACTGTACTTATCAGTATAGAAAAGATCTAGTTGAAAGACAATAGATCTTGCATTTCGTTGCAGAGTGCTCCAGACATTGATCAACTGGCAAGGAAAAGCAAATATTAACTTTCTCTTCTTCCCCACCTTCTCACAATGGCTGGGTAGTACTTTTGTATTCCTGTTTGGAGGATTTAATGGGTTGTTAACATGTGGGGAAACATTGTGATTGGAGACTTTAACAAAATAGTGAGTAGGTTTCTTGGTTTTTTTTTTAAGTTCCATGTTTATGTTCTTACTGGGTGTGTGTCTTTCCAAGTACTCCAGGTTAGGAACTAAATGTGTTAGAAAAACAGATGTAATGCAAATAAATAGGAAGAGTTCCCATTTCCTTCAGTGAGCAAAGCTCTGAGTTCCTGAGCAGTAATTTTATGGTACCTTTTCTCCATATCAGAAGGTGTGCTGACCCCAGCTTCTTTCTCCTGACTTGTGTCATGACTGATTAATGATCTATAGGGCCAGACAACAATTCACCTAAATATGGTAGGGGGTCATAATCCACTAACGTAGTGTAAAGATCACTCTTGCCAACAACTAATTGGGGAATTCACTTTATGAAGCCCTGTTTACAGACTGACATCTGGAGAAATTCTTAACCTGGATCCATTCCAATCTATAGGATTTATGGACTGCACTTGCTTTTTTGTAACTAGGACTCATTTTCTGCTTCGTACATTCTGTTTACATGATTATCAATGGATGAAAATGGCTATGTTCCTATATTTCTTAATCCTCTGTACCAAGTGGACCTGAATTCTAAATGGTGGTCTAGCTAAAAGAATACTTAGACACCTATCATTATTCAAGTTGTGGAAACTTAATGCCAGGAGCATCCTGCTCTCTTAAATCCAGACTCTGACTGGAACCCTTACACCCCAAGGGACTTAGTATTTAGCCTTTATGGGGATTTTAAAACTTGTTGAGACACACGCTAGACCTCTTAAAGTATATTAGACTCCCTTTTATTCACACACTTGGTCTCTGCTGTGAGGTGTGAAATGGAAATATTTTCAAACATAGGTACATGCATAGTCTTGAACACATTTTAAGTTCTCACTGTGTGTGGGAGGATCAAAGCTTATTATTAAGCAGCAGAATTGGATTCCCAAACGTTTCACAGGTTGTCATGTTGGACACATATTACAGTGACCTTCACCTGCCTCTCTTTGCTAGCCATTATTACCTGTTGCTGGTGGATGAGCTAATGTTGATGTGGTCAGCATGGCATCTGCAAATACAGGGAAAAAGAAAAGTTGTAGAATGGACTGAAACAAAACACAGGAAAGCAAATATTGTATATTGGAACTGGACACCTAGAACTAGATAGAAAAGCATTTTCTTCTGCTTTGCTGAATTTTGAAACTAAAATTCAACCAGGTTAAGGGTGGGGTGCTTTCACATTACAAAAAGTAAAGGGCAGAATGGAAGTGGAGATAAGAAAGATACAGACCTATGTCCTCCAGTTCCTCCTTTAGAGTAGCAGCATCATCATATGATATCAACCTGATTTACCATGCTGTGGTAAAAACACATTCAGTGATATCGTACATTCGTGACAGCTTTATTTCCAGGATGTGTTTTGATGAAGTCTGTGCCTGTTGTATTTATTAATGGTCTCATTCATATATATGTGTGTTCACATATGAACACATATATGTGTTTATATATATATATATGGTCTCATTCATATTCATATATATTTTTTTTTCCTGAACACATCTGCTCAGTAAGCATCCTTCACATATGAACACATATATGTGTTTATATATATATATATATATAATGGTCTCATTCATATTCATATATATATATTTTTTTTCCTGAACACATCTGCTCAGTAAGCATCCTTCTAAACCCAATTTCACAGAAATGTTGGCTCTCCAAAATCACTCTTAAGCACAGGACAGAGTTACACATGTACACACACACACACACAGGTCATTAGTCATAACATTTCCAACAAGCATAACCTTACCACTTATGATGTGCTCTTAAGGAAATGTCAAGTCCAAGTATGGGACAGACCAGACACTTTGATCTGAAGTCCAACATAGAAGAAGAGAGATCGGTGGGGGATCCATCAGGGAAGTGCAGCCCCATTTTTCCTCCAGAGCTTTTTGCTTTTTATTTCCACTGTAGCCCTTTTGTACGTCTTTAATCTCTGTTTTATCCACAACTCTTCCTAGCTATACCTCTTATTCTGCATTACATTTTCCTAACTGCTGATGTATTTTTTATGGTACAATATTTGATCATCTACACCCTCGGTAAGTTGCCCCAAATATCTTACATAGGAGTGTGTACAGAATCATAGCCTACGCTGGTGAGTCATCCTTTCTCTTCCTCTTTCCTTTTCATCCTCTGTCTCCCTCTCTCTTCTACCTGCATCCTTCCTTCCACTGATCCATTGCTGAAAAGTTTCTAAATACTCAGCTAAAATCTCCATACAAATGGACAGTAGGATACTTGGCTTTCTAAGGTCATGCTGTCCTTGGGTTAGAAAAAAATATATTTAAAAACAATCAGGGGGGGCGCCTGGGTGGCACAGCGGTTGGGCGTCTGCCTTCGGCTCAGGGCGTCATCCCGGCGTTGTGGGATCGAGCCCCACATCAGGCTCTTCTGCTGTGAGCCTGCTTCTTCCTCTCCCACTCCCCCTACTTGTGTTCTCTCTCGCTGGCTGTCTCTATCTCTGTCGAAAAAAAAATAAAATCTTTAAAAAAAAAACAATCAGGAAAATGAACAGTAATAGAGAATTATCAGAAAAACTTCTATACATGTCTGTATGCCTGTGTGCTTGTGCATGTTCACACTCACACACGTATAGACAGACAAGGGGGGATAAAGAATAAAACATTTCCCAATGCCTTTATCTATAGAGAAATTTGTAAACTACTACTCATAGTCTATTTGGGAAGCTCTTCATATTTAAGATAGTGAAATATTCTTTTCAAAGCACCCATTCCCCACTCTTCACATGAATTATAAACCTTTGAAGTGAAATCTGAATGTTAATCTCAAAAAAATACTCTGTCAACTAAATCTTAATTAAGTGAAAAATATCACTGGTGTATATTTTTGAGGTTTCTGCTGTTTTTAAATCTAAGTGGCAATTCAGGCCATGTGAACAGATGATTCTTTGCCTTGCAAGTCAGAGCAGGGTCTGGGATCATTTGTGATTCTCAGTGTCACCTTGTTTGATTCGTCTCACATATATGAAGAAAAAAGAAGAAAAGGTTTTTTCATCCCTGAAGGAATGGAACATTCTCACCCATACACCTACTTGACTGCAAAGGTCACCGTTGCAAGAAAATAAATCAGCAAAGTCCTAAAATATACCCAAAGAACAGCTTGCCAACCTGCTGGATTTTCTGTATCATTGAAAGGAAGTACTAGTTAGGGCAGCCAGCTCACAAACAAATCCATTGAGATCTTTCTGGAAAAGGAGGTGTTCTTGAGAAGGCTCTAGTGGTTTAGGAAGCAAGAAAATCAGAACTAGCTCTGGGACATTAGGGGCATGAGCTACCCTCTCTGAGGCTCTGTTTTGATATCTACTAAATGAAGGCAGTTGAACTGAAAACTAAAGTTCTTTGATTCCACAAAAATGGTGCAGAAGTACATCTTGCCAAAAAAAATTAATAGAGGGCAGAGATGATAAAATACACTGTGTGCTAAGCACTGTACTGGGTGTACATGGTCTCATATAATCCTCCCAATAGTCCTCATTAAGACCCACTTTTTTACGGATGGGGCAACTGACAACCTGGCCTGGGTCCTGCTGCCAGATCCAGCCTGGTGCACTACTGTGAGCTTCACAGTCTAGGTCAAGTTTCACTGTTGGCCTCCTTCCCCTTCAGTGGCCTCTCCAGTCACCACCCACTTAGCTTTCACTTTTGATAAAAGGAAAGATAATCCCCTGGAGACAATTCTAAAATATTGGAAACCTTAAGAATTTATAAAAAGAAACCTCCTATAAAAATTTTTCCCTAGGGGGCGCCTGGGTGGCACAGCGGTTAAGCATCTGCCTTTGGCTCAGGACGTGATCCCGGCGTTATGGGATCAAGCCCCACATCAGGCTCTTCCGCTACGAGCCTGCTTCTTCCTCTCCCATTACCCCTGCTTGTGTTCCCTCTCTCGCTGGCTGTTTCTATCTCTGTCAAATAAATAAATAAAATCTTTAAAAAAAAATTTTTTTTTTCCCCAGTCTGGTCATGAGAAAAATATCAGATAAATTCTCGTAGAAGGGCATTCTGCAATATGCTTGGTCAGTACTCCTCAAAACTGTCAAGGCCATCAAAAACAAGGGGAAGTCTGAGGAACTGTCACAACCAAGAAGAGCCAAAGGAGAGATGACAACTAATGTTGTGTGGTATTCTAGATGGGATCTTGAGCAGAAAAAAGATATTAGGTAAAAAGTAAGGAAATTTGTATAGACTATGGACTTTGGTTAATAATAATGTAGGGGCGCCTGGGTGGCACAGCGGTTAAGCGTCTGCCTTCGGCTCAGGGCGTGATCCCATCGTTCTGGGATCGAGTCCCACATCAGGCTCCTCCGCTATGAGCCTGCTTCTTCCTCTCCCACTCCCCCTACTTGTGTTCCTTCTCTCGNCTACTTGTGTTCCCTCTCTCGCTGGCTGTCTCTCTGTCAAATAAATAAATAAAATCTTAAAAAAAAAATAATGNCGTATTAGGGGCGCCTGGGTGGCACAGCGGTTAAGCGTCTGCCTTCGGCTCAGGGCATGATCCCGGCGTTATGGATCGAGCCCCACATCAGGCTCTTCCGCTATGAGCCTGCTTCTTCCTCTCCCACTCCCCCTGCTTGTGTTCCCTCTCTCCCTGGCTGTCTCTATCTCTGTCGAATAAATAAAATCTTTAAAAAATAATAATAATAATGTATTAATATTGGTTCATTGATCATAACAAATGTACCACACTAATGCAAGATACCACAATAGGAGAAACTGTGCAGAAGATACGTAAGAATTCACTGTACTATCTGCTAAATTTTCCTGAACATCTAAAATGGTTTTGAAAAGTAGTATATTAAAAAAATGTTTATCACCGCCCGAACTAAAAAAAAATATTGTAGCAGTAGGGTAAACAATATGCTTTATTATTTTTATTTGTTTGTTTTTCTGAAAGTGGGTAGAAATTCCTTAGTGTAATTCCCTTGTTGAGAAAATATGTTCCACCTGGTTAAGGAGGAAGTTCAGCCATTTTACAATTTGCAGAGACAGGTTTGAGGATAGTTTGGACTCCCTAGAAAACCCTAGAGTTGCATTATCTTTATAAATACAGGGTGAGCTCCTATTCAGAATTTTAGGTAAGGATTTTTACTTAAATAATTTCCTGGCTACATGAGGATTGCTAAATGTATTAATGTGTTATTAACTTGCAACAAACCAAATTTTTACAGCTAGGTATGGTTAACACAAATGAGCTTGCACATAATTTGGTAACAATTCAGAGGAATAGGCAGTGTAGTAAAGTGCCTCAAAAACATTCTCCTAAACATCACTGATGTAGTCTGCAATTTATAGACTATCTTGTTCCAAATGCTCCTGTGCTGATTATTCACAATTCATGATACATGCTGCCTGTTTTAAAATTTTACCTGCAGGGGTTTGCTACCACTTACAGCATTATTCTCTTATGACAGTGTACCCAGAGTACACTGGGTACTCCTAATCCCAGTTTCCCTTAATGAATCTCCTCTTAGAGCAATGAAAGAGAAGTGGATCCCCATAGTTGTGGCAGCAGCAGGCATCAGGGAACCTGGACATCTTCCACTGGCAGGGAGATGGTGGCTCTTCTGGACACTGTGCAGTGAGGGAGCTGCCAGCCAGATATTTGAGTAGAACAGACATCACATAAGTCATGAGAAGCCCCTGTTGTTGCCAAAGTGAGTTTGCTGGCTATCTGAACTTTAGATAGTTAGGAGTTTGCTGAATTATTATTTCAAAACTCTAATTCTATATATCATATTAATTAAGGTAGACCATATCTTGTGTCACTGCTGTTCAAAGTGTGGCCAGAAGACACATCTGCCTGTAGACTTTTTGTGAACCTGAAATTGAGAGTGAGTGTTTAGAAACTTGTAGCAGTTGACAGAGTACTTTTACAAAGATTAAGTCTATAACTAATAGATGAGAGTTGGCATGTTGTTCATTTCATTCTTCTAGTAATTCTTTTCACTGTTATTACATTTTACAAAAGTATTAGTTTAGATAGATTAGAAATTTTGAAAACTGGTCCTTTTGAGAAGTATGGCTGCCATGGCAAGAGCTGGCCTACAGCTCATATAGACTTGCTCTGTGACCTTTGGCAAATGATGTAATCTCTAGGTTTACATTTAATAAATTGAGACTTTCTAGCAGGCCTGATACTTAGTCTTGCAAAGCTAAGTCAGGAATGCAAAAAATGTCCAAATTTTTATTTTCTTTATGAGCAAGAAGGTGGGAAATTCAATCTCAAGTTATTATTGCCCACCCCACCTCCCCTGGCTCCCATCTCCATGGGGCTCAGAAAATGAGGGCGCGGTCCTGTCAACGACCCCTTTGCCTAAGCCCACAGCAGAGGCTTGGTGGATGAGGGAGTCCTTGCTAAGGTCAGGTCTCCTGATGCCCAGCCCTCCTTGTGCCCACATCTCCATCCCTTGATGCTGTGCTCCCGTGGGGTGGTCCAGCCTGGCTCTCTTTACCCCTCTGAATTACCACTAGAGAAAATCTTTCCTCAGAGACACTTTCATATCTTCAGTGAGCTCAGGCTATGGAAAACTAAGGCTAGGAAAGAGAGTATTTTCAATCTACTTTTGATTTGGCCCCAGTACAAATTTCTGAGGCGAGGAAGCACAAATTGGCCTGGAGAAATTTGGGGGGAAGAGGCACAGGGGAGGGAAAGCTGAAGAAAAAACACCAATATCAATACTTTTGTAATTGTAAAATGGGGCCAGTAAATCCTTCCTGATTGGGTCTGAGGATTGAGTAAGCTAATGCGTGGGAATTCATAGCCAAGTGCCCAGCACACACTAGGTCCATAGTACTATGATTTCCAGATCAGGAGGTCCCTGGCTCTCACTTGTTTTTGCCTATTGGCTCTTATGTGTTGCACACACAATGTGTGTTTGGATGATTTCATCCAGCTGTGGTTTTTCTTCCCCTTATCCTTTGATAATACAGGCTCTAAGCCAAGGGTACTTCATCTAGCATCTGTGGAACCCAGGCTCCACTTCCATGGATGGACTTCAGAGCGTCTCTGATAGTCTGGAAGTTTTATATTTTATTTCCATTATTTACTGTTTAGTCTGAAATTTTTAACAAACAAATATTTTTTTCCTAACAAAAATCTCATCAGATATACTCATCTGTCCTTCTTAGCGGATTCAAATGCAGTCGCTGGGGAGCAAGGACTAAGATTCTGCATTTTCTAACAAGCTCCCTGGTGATATCCAGTGCTGTGGTTCCAATGATCTCACTTAAAGTAGCAAGGCCAAAGTGGCCTTCTGACTTTAAGGATGTGCCTTTCATTGCCGATTAACTTCACCAAACTTGCTGTTTTCTTTTTGTCCAATGTATCTGGTCATCAGAAGCAGCCGCCCTATTCTGGAATGCTTATAATTATAAATATTTTCACTCCACAACTATTCAGTCTGCCAGTCTTGACTTCTACATGCACTTCATTCCAGTTAGCCATGGATGAAAGCTTACATAATTACATAACAGGGTTATGCCTATCCTGTTTGCTCCCACCCATATTTCTTACACATAGGTGGGCAATCTAACCACAAAATTCCGTGTTGAAGGCCTGCTTTTTAGAACTATTTCCAGTATCAGTGATTTTTGCAATAAAGCAGAGCCTGAGGCAAGGATTAAAGTGATGGTTTATTTGGCAAACTCAGAGAAGGGAGGATGAGGAAAAAGGTAAGGGAGTCAAGGAAATATGTGATGCAATATAAAGTGGTTCATCCTGTGCTGATGACCACTTGTCTCAAAGAGTCATGAAGAGACCCAGCAGGTACATCTACCCAGCACACAGCACCTTTCCTGGAGGTTGGCAAAAGCAAAATAACAATTCAGAGTCCACCTGGGGAGAGGCAGGAGGGGAATTCTCTGACCACCTTTTTCCCTTCTCCCATTTTCCATTGGTCAGGATGCCAGATCCCATACCTTATTCTTTCTTCCAAAATGGAAGGGCAGAAACTCTAGGCATATGGTTGGTCAGTCTGGCTACATGGAGACATCCCAAAAAGGGGGGCTGGGATTCCCAGGGCAAGTGACTGGTCAGCCCTGCAGTGGGATTTGAGAGATTTTTTTTTTTTCTCTGTACTAAGGACAAGGCAAAAAATGTTTGTGCCAAGAAGAAAAGAGGAAATTACATAAGTTTTTCATAGTCTGCAATGACTAACTTGTCCTTTTATGTGCATGTGATTAAAGAACTAGGAAGTGCTTTTAAGTCTTTATTCTCTGTCTTGCCTCAATATTGAGTCAGCTGGAATGAAAAAGGTGGACCCTACTTAATCAGTCGAGACCTGCCTCTTTCCACAAATGTGGCAAACACCGCTAACTGATCACTGCAGTCTTCCCATTTGTTGGCTGGGTATACTTCCCCACTCCTGAAGTTTCCTGTGTGTGAAGATAGCTATATGAGTACAACATTCCTGGCCTCACCCTGCTTCCTCCCTCCCTCTGCCTCAGGGATGCCTTAACCTGATATGTGAGTGTGCAATGAGAAACGAAGCCATTCTTGGTCCTTTTTTTTCTTGAGATCAGGTTCTGTTCTGCAAGGAACACATCCTTTCTTTCTGTTCTTCCCTATCATTAGTCTTACAGAAGTACTTCTCCCTCACCTCCACATGCCGTAATTTTTTTCTCAATTGGGTGAGGGACCAGGAGGAGAAGGCTGCTATTTCTTGGGCTTCTCCAAGGTCCCAGAGCCTCAGAGCCTGCCCTGGCCTCGTAGTACTCTAAGCAGCGCTCCCCTGGCCAACACACTTAGTGGATTGCCAGGTGGATGAAAACCTGCCGACACCGGAGACCTGCAGCCACAGTACCTCTTTGGCCAATGCTGCAACTGAGGAGCATAAAGTAAGTGGTCAGATGACATGCGCTTTAGGAGTTGTCAGGCGTGGGTGTGAGTTCGGTCTTCTGCCTTACTCCTTAGGAGCTGTGTGACCTTGGCAAGTTACTGCATCCCATGAGATCTGTCTTCTTATCTGTAAGATGAGAATAATAATATCTATTTCATGGTTTCTGGAAACTGAGATAATATGGACAGGGTTTGTAGCATTTAGAAAGTACTCAATAATGATAGTTATTATTACCATGATATACAGGCTTTGGAAAGAGTTTAAAAATACGCCTGGTCCTCCTTCTGGATGGGGCCCTCACCGTTTTCAGATATAGCCAGGTACGTTCCATTGCATTGTTGGAGAATTCTAACATATCCTGTTGGGGAACTTCTGAGGCTACCTCTAATTCTTATTTTATGAATGCGGAGATGCTTTTCTCTCAAGTTTCCCTTGGCATCAATTTCTTTTTTCAGAGTTGATGCAGAGGGTTGAATGGTAAGGTGTATTCTCCTTCAGACTTGGGATCTTGCCACTTCCCTCTCATTTGAATGATGTGGTTTACGACTCAGTGCTGCGATACCCTGTCTTTCCTCATAAACCCCCTCATGAATAAAGCCAAACTTGAGTACAGAGGCTTTGGACTCAGTGTATGAGAAGTCTCAGACAAGGAAAAGAAAAAAAAAATCACACTACATTAACAAGAAGAATGGCTGTGGAAAAAAATATGTATAGTATACAGCATGTCGGTACATTTCCAGGAAATGATAGCAAATTAGTCAAATCAAGTTACAGATACAGTCAAGAAATTCTCACACGAGTTTCCCCTACAAGATTTGGGTGAATAAAATCAAATAACTTATACCCAATATTTTAAAAGTGCAATGGTGCTGGCTCACCCACAAATCACCGTGGAATTGACTTGGAATTGAAAGCTTCCGCAATGCAGCATATGGCTTTGCTGCTGAATTATGAAGTGTTTGTGTCTGTACTGTGAGGTGCTGGACGCAGGGATAGAATCGAAGTCCAGAGAAATACCACCACAGTCACCAATCTCAGGACACCAGCAGCCTTCCTCTTTGCTCAAGAAAGGTTTCATTCCCTTGTGGTCAATGTGCTTTGGTTTTTATAGTTTCTGATGCCCTGGGATTAGAGAGAATTCCTGCTGGGGTGCCTTTATATATTACAGATATCACATATGCTATAGGTTTTGTCCTTTCTGACTTCAAAAAGAATAAATTTAAAGACACCACCATTGCTGCTGTTGCTAAGTGATCTCAGTATAATACGTCTTTGGGGGCAATAAACTCATTCCCAGTATTTTCACCAAAGAGAGACATTTAAAATTATTCTTTTGGTCTGCCCCTGAAGATTGTTGTCACATCCNACTTCAAAAAGAATAAATTTAAAGACACCACCATTGCTGCTGTTGCTAAGTGATCTCAGTATAATACGTCTTCGGGGGCAATAAACTCATTCCCAGTATTTTCACCAAAGAGACATTTAAAATTATTCTTTTGGTCTGCCCCTGAAGATTGTTGTCACATCGTTTGTTATCTTTATGATTGGTATGNTGGCTGGGTATACTTCCCCACTCCTGAAGTTTCCTGTGTGTGAAGATAGCTATATGAGTACAACATTCCTGGCCTCACCCTGCTTCCTCCCTCCCTCTGCCTCAGGGATGCCTTAACCTGATATGTGAGTGTGCAATGAGAAACGAAGCCATTCCTTGGTCCTTTTTTTTTCTTGAGATCAGGTTCTGTTCTGCAAGGAACACATCCTTTCTTTCTGTTCTTCCCTATCATTAGTCTTACAGAAGTACTTCTCCCTCACCTCCACATGCCGTAATTTTTTTCTCAATTGGGTGAGGGACCAGGAGGAGAAGGCTGCTATTTCTTGGGCTTCTCCAAGGTCCCAGAGCCTCAGAGCCTGCCCTGGCCTCGTAGTACTCTAAGCAGCGCTCCCCTGGCCAACACACTTAGTGGATTGCCAGGTGGATGAAAACCTGCCGACACCGGAGACCTGCAGCCACAGTACCTCTTTGGCCAATGCTGCAACTGAGGAGCATAAAGTAAGTGGTCAGATGACATGCGCTCTAGGAGTTGTCAGGCGTGGGTGTGAGTTCGGTCTTCTGCCTTACTCCTTAGGAGCTGTGTGACCTTGGCAAGTTACTGCATCCCATGAGATCTGTCTTCTTATCTGTAAGATGAGAATAATAATATCTATTTCATGGTTTCTGGAAACTGAGATAATATGGACAGGGTTTGTAGCATTTAGAAAGTACTCAATAATGATAGTTATTATTACCATGATATACAGGCTTTGGAAAGAGTTTAAAAATACGCCTGGTCCTCCTTCTGGATGGGGCCCTCACCGTTTTCAGATATAGCCAGGTACGTTCCATTGCATTGTTGGAGAATTCTAACATATTCTGTTGGGGAACTTCTTAGGCTACCTCTAATTCTTATTTTATGAATGCGGAGATGCTTTTCTCTCAAGTTTCCCTTGGCATCAATTTCTTTTTTCAGAGTTGATGCAGAGGGTTGAATGGTAAGGTGTATTCTCCTTCAGACTTGGGATCTTGCCACTTCCCTCTCATTTGAATGATGTGGTTTACGACTCAGTGCTGCGATACCCTGTCTTTCCTCATAAACCCCCTCATGAATAAAGCCAAACTTGAGTACAGAGGCTTTGGACTCAGTGTATGAGAAGTCTCAGACAAGGAAAAGAAAAAAAAATCACACTACATTAACAAGAAGAATGGCTTTGGAAAAAAATATGTATAGTATACAGCGTGTCGGTACATTTCCAGGAAATGATAGCAAATTAGTCAAATCAAGTTACAGATACAGTCAAGAAATTCTCACACGAGTTTCCCCTACAAGATTTGGGTGAATAAAATCAAATAACTTATACCCAATATTTTAAAAGTGCAATGGTGCTGGCTCACCCACAAATCACCGTGGAATTGACTTGGAATTGAAAGCTTCCACAATGCAGCATATGGCTTTGCTGCTGAATTATGAAGTGTTTGTGTCTGTACTGTGAGGTGCTGGACGCAGGGATAGAATCGAAGTCCAGAGAAATACCACCACAGTCACCAATCTCAGGACACCAGCAGCCTTCCTCTTTGCTCAAGAAAGGTTTCATTCCCTTGTGGTCAATGTGCTTTGGTTTTTATAGTTTCTGATGCCCTGGGATTAGAGAGAATTCCTGCTGGGGTGCCTTTATATATTACAGATATCACATATGCTATAGGTTTTGTCCTTTCTGACTTCAAAAAGAATAAATTTAAAGACACCACCATTGCTGCTGTTGCTAAGTGATCTCAGTATAATACGTCTTTGGGGGCAATAAACTCATTCCCAGTATTTTCACCAAAGAGAGACATTTAAAATTATTCTTTTGGTCTGCCCCTGAAGATTGTTGTCACATCCTTTGTTATCTTTATGATTGGTATGTTCTTAAGCTGTGGTTGCTGTGTGGAGAGGCAGATTTTCCTACACACTGCTTAAAATATTCTCTGTTTTTTTTCCAACTAGGTGGCTGTACTACCATCCCAGAATCAGACTTAGAGGAAAGGTCAATAGAACAAGACTCCACTGAACTGTTTACCAACCACAAACACCTCATTGTAGAGACGCCCATGCCTGGTAAGGAAACGGGTGGCCTTCACCAATGATACATCAGGGACAGCAGCACTCTGGTCAGTTCTTGTCATATCAGAGACCATTTGGCAAACTGCTTGTTTTCCAACTTCTTCATCCTTCCTCTCAGCATTGGTGCAGCTGAATTTGATCATTTGTATATTCCTTTCAATATTGAAACCTTTTCTCTCTCTCTCTCTCTCTCGCTCTCTTTCTTTTTTCTAGAAGTTTCACCCCTTCAAGGAGTCTCGGAATAGTTCAAGTAGAGTTGTCTGGATGAGGGGAAGATGGCCTTCCCAAGTCTGATCCTGTGTGGACCTCATGCCAAGCACAGATGTAGGGCTCGTCCAGGTGCTTCATCCATCTCACCTGCTTGGAGATGATACTATGTAGACATGGGGATTGGGATTTTTTGATTTTGCTAGGAGGACTTATAATACCATGCACGGGTATGTTGAAACTTGTCTTACCAGGAAAAGCTGTTGCTGCTTTTTGATCATCTGTATGCTTATAGCCATCAGATATAGTGAGAGGACATCTTTGGGGGACAGACTTTATAATGCAGAGACCTAGATCCAAAGTAATTTGATACCCCATTTTTTTTCACAGAATTCTTATATAATAAATGTATCAAATTTAATAAAGCATCTCATTGTCCAACAATATCTTGGTTTTGATTTATAATTAGAAGGTTTATAGTTGGTTTCTCTACATTTTTTCTTCAAAGGAAAAAAAAACTGAAAGGAATTGAAAACTTTGCTACTCCATGGTAAGACTCAAATATAATTGTTTTATAAATAAACTACAGAATTTTCATATGATCTATTTACTTTATTATCCTAAAAATGGAAGAAGGTAAGTTTTTAGTATTGTACAAAAATGTGAAAATATTTTAGGGAAGATACAATATTAACATCCTTTTTAGATTACTCCACGGTGACACCTTTTAAAAATTCAGGTTATAAAAGGATCACACATTAGAATTAAAATGTAAGGTTTTTATATTCAAGAAATAAAAAAGACTTTCCAATTTCAAGTTAAAATTACAGTTTCAAGACTGATTTAAATAAATTAAAAATAAGTCTGTGCCAGTTTTGGAATGCCTGTCAGTCAGTATAAAGGGGGATATGGTTCATGATTTTTCTATATGTGAAATGTCAAAAAATTGCAGAGGATGTATTATTTATTATTTTTAGCATTCTTTTTTAGGAGATGTAGCAGAAGATGTAATATTTTTAATTGTCAATCATGGAAGTGGACAACTTCTAGCCTTTGGACCAGAATCAACCATTAGGTTAATTTCACCCAGCCTGTGGGGACCAGTAAAAGATGTCATGGCTCCGTGAATGCCTGTGGTTGCAAAAATGCAACACTTCTGATCATCTTTAACAACTTCATTCAAGAAAGGTTGCAAGACAAGTATATTATTCTTAAAAAGGTGTTTCTGTGTTATTTTTCTCTCTCTCTCTCTCTCTCACTCTCTCTCTCTTTTTTCTTTTGAGTGTTTTGTTCCTGTGGTTGTTTTTTGTGCTGTGCATGTGTCCATGTGCTAATCTCTGTTCTCCTTTCTCTTTCCTTTTTTTTTTTTTGAGTCATGCCCTGTTTGTATGTGTGCTTGTAACTCTTTCTTTAACTCTTTCTCTCTCGTGTTTCTATGTTCATCTGCCTTGATCAGTTTTTCTCTTCCTTCACTTATTCCCCCCAATTCTTTCCTTTCAATCTTTTGATTCTTTCCCTTTGTTTCCTGTGATATAAAACACAAATATATTGTTTGATTTGTAATGGTTACTTTAAACACACATGAATGCAGTGATTTCTCTCTCTTTCAAGTCTCTCCTCTATTGATTTCCTTTTATTTATGTCCTCCATGGTTGCTCAATTCTGTGAGAGAGTAACTACCTGTGTAAATTCAAAAGGCTTCCTATCTTCAGCTTGGGAATTTAAGGTGACTGTTGTTGCTACAATTATATGTCATACTGAGACTTTTTATTTTAAGATGTATATTTATAAATGTTTTCCTGGAAATCATTATCATTATCTTAAGTCTATTGGCACAACTACTTGACCAAATAATTTTTTTTATTTGAATCACTAGTACAGAATTCTATATACATATATCATGCACATACTTTTTAAAAATCTAATTATATTTGCATTTTACCAGCTGCCAAAAGGAAAGAAGTTACTAATTAGCCTTTTCAACAATATCAAATATAAAATATAAGTTCTAAAATGATAAAATAATTTGATTCATGATTTAAAAGTATCTTTTGATAAAAGTATTTCCTGAATTTAAGTTAAATAACTGTCTTTTACCCTTGATTTTAGTATGATTTAAAAACCTACATAAAGTGTTTCTACTAGCAGCCAAGAATTATGTTATCTTTTGAAGTGGCTTTTTAAAGATCAAGACCCAAATAATTGTTAACTGTTATTATTTTGGCACTAGTATTTCAGTCTTTAATAACAATTGTCCATTATCTCTTTCGTGTGTGTGTGTGTGTGTGTGTGTGTGTGTGTGTATACATGGTCTTGAAATCTTAGAGTAACTCACAAAGCTTTAAGAAGTAAGGTGATCCAGGTTTCTGATTAGCCAGATAGTCTCATTATTACCAAATACATCAGAATAGGTACTAATGAAACAGCAAACATTTACTAAATTCTTACTATGTGCTTGGTACTTTATATGCACAATTTCATTCACTCCTTACAACATTACTGAGATGTAGATAATGTCACCTCTATTTTGCAAATAAGAATACTGAGGTTTATAGAGGCCAGATAACTTATTCATTGTCCCATAGTTCATGTGTCACAGAACTGGGATTGTAATCCAGGCTGATTCTAAAAGCCCAAATACACATCCAAAATGTAGAGATTATTGGTAATAATAAAATAAAATACATTTTAAACCTGAAAGTTTTTAGTCCAAGATAGCTATATTTTTTTTATTTCTAGTGTGGTTGTACATTTAAAAAATATACCTATTTGCTATTTATATTTGTCCTTTGGTGTATTACCTGTTTATGTTCTTAATTTTGAGGGGAGGTTGGTGATGATGGTAATAATCTTACTAAATTTTAATAGCCTTTTGAAAAATCGTATTAGTCTTTGGTTGATCAGCTATAATATTGACACTGTTCTCAGTTTTTCACTTATCTTCTAATTTTGTTTCTGGGTTTGTTTTTAAGGATGTTTTCTAAATTTTAAGTAGCCAAATCTATTAGCCCCTTTCTTTGTGGTTCCTGCCTTTGGTGTCCAGCCTAGGTTGTCTGACACCCTTTCCTGCCTCTTTTCTGTGCCAGTATGAGGTCCTGTGCAGGCTGTTGTGTTCTGTGCCACGGCAGGCTTCGGTCATATGGATTTTATAAGCACAGAGCTGTGTTCTCTTCTGCTCTCATATCTCACAGAGCTTTACATGAAATGCCTCCTAGGTTTTACCCAGCTCCTTCCCCCTGGGGAAAATGACCCAAGTAATAGACCCTACAGTTTTCAAAATCTTGCTCCCCTCTGATGCTTGGCCCCACTTGTGGGCTCTCCTTTAGGATGATTAGCTTTCCCCAAAGTTCTTTAGCAGTCTTGTAATTAGCCTTGCCTGCTCCCACACCAGCCATTCAGATATGGCCAGACATGTTCCCATCCCACGTGAGCACAAGTTGGGATCATGTTGGGTGTGCTATGCCCACTTAAATCTATATGTACAGAGGCAAGAGAGGCAAGTCACTTATGGAGTCTGTGCCCCATTCCCCCCATTCTCTAAGCTTTTTGGTTCCCCAGCCTCACAAGGGACTAGGTTGGTGTTTCCATGGGTCAAGTTCCCTCAATACCTACAGGAGTTTCCTCAAGCTGAAGAACATCAGGTTGTGTATGAATGGGTTTGTTGTAATTACATTAATAAAAAGTTATTCTCAGGATTAAAGTAGCTAAGCAAGAAGACCTCTTTTTTCTTTCTTTTTTAAATAGCTGCCTCTGACTAGTCGGTAGTCTGTCTCAATATACGTGATTCCCTATCACATAAACATGTAGGTAAAGATGTGCAACAAGATCAAAATAAAAAATATGTGAGGAGGGCTTAAACTCATTAAAAAGCATTATAGAAACAGGATTGATAGTGGTCATCGGCCGTGGCACCGGTGTCCTTGTGAGCCAACAGGTGTTATCCATGGTCTCCTGTTCAGAGATTAAGGGTGTGTGCAAAATAGTCAGAGAACTGAAGGGAGGCACCCAAACTGGTGATTTTCAGCCTTGGTTGTACCTTACGATCTCTAATTTTCTTCCTTTGCTGATTTGTATTTTCAGAGTATTCTTTAAGTATTGCTCTTGTAATAAGAGAACAGATCCCATCCTTGTGTGTATCATTCAGGCTATCAGTGCTAGTGATATAAATACTAATTAGTAATATACTCTTGTTACTTAGCATTTGGTATATTAGCAGCATGAGTTTCAGAGAAACTGCTTGGACATTGTAGCTCCGATAATTCTGAAAGGTCCAGAGAAGACGTATTATCATCAAAATAAAATGATAATTATGATTTATAGCAGTAACATGAGCATAAAATTATATTGAAAATTATAGTTTTTTCTTTATGTCCTTAACATCTTCTGATGCAAAAAGCAAACATATCAATTAAATATGAAAATATTAGAGAGGTTTCTGAAAGAACAATACACAAGTCTCAATACACAATTTAGATTGTGTCAGATGCTGTCCTTTTTATAGCCTTTTTGTTTATGCGGTGTTGAATTAGCTGGTGTTATTTTTCTGTTTTTATTGCTGAGTCATGGAAGCTACGTGACATCCCATGTGTTAAAGGTTTTGTTGAGTTGGACTTTAAAATGTATAACTTACAGTGCAGCACAATTGCCAAGACCTAATCAGAGTAAGATGCCTGTTAGAGTGATCACATCCCCCAGTGCTTCATCTGTGCTCCAGAGAGAGGGTCTCTGTTCCGGCTGATGTGGGAAAAATGTTGCAAAACCCCTCATTCTCAGGTTTGCTGTTGTTTCATTTTAATTATATTCAACCCAGACCCCAAGCCTTCTTCCAAGGTTCAGTCTGAATAAATTTATCTCCTCATCTGGATACTAAGAGCTGCATTTGAGGCCCTCTTAGAACAGTGGGGGAGACTTGTGGGTTGTGCCTTTCAGTCCCATTTTCTGGCTCCTTATTACATTCTCCTCTTTTTTCTCTTTTTAATTTGCTCCACTTTTCACTGTATTCTCTCTTGTATTGACAGGTCCTTGTAAGCACCTTAAATCTTTTCCATAACAGGTGGGGGTGAATAAATCAGTATCGGCACCTCTCAGGATTTTTCCAGTCACTGTTGCTGGTGGTCATGCTTCCCTCTTGAAAAGTCCTGAACTCCCTGCCTCTCTTAAAACACACTGTCCCTCACTCACTCTATTTCAGAAGTCGAATTTTTCATTCCGGTTGGGATGGATTTACAAACTGCTTGGACACAACTGTTCTTGGATTGTTTCTACTGTTTAGTAAATTTTTGCTGTATTAGTAAATCCATCTCTTAAAAGAAGTCAACAAGTTATAGAGAAATGGAGAAATATGTGATCTTACTTTCCTAATTTATTTTTGCAGATTATGCTAAGAAGAGGCTAATAAGACTCTTCTACTATATTTACTTAAATTTGGCTTTAAAGAGAGGTATGATTCTTAAAAATTCAATACTTCATGACCTTTTTTTTTTCCATGAGTACTTAGGTAACAGTGATTTGAACACGGGATTCAGGTTTTTTGAGTATCTGAAACGTATACAATTTTGGAGCACCTCTAAAGGAAAAGAATAATCCTAATACAACATTAAATCCTAAAGTATATGTTTATTTAGAATAAAAAAGAATAACAACAAATTACACATTTGTAAACAGTTGACAGCTGACACAAATATCACAAAATCTGTAAAAATAATCTATTTCTATTATTAACTGCTTCATATAGCTTTTTAATACTTCTACATATTTTTGGCTGCATATTCTTTATTCACCTCTTCAATTATCAACAGTTTTATCATTTCATTTTCTATAGAGTGAATTAAAAGATAACTTAATTTTCCTCTAGCATTGTTGACCAAACATCTAAAAACTTACTTATAGTTTATAAAAGTTCTATCTGCTCTATAACTTACCATATCTACAATGTAAGATCTCAGGGCATTTCAAGTTTTATTGTTCAGTGATAAATTTTAAATAGCCATTGAATAGATAACTCTCCTTAACCAATTTGTCATCAGTGTCCTCACTGAAGTGGTCCTCATCTTCATCAGCACCAGAATTTTATGTCAGAGCAGCCACATATTAAATATTTCTCCATTGTCTTCATATGATTCACTCTTCTTCATTAGCTAGGTTGTCAAGCAATTGAGGAGTCTATTTATTCTATTTAAAATTAATCATCTTAACGAATTATTCTTGGCATTATTTGAAAATGTTTTTGTTACTGTTTTCTTGTTTATAGCAGAATATTTTTTTTTCACAAGGGTGTTCGTTTTCTTTAAAACTAATAGTGTGGCAACAAATTTGAAAAGCTGGAAGCAATGGGTAAAAACCTGGCAAAATATAAATTATGAGAAAAAATTGTAGTAAACAGGCCAATATAAGCACCTGGGAAGCTGACTAAATGTCTCGTGGGGTGAGGGGCCCGGGTGCCGAGCAGCTGAGCTCCAGCCAGTCTTTACCCTATAACGGAATAATTTATATTGATTTTATATAGGAGCTGTATGACATAGAATGTTATTGGACAGGGGTCTGTAATTCTAGACTCTGAATTATCAAATATGCCTGACAGGCAAGAACTTCCACTTTCACTCGGTGTCCCTGAAACAAGAATCTACTCAGACTTTTAGAGGTCTGGTGCTCGGAACGTCAGATTCCATTTGTTTCAACCCATGATTTATCTCCACCAGACTTACCCTTCTGGTGCCATTTCTCATCTAGCACTGCAGCCTTTGCTCTGTAAGGAGGAGCGATGGGAAATAGTGGAGTTCCTAGAATCCATCCCTCCAGCAGAACAGCTAGCAATAATTTAACTACATTCAAAGTTGACTGCAAGCCATGTAACTATATCTCATTAGCCCAAGTTGAATGTCTCCCCAACTCAGTTCCCCGTAGCCAGATCCCCAAGTCCACAGCTGCTCCAATGCCCGATACTAGGGGAAGACAAGTGGAAGAGACAGTGGTCTTTACCGGTCATGCTTAAAATGGTTTTGCTGATCTTACAAAAGCATATGACCACGTACCTCTCTAGGTAAGAAAAGTGCCCGGAAGTTTAAGCCTCATTAATGTCATGGTAAATCTACCTTTGTTACTGCATGAGAGTCAGAATCGAAAGTATGCTTTGAAGAGTCCATTTGTTGTTTTTTTTTCCATAAAATGTAACTGCAAAAAATGTCTGAGACAAGAGTATGTGCATGGGAGTGAGGAGGGCAGATTTTGTAAGGAAATATTAAAACTTCCTTTAAGTACATTCTAAGTCTCTTCAAATGTGCCTAGCTTTGGGCTCAACTCCAAGTACACTTCCACTTTTCATTTTTGGTAATTAGTTTTTCCCTTAGAGGTATCAATAAACCATATGGACTAGCAGAGCTATTCTCTAGTGCATGGCCTTGATTCTGTAGAGATGTTTCACCTTATATATTCAGGGACAGCTCTGCCGACCCTTACCTCTTAGCAACTCCTCCAAGAGAAGCCTCCAAAGGGATTAAATCAGTCCTCCGTCTCAGCTGGCTGAAGGATATGTGTTAGATAAAAAGTACAAAGGCTATCAACCTTAAGAGCAGCTTTATTGGCTCTAGGATTATCAAATTGGTGAGAGTGAAGAGGTAAAGTCTATTAATTTAACTAAATTCTATTTAACTGGCCACAGTAATCAATGCTTTCTTTTCCATCTGGTACCAGTTCCAGAGAGGGAAGCTCATGGTATCACTGTAAACTCTCATTTGTATGTGCCAGGCATTCCATAAAAACATAAAGATCATCTGAATATCGGGAACAATTGGAACTGAATGCTTGTATGTAAACAAAAGATGTAGAAATTTTATCTTCTCACATAAGACAGTACTAATTAAGCCCAGACTCCAGTCATTTGCCATTTAGTGAAGTTTAGGTCTATAATATTCACTCAGTCTTTTCATATTATCTTCATGCATTTAGGTGAACTGTTATTTATTTGAGGATGAAAATTAAGAAATCTCTTTAGGTCTCTAGTCATAAGTAAGGAAACTGAAACTTTTATTTTGCTAAGTCTTTTGGGATAAAATTAAGGAGTTATTAATTCCTTGGGGGGAAATGATGGTGTGTAATCCTCATCTTTCACACTCAGCAGCTCACAAAAATGAAAAAAAAAAAGCTATTAACAAGTAATTCTGCAAGAAACATTAAACATTCCCCAGACTTTAATCACACATAGGATGAATAGGGAATGAGAGTTGAGATTTATTTTCAACTTTTCCAAAAATGTCAATAACAAATCATAAAACACACACACACACACACCCACATTTCACTCTACTTCTGAAATCAGTGCCATCTGGATCTGGTCCTCTCTTTCCATCCCTAACAGTGATGTACTTTTCTCCAGGCTGGCCTCCAATTTCATCACCTCCTCTGATGCCTGGCTGCCTTTGTTCTTCATTTAAGTCCCTCCCATCATTTGCATGTATATAATTGATCCCCAAAATGGCATTAGTTCATGTAATCTCTCTTTTAATCTTTGATTGTGTAGTCTGTGGTGCTGGATCCACCGGACATACACATACAAAGAAAAATGAATCTAGACACAGACCTGACAAACCTGACAAAAATTAGCTCAAAATGGCTCATTGATCTAAATGTAAAGCACAAAACCGTAAAACTCCTAGAAGATAACAAAGGAGAAAATCTAGGTTGTCTTAGGTATGGCAATGGCTTTTTAGATGCAAAACCACAGATATGATCCATGAAAGAGGGAATTGATAAGCTGGATTTTATTGAAATTAAAAGCTTATGCTCTGTGAAGGACACTGTCAAGAGAATGAATGAGACAAGCCACAGTCCTGTCTTCACAGATGTTACCCAAAACATATGAAGAACTCTTAAAACTC
>NC_048218.1:169854827-169896368 GCF_002007445.2 Ailuropoda melanoleuca
CACATTTCACTCTACTTCTGAAATCAGTGCCATCTGGATCTGGTCCTCTCTTTCCATCCCTAACAGTGATGTACTTTTCTCCAGGCTGGCCTCCAATTTCATCACCTCCTCTGATGCCTGGCTGCCTTTGTTCTTCATTTAAGTCCCTCCCATCATTTGCATGTATATAATTGATCCCCAAAATGGCATTAGTTCATGTAATCTCTCTTTTAATCTTTGATTGTGTAGTCTGTGGTGCTGGATCCACCGGACATACACATACAAAGAAAAATGAATCTAGACACAGACCTGACAAACCTGACAAAAATTAGCTCAAAATGGCTCATTGATCTAAATGTAAAGCACAAAACCGTAAAACTCCTAGAAGATAACAAAGTTGAAAATCTAGGTTGTCTTAGGTATGGCAATGGCTTTTTAGATGCAAAACCACAGATATGATCCATGAAAGAGGGAATTGATAAGCTGGATTTTATTGAAATTAAAAGCTTATGCTCTGTGAAGGACACTGTCAAGAGAATGAATGAGACAAGCCACAGTCCTGTCTTCACAGATGTTACCCAAAACATATGAAGAACTCTTAAAACTCCGCAAAAAGGAAAAAAAAAATCCTGATTTTAAAAATGTGCAAAAAAGCTCAACACACATGAAACCAAAGAAGACACACAAATGACAGGTAAGCATGTGAAAATACGCTCAACAACATATGTCACTAGGGAATTGCAAATTAAAATTACAATGGGATACTATGACACTCTTTGGAGTGGCCAAAACCATAGTTCTAACACCACCAAGTGCTGGTGGGAATGTAGAGCAACAGCAACAGTCATTCTCTGTGGGAATGCAATGTGATACAGCCACTTTGGAAGACAATTTGAAAGTTTCTTACAAAAGCTAAACATAATTAGCATACAGTTCAGCAACCTTGGTATTTACTCAAATGAGTTGAAAATTCATGTCCACACAAAAAAACCTGCATATAAATGTTTATAGCAGCTTTATTCATAATTGTCCCAAAATGGAAGCAACTAAGATGTCTTTAAGTAAGTTAATGGATAAATGTACTGTGGTACATCTAGACATGGAATAGTATTCAGTGAAAAAGAAATGAGCTATCAAGCCATGGAAAGACTGTAGGAATCCTGCGTGGCAAAGGCTGTGGGTGTCTGTGGTGTTGACAAAGGCTATTGGGGTCCTCCTGTTCTCCACTTCTCCCATGAAGGGAAGTTGTGGTCTAGGGGGTCCCTCTTGGCACCCATTTTGGCTACCCTCAGGGATGGGGCAATGCAGATAAATGTTTCCTACAATTTTCTCTGCAGCCATCTCCAGTCATTGTGCTACACTGGGTTGCTGCAGCTTCTTATTTATACTCTGGAGCTTTCTCAGAGCTATTTTCATTCATGAGTAGTTGTTAAAAGGTTGTTTCTATGAAGGGATGAGGGTTGGGACCTCCTTGTCTGCCATTACTCTTAAGAAACCACTCCTTCAATTTCTTACAGGAGGTACCAGTCTAGTAGAAAAAGGAAACTATTTAAAGATATGTGGGTTTGAAAGGAAGGTACAAAACTGTCATTATTTGCACGTGTTATGATTGTCTGTATAGAAAGCTCCCCATCCAAATTACAGATAAACTATTTTAATTGTTAAAAGTTAGCGACTTTGTTGGGCACCAAACCAATATGTAAAAGTGAATTTAATGTCTCTTCAGTAACAATTGGAAGTTAGAAAATGAAATTTTAGCAATAAGGATAGTACTTAAAATTGCAAAAAAATATAAAATGCCTTGGGAAAAATCTTACAAAAGATATGTAAGCCTTTTATGTAGAAATTCATAGGACTTAGGGGTACCTGGGTTGAGCATCTGGCTCTTGGTTTCAGCTCAGGTCATGATCTCATGGGTCGTGGGATTGCTCCACACTCAGCAGGGAGTCTGCTTGGGGGTTCTCTCCCTCTGCCCCTCCCCTCCCCACTCTCTTTCTCTCTAAAGTAGGTAAGTGAATCTTAAAAAAATTCATAAAACTTAGTGGAGAAAAAGAACATGTTCTAAGAAAACTAGGAATAGTGATGATTTATAGATTTTAATGCTATTCCCCCCACAAAAAAAAAAAAATCCCAGCAGAGCTTTTTATGGACCTTGACAACCCAAAACAGCCACCACCGAAGAACTTGCTCCACCAAATGTCAAGTCTAATTAAAGCTTAAGACAGTGTGCAGTTAATGCTGGGATATACTAATAGGCCAATATAGCATAATAGTGTGTCCAGAAACTGATATGTCCAAACATGACAGAGATATTGCCTAACAATGGATGAAGAATGGACTTTTCATAAATGCTGTCGGAGCAATTGTATGACCATATTGGGAAAAAATAAAATTACTGAAGTACTACTCACACTTTAACATACGGAAAAATCAATTTCAGTTGTTTTAAATACCTGAATGTGAAAGAAAAAACTATAAGTATGTTAGAAAAACATGTAAGAGAATATTTTTATGACCCCAGGGTAATGAGGGATTTCTTAATTTAATAAATCATAGTCATAAAGGAAACTATTGTGAATTGAATTGCTTTAAAATTAAAAATTTACGGTCATCAAAAGACACCATAAGNCACATTTCACTCTACTTCTGAAATCAGTGCCATCTGGATCTGGTCCTCTCTTTCCATCCCTAACAGTGATGTACTTTTCTCCAGGCTGGCCTCCAATTTCATCACCTCCTCTGATGCCTGGCTGCCTTTGTTCTTCATTTAAGTCCCTCCCATCATTTGCATGTATATAATTGATCCCCAAAATGGCATTAGTTCATGTAATCTCTCTTTTAATCTTTGATTGTGTAGTCTGTGGTGCTGGATCCACCGGACATACACATACAAAGAAAAATGAATCTAGACACAGACCTGACAAACCTGACAAAAATTAGCTCAAAATGGCTCATTGATCTAAATGTAAAGCACAAAACCGTAAAACTCCTAGAAGATAACAAAGGAGAAAATCTAGGTTGTCTTAGGTATGGCAATGGCTTTTTAGATGCAAAACCACAGATATGATCCATGAAAGAGGGAATTGATAAGCTGGATTTTATTGAAATTAAAAGCTTATGCTCTGTGAAGGACACTGTCAAGAGAATGAATGAGACAAGCCACAGTCCTGTCTTCACAGATGTTACCCAAAACATATGAAGAACTCTTAAAACTCCGCAAAAAGGAAAAAAAAAATCCTGATTTTAAAAATGTGCAAAAAAGCTCAACACACATGAAACCAAAGAAGACACACAAATGACAGTTAAGCATGTGAAAATACGCTCAACAACATATGTCACTAGGGAATTGCAAATTAAAATTACAATGGGATACTATGACACTCTTTGGAGTGGCCAAAACCATAGTTCTAACACCACCAAGTGCTGGTGGGAATGTAGAGCAACAGCAACAGTCATTCTCTGTGGGAATGCAATGTGATACAGCCACTTTGGAAGACAATTTGAAAGTTTCTTACAAAAGCTAAACATAATTAGCATACAGTTCAGCAACCTTGGTATTTACTCAAATGAGTTGAAAATTCATGTCCACACAAAAAAACCTGCATATAAATGTTTATAGCAGCTTTATTCATAATTGTCCCAAAATGGAAGCAACTAAGATGTCTTTAAGTAAGTTAATGGATAAATGTACTGTGGTACATCTAGACATGGAATAGTATTCAGTGAAAAAGAAATGAGCTATCAAGCCATGGAAAGACTGTAGGAATCCTGCGTGGCAAAGGCTGTGGGTGTCTGTGGTGTTGACAAAGGCTATTGGGGTCCTCCTGTTCTCCACTTCTCCCATGAAGGGAAGTTGTGGTCTAGGGGGTCCCTCTTGGCACCCATTTTGGCTACCCTCAGGGATGGGGCAATGCAGATAAATGTTTCCTACAATTTTCTCTGCAGCCATCTCCAGTCATTGTGCTACACTGGGTTGCTGCAGCTTCTTATTTATACTCTGGAGCTTTCTCAGAGCTATTTTCATTCATGAGTAGTTGTTAAAAGGTTGTTTCTATGAAGGGATGAGGGTTGGGACCTCCTTGTCTGCCATTACTCTTAAGAAACCACTCCTTCAATTTCTTACAGGAGGTACCAGTCTAGTAGAAAAAGGAAACTATTTAAAGATATGTGGGTTTGAAAGGAAGGTACAAAACTGTCATTATTTGCACGTGTTATGATTGTCTGTATAGAAAGCTCCCCATCCAAATTACAGATAAACTATTTTAATTGTTAAAAGTTAGCGACTTTGTTGGGCACCAAACCAATATGTAAAAGTGAATTTAATGTCTCTTCAGTAACAATTGGAAGTTAGAAAATGAAATTTTAGCAATAAGGATAGTACTTAAAATTGCAAAAAAATATAAAATGCCTTGGGAAAAATCTTACAAAAGATATGTAAGCCTTTTATGTAGAAATTCATAGGACTTAGGGGTACCTGGGTTGAGCATCTGGCTCTTGGTTTCAGCTCAGGTCATGATCTCATGGGTCGTGGGATTGCTCCACACTCAGCAGGGAGTCTGCTTGGGGGTTCTCTCCCTCTGCCCCTCCCCTCCCCACTCTCTTTCTCTCTAAAGTAGGTAAGTGAATCTTAAAAAAATTCATAAAACTTAGTGGAGAAAAAGAACATGTTCTAAGAAAACTAGGAATAGTGATGATTTATAGATTTTAATGCTATTCCCCCCACAAAAAAAAAAAAATCCCAGCAGAGCTTTTTATGGACCTTGACAACCCAAAACAGCCACCACCGAAGAACTTGCTCCACCAAATGTCAAGTCTAATTAAAGCTTAAGACAGTGTGCAGTTAATGCTGGGATATACTAATAGGCCAATATAGCATAATAGTGTGTCCAGAAACTGATATGTCCAAACATGACAGAGATATTGCCTAACAATGGATGAAGAATGGACTTTTCATAAATGCTGTCGGAGCAATTGTATGACCATATTGGGAAAAAATAAAATTACTGAAGTACTACTCACACTTTAACATACGGAAAAATCAATTTCAGTTGTTTTAAATACCTGAATGTGAAAGAAAAAACTATAAGTATGTTAGAAAAACATGTAAGAGAATATTTTTATGACCCCAGGGTAATGAGGGATTTCTTAATTTAATAAATCATAGTCATAAAGGAAACTATTGTGAATTGAATTGCTTTAAAATTAAAAATTTACGGTCATCAAAAGACACCATAAGGAAAATGAAAATCATCTCACAAAGTGGGAGGAAATATTTCCAATGCATATAACCAGTGAAGGATTAGTATCCAGAATGTATGAGGACCCCCTCAAAAAATGAATAAGAGACATCTTAATAGAAATGCAAGCAAAAACATGAAAGATGTTTTGCAGAAGGGAAATGATTAATATGCTAAAAATGAAAATTTAAAAGCATAATCTCATTAGTAATCAAGGAAGTGCAAATTAAGCCACAATATGATTTTGTATCTACTAGATAGGAAAAAGTCTACAAATAACAATGCTTGGAAAGGATATGGAACAGCAAACACCCATATCTTTTGGAGGTAAGAGTATCAGTTGGCTCAGGCCAAGAGTTTGGCATTTCTCAGCAAAGTTGCATGTGCACATAACCTATAACCAGGAATTACATTTCTAGATGTGTACCCTAGTGGAATTCTTGCACTCATGCCTAAGGAAAACTTACAAGAATGTTCACAGAAGCATTATTCATAAGCAAAAACCCTCCAAACTATCCAAATATTCAGCAACAGTAGAGTGGACCAATTTTAATATATTATTATGATGAATTAATTAATATACAGCAATAAAAGTTAATTAAAGCAACCAAGATTAACATGGATGAATCTTAAAAACATTTTTTATCAACAGAAGCAAATCATAGAATACATACATTACGATCCTGTTTTTTTTATGATTTTATCTACTATTTTATTTTTTATAATNTTAAAGCAACCAAGATTAACATGGATGAATCTTAAAAACATTTTTTATCAACAGAAGCAAATCATAGAATACGTACATTACGATCCTGTTTTTTTTACGATTTTATCTACTATTTTATTTTTTATAATAATTTTTTTTAAAGATTTTATTTATTTATTGGACAGAGATAGAGACAGCCAGTGAGAGAGGGAACACAAGCAGGGGGAGTGGGAGAGGAAGAAGCAGGCTCACAGTGGAGGAGTCTGATGTGGGGCTCGATCCCGTAACGCCGGGATCACGCCCTGAGCCGAAGGCAGACGCTTAATCANTGGAGGAGCCTGATGTGGGGCTCGATCCCGTAACGCCGGGATCACGCCCTGAGCCGAAGGCAGACGCTTAATCTCTGTGCCACCCAGGCGCCCCAATAATATTTTTATTATATTATGTTAGTCACCATACAGTACATCTCTGGTTTTTGGTGTAAAGTTCCATGATTCATTAGTTGCGTATAACACCCAGTGGACCATGCTGTACGTGCCCTCCTTACTACCCCATCACCAGCCTATCCCATTCCCCCACCCCTCTCCCCTCTGAAGCCCTCAGTTTGTTTCTCAGAGTCCATAGACGATCCTGTTTATAAAAAGTTCAAAATCAGGCAATGCACAACAACATACTGTTTTAGGCTATACACCTAGGTGACAAACTGTAAGGCAGAGATTAACAAGGTTTAGAATTGAGGTTGCCTTTTGGAGATGGAAGAAGAAAATACCACCAAGAAGGAGCATCAAAAGACCTGTTTTATTTCTTGAGCTGGTTAGTGAGCACATCTTTTATCCATTTCATTATTTAAAAACCCCCATTTTTATAGGTTTTACATACTCTTCTAGTTGTATAATTTATGCCACCATAAACACAAACACCTCATGCACCTCATCTCCCTCAAGATTCTGATAAATATCAGTCCTTGAGAGATGCGTCCCAATTGGCAAATCCCTATATAGCTTTGGCAGTAAAGCTTTTGGTTAAACTTTACTTTCCTTGGTTTAAGAAAACAAGGGGTATTTTTGTTCTTTGAATATAAAATTATATGTTATAGTATATTGACTATGCCTTATCTAATTATGTATACCTATCCTTTCTTTAGATTTTGATTTCTTCTTCTCCCACCAACTACCTCCCTCACATCCACCCTCAACCCTTGAGAATTATCATACAGTAGCCACATTTGTAGCCAAAGATTAATAGCGGACAGAAATTTTTGCAAATATTAACTTTCCAATCTAACAATCCCATCTGTATCTCCTCATCCTATAAGCATTCTGTTTGGCAGTACAGTTGAAATCTAGTTCTCTTTCATTTTCTAATTAACTTGCAATGTGTTTTCTCTAAATTCACAGTGAGCTTGGCTTATGTGTAATTTGCTTCACCAGGTGGTATTTCTCACATTCCAGATGTTAATATAGGTCTTAACCCTTGATCACCTATAAGAGTACAATAGTACTTATGACATCTACCAAATGTGTTGCAGAATGTAGTTGGTAAATGATAATTATAGATAGAGTAACCATATAACTGATTATCTTCTGTCTAGATAGGGAGTGAAAGGAGGCATATTAATAATTATTCTGGGACGAGAGGCATAAGTTGGAATAGTTCTAAGCAAACTGGGTATAGAGTCATCCTGATTAAAGAGGAATCTAGCTCAGTAAGTGCCCACATGAGAACACATCTGGTTTGGTACAAGTCCCATTTCAACAATTAAAACATCATTAGCAGAAACTATCCTGGCTGAGGAAATGTGCCCTGCCATCATTGTATTTCTTAATCAGCGCTCTTGAAAGATGTGTTGCTAGGCTTCACTGACCCCAATAATGAGATGCTTATTAATTGAGAGGAGATTTTCTCAGCAATCCATTGCAAAGTAACAAGTGCCCAACTAATCTATTAAAGAAAGATGGCTTTGTGTTTTAAAAAAAAAACAAAAAACAAAAAACATTTTTAAATGGTTATTACCTGAAACAGCACAAATATAGTAACTTGGTTCCTATTCTATATGGGCTTAAAGTCTAGACAAATGGTTTAGATATAAGACAAGAAGAATAAAAATTCTTTCTGGAGATGATATGAAAAGTTTTTGTACAAGTTTATAAATAATAATAAAATAATGAGAATGATCCTTTATTGAGTTTGTACTATGTACCAGACACTGAGTTCTCTTCATATAGCTTGTAATCTTAACAGCCATATTAAGAAGTTATTTTTTCTATTGTTCAGGTGAGGAAGCTGTTAAGGAATTTGCCCAAAGTTACATAAATGGTGGAATTAAGAGTATAAATTCAGGTCTGTCTGACTAAAAAACCTGTCTACTATCTATCATTATGCCTACTGATTCTCTGGGTTTTTTCCCCTTATTTATATTGCCAATGTATCACTACTGATATAGAGGTCAGCCTCCCTTTGGACATTCATAAGGTGGCTCTTCCATTTCCACTATACAGCTACTATTGAAATGGTCAACTTGATTTTAGGAAACATTTTCCCATGGTTTGGAATAATTTTTATATCTGTCACCAATGGTACCTAAAAATCAAATGAGACGAGAAAGGGAAAATATTTTTAAAAATCAAATGGAACTTCTAGAGAAAAATACAATATATGAAATAGAAAATACACTGGGTAGGCTTGACAGCAAATTGGACACTGCAAAAGATAAGATGAATTAACTTGAAGACCTAGCAATGAATACTACTCAAACCAAAGTTCAGAAAGAAAAAAGTCTGAAAATAAAATAAACAGACCCCCATGATCTGTGTGAAAATATCAAGGACTTTTAAAACTACATATATCTTGAGTTCGTGAAGGAAGTTGGTGGTTGGAAGGTGAGGAGAGGAAAAAAAATATTTAAAGACATAATGGGTAAATTTTTTCCAAGTTTGATGAAAACTGTAAACCTACTAACTTAAGAAGCTAATAAATGCCAAACAAAATATAAAGAAGATCATACCAAGGCATGCCATAATCAATTTGCTGAAAACCAGTGATGAAGAGGGAATTTTAAAAGCAGCCAGTGAAGAAGATACATTTCATATAGGAAAACAAAGACAAGAGAACTGCTGACTTCTCTGTGGAAACAGTGCAAACCAGAAGACAATGGAATGTCATCTTTAATATGCCAGAAAAATAACTCTGTCAGCTGAGAATTCTCTATCCAGTAAAAATGTCCCTCAAAAACAAACTTAAGATAAAAATATTTTCCTACCAACCAACCAAAAGAGTTCATAGTTCATTGTCAGCAGATATGCATTACAATAAATATTTTAAAAGTTCTTCAGGCTGAAGGAAAATAATTCCAGATGGAAACTCAGATCTGTACAAAGGAATGAAGAGTGCCAGAAATAATAAATATGCAGGTAAATATAAATATATATACACATAAATTACCTTTCCCTCAATTTTTTTCATTTGAAAGAAAATTGGATGTAGCAAAAATAACACATTTTGGTATTTACTACCCAGATGGAAACTCAGATCTACACAAAGATGAAAAGAGCCAGAAATAGTAAACATGCAGGTAAATAGATAAAACTTGTTCCTCATTTTATTCATTTAAAATAGATGTTTGTAGCAAAAATAACATATTTCAATATTTATTACTATGTAGAAATGAAGTATACAGTAGTAACAAGGATAGAAGGAGAATTGAAAGTATACTGTTGTAAGCTTCTTGTGTAACACATAAAGTGATACAATAATATTTGATGGTAGGCTGCGATGTGTTATATGTAGTAAACCCCAGAGCAAGCACTAAAACAAACAAATAAATAAATAGGTATAGAAGGCCATATAAGACATAAAATAGAATACTAAAAAATACTCCAAAAGAGAAAGAAAAGTTAAAGAATCAAAATCTAGGAAAAATAGAACACAAATAGCAAGATGGTAGACTTATATCCAACCATACTGATAATTACATTCAGTGTGATTTTTTTCAGACTGGATAAAAAAGCAAGATCTAAATAAATGCAGTTTACAAAATCAAAATATTAATATAGAGGGACAGTTAGGTTAAAAATAAAAGGAGGAAAAAGATATACCATGCTAACATTAGTCGTATATAAACTGGAGTAACTATATAAATATCAGAGAAAGTAGACTTCAAAACAGATTGTCAGAATAAAAGGATGATAACAATAAAAGAGCAATACATTAAGAAGACATAGCAATCTTAAATGCATGTACATCCAAAAATAACCTCAAAACACAAGCAAAAGCTGACAGCCAAAAAAAGATTGATCTATAGTTACAATTTAGAGATTTCAATAATCCTTTTTTAAAAACACATCTAACTGACAGAATACACGTGATTTTTAAGTGCCCATAGAATATCCACCTCGGTTGACCATGTGACCATGAAACAAGTCTCAACAAATTTCAGAAAATCAGTTCTTAGCATATGTAAAGAGAATAAAAAATGCCTACCTCAGCCAGTTATGCAGACTGAGCTGAGCTAAAATATATAAATCTTTTGGTATGATGCTTGTTTGCCACATAAGTAGAAGCTCAAACAATACTATATTGTTTCTTCCCCTCTCACATATTTTAAGATTCATAGTCATTGAACTTTATTAGAAACAAGGTACTTAAACCTCATAGGTCAGTCTACCAAGGTGACATATCCTTATTTAATGTTAAAATTACATTTCTGTAAAACCATGTATTCAATGAATCTCCCTTGAATAAATACAATCTTTCTTACATTATCAGCAAATTAAACATCGACAATTACACTTGCTACTGTGCTTACCTCTGAATTCCTCTAAAGCTCCTCTGTATTTTATTGCTGTGTAAATATTTAGAAGACTTTAAAAGACTAATTTCAGATTTGGGCCTTCTCTGTTCAACAGTTTGTATTTCAAGACCTTTTATACAGTTCATAGTCTTATTTGTGAAACCTAGTGCAGCTCTCATATTGATACTATTTACATTTGGGGGGTAATGTGGCACAGATTTATAAAACTTTCCATGTAAATTTTTGATGTGATTAGCTGCTTTTAATTACATCTGAAAATCCCTTGCCAAATAATGATTAAAACACACAGAAAGGGTATGGTTGAGACATAAGCAAAGCAAAACAGATCTATGTGAAAACTGCTTCAAGCAGTGTAACAAAAGTAAATCCATTTAATTTGCACATATGTGAGGATTTAATCCAAATTGAAATAGAACAAAAGATAAGGTGAGAAAACTAGATAAGAGAACTTTAATGTGCACAAGTTCAAATGCTGTTTTGTTTTTTAAAATCAGAGTATAATTGATTCTTCCAGGGAAATTTTTGGAGGAAAAAATAAAATTCATATATAATTATGGTTCACAGCAAATTGCATTTATTGCCTTTTGAGCAAACTCAATTGGATTACTAAACCACAGCGTTTCCCACCCGTGTGTCAGAGATCCAACTCTCTTCTCACTGGCTTTTTAAGACCCAAATACTTAAGCACATTTTGGGTCTTTTCTGTGTTGTGTTTTTCAGGCAGCCATTCTCCTCCTCTTTTTCAGTGGATCCCCACAGCTTTCAGTCTCAGATTCAAATTTACAGCTTTGGTGAACCCAGGTTCCTTCACAGCATTCTCTGGTTTCTCCCCTGGCATCCTCTACCCACCACACACCCTTCCTTCTGGCCGCACAGCACTCATACTTCCTGGGCATATGGTTCTCTGCCTTGTGGGCTCATTCATTTATTCATCCTTTCGATCATTCCATCGTCCATCCCACAAAGTATCTATGAACACTATGCTTAGTGGTGGGGATGCAATAGGAGGACTGAAAGTCCCTGCCCTCAAGGGGTTAGGCAAGTGGAGGAAATGGACTTCAATTGAAGAGTCCCACAGGAAGTGTAAAATCACTGCTCTGTTATAAAGACAGGGATTCCATGTGGTTGGAAAGTCGGAAATGCTTCTCTGAGGAAGTGAGTGTGGCCCTGACATAGAAGAGAGAGTGGCAGCTGCCTGGGAGAAGGCAAAGCCATGGGGGTTAGAAGGAAGGAGAGAAGGTGGATGCGGCAGGTCCACAGAGGGAGAAAAGCACAGTGAGGCTGGACTCCTCAGAGGGAGGCAGACAGACCAGGCCCTGAAGCACTGTGATATTTATCCCATTAACAATCCATTCCAGTGGCTCTGCCTTCCTTTGGACATTCCTCTCCTATCACCTTCATCTTTTGGGGCTCAGCTCATGTGTCCCCTTCTCTGGGAAGCTTTTGATGCCTTCTCTGGGAAGCTTTTCAGAGAGGTAAGCACCTCTCTGAAGGGTGAATTGTCCTCCCCCCGGAACTGTGGCCTATTGGTCCTTGCATCCTCATCTCCTTTTGCAGGCTCTGCCATGGAGGAATGGGCTAAGCAGGGTTGGGGCTTTGTTCGCTGAGCCTGTAGAGAGGCAACTTGGTCATATGAGTCCAATATTCAAAGACTCTCCCAGCAGGTGGCCCTAACTCTTCCAGCACCAATTCAGGGGCCCTCCCCCACCCCCAAAGATCCCTCCCTTTTAATTCAAACCAAATCCCAGCTTGATGTAATTTCAGATGGTAAGGAAACACTGGATCTGATGTGGAAGCATGTGGTTTGTGCAGAAGAGCTCAACCATGACTTACTCCACACTACGGGTGCCATCCCGATTCTCATCAGTTTTCCCAGCTTGGTGTTCCAATGATAAAGATTATTAAAGGGATCCTGGAGACAGAGGTTGTACCCTCTTGGGAATGTTCCAATGAGCAAATAGGGAACTGAGATGGGGAATCACAGCCACTAATTGGGGCATAGATGGAACAAATTCCCTCTTATTGCAGAAACGTATTGTATTTCACGTTGAGGGAAAGAAGAGATTTGCCTACAAATTAGGCTGGAAACTGTAGAGAAGAAATTGTTTGCTGGCCAAACTGGTATGCCAGGACTGTAATGAAATATGACATAAGGAGAAGGCAGTAGGTGCTCAAATAAGAAAGTGGGTTTTCTTTAGTATTTCCTTTACTATCCTTTTGGACGGTGAGTCCCTTCTGTTGCTGTATTTCTTGGCACTCACTAAATATTCCTCTTTTGGGTGATTATTAACCCTTTGCTCAGCAGTTGATTCGAAGAAGAAACAGAAGAAACCCCGAGAAATGTTCATTACTCATGATTTTGCTGATGCCATGGAGAAGAAAGTGAAAGCTGCTTTCCATTTATTTCAGAATCATAACATGAATGGAAAGGTTTTTTGAACATTATTTTCTGTTTGTAAATGAGCAACAAGGTTAGACAGCCATGGAGCCCAGAGCCTCTGGTGCCTCACCTGTTCGGCATTGATCCTCCCAGCAAGCCCTCCTTCCCACCCTGTACCTTTTTGATCCTGCCTGGCAACCCCTCCTCTTCAGAGTAATCACTCCCCACCCTTGGGTGCCCCGTGGCTTCTTCATTTGTTCTGACTTGATTTGCTTCTCTGCCTTGTCCTCCCTTTGGATTTGCCTGTGCCTGAATTTTCCTGTCACAGAATGACCAATTTGAACTTAGGTGTTGGGCTTCAGAACTACTTGGGGTGCCTGGGTAGCTCATTAGGTTAAGCACCTGAGCCTTGATTTCGGCTCAGGTCATGATCTCAGGGTTGTGAGATGGAGCCTGCACATGGAGCCTGCTTAAGATTCTCTCTCTCCCTCCCCCTCTGCCTCTCACTCCCTTCCCTGCTGGTGGGCACACGTGTGTTCTCTCTCTCTCTCTCAAAACAAAAAACCAAAACAAACCCAAAAAACCTGAAAACTACCACTGCCCATCTCCAGACTCCAGGCCACAGCACTTCCTCTCCCATCACTCCAGTCAGTCCATGACAGTAAAGGAAAATAATTAATTAGGGTCCTTTGTGTGTTGACTTTAACATATACAACTAATAAAAAGGCCACACATCTGCACTCAAGTACTCTTTATTAAAACACACACATGCACACAGTGGAAATGCAGACAGATGTTAGTAAAAGCATTGAACTGATTTGCGGTTTCTTTGGAGGTGAACTTGAATGAGGGGGATGCGTAGAGGCTGTTAAGACAATGTTTTCCTTTAAGCATTAATGAAGGATTTCTTTGGTTTGTGACAATGGATCATTGAAACCTTTTAAGTGGGTGAGTAGTGGGCAGTCTAAATCTTCTAAAGCACTTATGTGATCCCATCAGGTGGTTCAAAGTTGGATGGATCAAACCAAACAAGGCCTGTGAATGAAAGCCTTTTGTATGGGGGAAGCCACTGCCTGAATACTGAGTCCCTGAGGAGCCATTTGCATGCTGGTCATCGAAGCACTCATTGTCTTTACAGGGAATTTGTTTCTCTTCACCTGTTACTTCTGATTTGATTTGATGGTTTTTTTCTTAAGGCAAAGTACAAATATAGTCACTGATCTTACTAGAAAACCATTTTATATAGTTTTTTTTTAAAGACTTAAAGAAAGACTTGGGAAAAAACTTTTAAAAAATCACTTTTCTTTCTAGAAAACTGCCAGATATACTTTAGGGGGCTGCATTTTGGAAATGTTTCTCAGGAAAAGTTGTATTAATTGAAAGCTGGGGACTCATGAATAACATGAACAGTTGTTTTGTGTTGTGAGGTTGGTAAAGTTAACTTTTTTTTTTTTTCAGGTTTGAAAATATTGGGATAGGGATTAAGGGAGGAGCTCTTTACCAGGTAAATACTGAAATATATTGTGTTACTTTATGGGTTTTACTAGTATCTTCCCAAGATCTTTGGAATACCTTCCTCATGAAGTAATAAAGGAATACTTGTAGTATTCCTTTGAATATACTTAAAAAGTTTAACTGCTGTATTGTGAGGAAAAAATATTTATTTTGCTCTAGCAAAAACCATGTTCATATAATTATCTTGGGATATGTGGTTTTGAGGTCAGTAAAGGAGAGACTTCTTGCCTGTAGACTACCTTCTCTCCATGTGAACTGGAGTTTGTCAGTTGGGCATCAGAGCCATTTTCCTACCCACTCTTCCCTAACCTTTGCCAGCGCCGTCTCTCAGAGTCCTTCCTGAACTTGTGAAAACGGCAGCTGCCCCTAGTGTCACAGCTCCTTCGTAGTTGAGTCGACTTTACAGGAGTCATGGGAATCACAAGCACTACATAGCCTTCCCCTGATTTCCAGGCGCCTGATCACCCCACCTCAAAAGCTGCACAAACACCTTCCCCACCAGGTGTCCCATGTGGACCCACAAATGAAAGCCTGCAGGCTCCATGTCTCCCAAGTCCCCCACCTTGCCCAGAAGTGCCTGTGTTTCAGTCAAGAGGTGGGTCAGTTTTCGCTAAAGTACTTTGCTGAAAAGGAGATCGAGACCCAGTAGAGCATACAGGCTTTTTGTCTTGTGATGTATTAGGTAGGGGAGGTGGTGGATGAGCTTGGGGGGGAGGGGAGTCCTTTCTTGGACTCTGCAGTGGGGCAGCCTGGCGTCTGGATACTATTAACCTCTCTGAACCTCACTTTCCTTCTCTGTGAAACAGAGATAATAACACTTATTCACATGACTGTTGTGAGGATTATTAGATGTAAAATGCTTTGCATATTTCCTGACATATTAAGAATCACAAAAGAGCATTTCCAGACTTTTCCACTGACACCTGTCAGATGCTTCCAGTGTCAGCAATATCTTACATCAGAGCTGTTACCTGAGGCGTGTGTTTCTGTCCAGTGCTGGCTGTGTCAAGTAAAACAGATTCAGTGCATGTCTGTAGGAAACAGCCAAAAAAAAAAAAAAAAAAAAAAAAAACCCCCAAAAAAAACCCCAAAAAAAACCAAACCTACAAGGCACTATTTGAGAAACTCTGAGTTGACAATAATGTATAAATACACGATACTTGTTTTTGGAGGGTAGGCTGGAAATAAAAGCTGAGGCAGGACCTGGGCAGGATTTGAAACCTGTCAGGCGAAGGTAGGATGATCTGGCTCCACAGTTTGACTAAAGGATGACCTCAAGAAAAGGTTTTTCAGCCACAGGTTTAGTCCTGTGTACTGGGTTAAAGATGACACAGTGGACCCCTCACACACTCACTGTCGTGTCAGAAATGGGGCACAGGTGTGTGTGATTGATTGCTTTTCTCCACTGATGGATTTAGGGGCCAGAGCTGACTCTGAGAAAAAATGTGGCATGGGTGACATTTTCCTTTGGTGTCCTTGGCCTCATCACTGCTACCTCCCTACTTTAAGCGACTCTCTCTTCTAAGGCATCAGATACCCAGTGTCTTTCCCTTTCCTTCCATCGAATGCTATACTCAGAATTCGATGCTGTAATGCATGTGAAGATGTCATACGGGTTTGTGGGAGCTGTGGCTTTTAGATGCCCTGCATGCCTTTTCACCCACTCCATCCCTCTCTGGTCACAGATTATGTGTCTGAACCTCAGGGGTGAGCACAGGATCCAGACCTGGACTGTCAGAGTACCTTACCCCCTTGGCCAGTTTCTCCAGCTGACAGTCGACATATGGGCCCAAGGGTCGAGTTAGGCCAACCGAAGACTTTCCCTGGGATAGTTGTAACTGGTATGAGCTGATGGAGAAGGTCTTTCTGTTTTGGGTTGTTGAAGTTAGAAACACTGGAGGCTTATCTTACTGTTTGGAGAAAGCCTGTATGCCCAAGACAAGCCCAGGGCTGAGCCAAACCAAAATGAAGACTGGAGAGAGGCCTACCAGGTTCAGGCCCTGCCTGGTTCTAGTCCCCCAAGGCCCCCAGACTGGCCTAGTCCATGCAGCTGCTGTTCTTCCTGTCTATGAGCTACCCCTGTGTTCTTACTGTAACACTTCCCACCCCTGTTTTGCTTTAATCAGTTTACATTGTATTTCTGTTTCTTCTTTCTGGAAAAATCCTGTGTGCTTCAACGGGCTCCAAGGTCTTCCTTCCTGAGGTGAATTTCTTAAGTCACTACTAAGTATCCAATTATAGGAGAGTCTATAAGGTGTTTTTCTTTTAACTATCTCCTGTAACAAATGACACTGAGGAAGTATAAATAGGAAACTAAATTCATTGTGAGATTATTGGTTTGTATATACTTTTTTTTGGTCTAAAATGCTCAAAGTATAGGTATTAGCTATGATAAAGACACTTTATTTTTGAAAGAGCACAGACAATGTAATTTAAGTTTAGATCATTCCAGACTGAGTTTAACATGCATATGACTGGAAATCTGCCAGAAATTAAGCGCTGATTATTGGGTCCAACTTTAGGTTATGACCCAAGTTAGGAGGGTATCACTGAGGGTATCCAAAAGGCCTGTAAGATTATAAAAACAACAACAATAACAACTTGACATGTTATTTTTACCTCTGAGCTACATATTTATTGGGTTTTGGGAGGGAAATTTCTAGAGGGGAGGGGGCTGGGGAAGAAAGTCAGCTACAAAGAAGCCAAGCCTAGGGTGGCAGTGATGCCAGAGCCCCAGTCAGGGCGTTGTCCAAGTGGAGTGTATGTCAGAGATAGGACTTCGTATGTGCTCCATTGATTTGCAGCAGGGTAGAAAAATAGGTTTCATCTCTTATGACAGTTCTTGACAGATAACGAATAGTACATGGAGAATTTGTATTCAGAAAAAGTCCAAGGTTGAGAGTAAGCTTACTGGGTCAGCCATGATTATTTATTAGTGATATCTGTCTTAGGCATGGGAGTGGATTCTGGTCATACTACATGGATCAGGTATTTCCTATCCCCAATTCAGAGTTTCAGCAATAGGGCAAGAAAAAACTGCCACCTCATTATGACAGAGCCATACTTGCTGAGCCCCCACTGGTTGTATGGAATTGGGCAGTGAGAAATTCATATCAACCTACATGTAGATCTGACCAGAAGTCAAGGGAGTAGTATGCAGAGCTATGGGAACTTAGTGTTTTACTGGATATTGGCAAATACTGAGTTTAGATAATGCTCCCTATAAAGAATAGAACATTTTAAAAACTCCAATGTAGGCTGGTGAGAAAAAACTATAAAATGAGGTAAAGGGAACAATATCTTGAAGTCCAAAAAAACTATCTACTGCAGATTCTGGAAGAAATTTTTAGAAGGATGATAGAGCTCCAGCAATAGGTTTAAAAACAAACAAGACAAAAACAAAACATGGTTTCTGAAATAAAACAACACCCAAAGGAGAGTCAGGCTGAGAAAAAGAGACAATGGGATGAGTTGAAATTTACTTACTTTGTTTTCTATAGGTTTATTTTGTTCTTTTACTTCCTTCTTTTAGCTGAATGGTTCTTTTGTTTTCAGTATTTCTTATTTTCTAGTACATGTCATTGCGATGGTAAAATATTCTCTGAGTACCAATTTGGGTGCATCCCATAACTTTCGATATGCCACACTGAAAATAGTCTGATATTTGAGGTTTGATTTCCTCTTATATCCAATTATTTAAAAGGAATTATTAAAATCTAAGCAAAGGGAATTTTGGGGGGTTATCTTTTGACTCTTACTTTCTTGTTTTATTATATTGTGATTAGAGAGTAAATGCTATGATTTTTACTTTTTAGAATTTATGGATTTTTTTTCCTTGAGGACCATTGCATCATCATTTTTTTGGAAAATACTCTGTAGAGTCTTACTTATGATTCCCTTCTATGATCTGTTGATTAGCCTAAAGTTTTTCACTGTGACATTGGATTTGTTAATATCTCCTTATTCTTGTAACAATTTTTTCTGTATATATTACTATTTAGGTACATAAAGATTCCTTAAAAGGTTTCTACCTTTTGTGAATGCATTCTCCCTTTGTCATGTTTAATATTTTGATTTTTTTGTTGAAGTATAGTTAACATACAGTGTTATATTAGTTTCAGGTTTGCAATATAGTGATTCAACTATTTTATACATTACCCCATGCTCATCTTGATAAGTGCACTCTTAATCCCCTTTATCTATTTCATCCGCCCCTCCCACCTCCTCTCTGGCAACCACCAGTTTGTTCTCTGTTTTTAAGTCTGACTTTTTTCTCTGTAATTTTTTCTTTGTTTGTTTATTTGTTTGCTTAAATTCCACATATGAATGAAATCATATGATATGTCCTTTTCTGTCTGTTTTATTTTACTTGGCATCATACCGTCTAGGTTCATCCACGTCATTCGTCATTGCAGATGGCAAGATCTTATTCTTTTTTATGGCTGAGTAACATTCTTGTGTGTGTGTGTGTTGTGTGTGTGTGTGTGTGTGTGTATCTTCTTTATCCATTCATCTATTGATGGATACTTGGAGTGCTTCCGTATCTTGGCTGTTGTAAATGCTACAATAAACATAAGGGTGCATATAGCTTTTTGAATTAGTGTTTTCATTTTCTTTGGGTAAATACCCTGTAGTGGAATTATTGGATCATATGGTACTTCTATTTTTAATTTTTTGAGGAACCTCCATAATATTATCCAATATTACCCAGTAATATTTTCATTTTGAGTTGTATTTTTGAAATACTAATATTTTACATCCAGTTATTTTTTGAAAGCATTTATCTGGTATATTATTGTTCATCTCATTATTTTTAATCCTTCTGAATAATTTTGTTTGAAATGTATCTGTTTTAAACATCAACATAGATTTAAAAAATTATTTTTGCCCAGTCTGTGTCTCTTTCAAGAAGAGATGTTTCTATTATGGAAAACTTTAGGCAGATGAAAAAGAGGAAAACAATGAATGTCACTCTCAGAATAATCAATTCTAACTAATTTGGATTACTCTGAAGCAAGGAGTTTTTTAAAATCAGGAAGAACTGACAGTGGGGATTTTCACTGCAGATGGGAATGACCAGGAGAAGGAAAAAGAATTTTCAGCTTTACCTGTGAGTTTTTCTAATTTATTTATTTATTGCTTTTCTCAAAGTCCATATTTTCCTCTTTTATTGGAATCGTGTTTTGAATTTTTTAAATTTTTCTAGAAGATATATTTTAATGATTCTTATAGAAAGTGTTCTTGATTGATACACTTTCAGTGAATAATATTTTTCCTGCTGATAGAATTCCAGTTCAAAGTAATTCTTACCTCTGAATTTTGGAGTTATTGCTTTTTCTCTTCTTGGAAAGCAAGAAGGGGTTTCTTCTTCCACTGCAGGTAAACGGCTTTTTTCTTTTTTGTTTTGGAACATTCAATAATTTATTTATAAGTGAAGTTGCTTGCAATGTATTAAAGCAATAGAGAGATGTTCTCAGGTTCAACAGAAAGGTGTTCTCTAGAACTCAGAAATTTATAGTACCCATGTATTTGATTTTAAATATTTACTTGAACACCTGCATCAGCCAACTGAGACATGAATTAATCGACAATTCAGGGGGCTCATGATGTATTGATTTCAGCCCCCACTGAGTTTTGACCCCCTTTCCCCCAACAAATTAAGCCTTTACATGGATTATTTGTTGTCAGATAGATTCTGCTCCTGCAAGGAGAACTTGGTCCCGTAGTGTCTCAAGCAAACATTTTCCTTCTACCTCTGTTCTTTTCCCACTTGTGAGGAATGTGTTTTTCAAGCTCTGTCCTTCACCTTGAAATTCAGAAGAAACTTCTTTCCTTTCTTAATGATTGCTTAAAGCAATAATGGTGCCATTCTATTCTAGCAGTAGTTAACATTGGCTAGATATTTTGCAGAAAGAGAGATAGAGAGAGACAAAAATCCCCTGCCATTAGGTCTTTCTAGCAGAGTTTCCCTCTTCCCACTTACTGCTTTAGAAGGGCTTCATTATTTTCCTTCCACTTCCTTCAGGTTGAAGTAATTAAATGCCCCTTCTGTCTCATTTTTCTTGAAGAATTTTTCGTATTTTCAGTTGACTGAAGCTAAAAACTATTTGAGAACAATGGAAGGGCTAAAGTTATATTTTCGGTTTTTGGTACTGAGAATGTGAATAATTAAAAAAAAAAACACAATCTGGATTTGTTTTTAATGAGATAGATACAGTGTCGAATTTGTCCCTAGTAGAATACCAGGAGACATAACCGTGAGCCACAAAATAAGGACTCAAGCCGAGAATAACAACGATTTTGTTATGTTGTCCACTCCATCCTCAGCGCTGCCCATTCCAGGATCCATTCTGCTCTTTTCATAACACTGGAAATGATTTCACATCTGCAAGTAATTAGTTGCAAAATAATCTATCTTGGGACTGTGGGCTAGAGAAGGGTTGAGAAATAGGAGTTCCAACTGTGGTATAACAATGTGTAAATCATGTATTCCTTCTGCTTTTGTCTACATATACAGCTGTAAATATAGTACATGGACATAGTCTGGTCCCGCAAAATTATGGACATGGCCCTTTGAGAAGCTCATCATTGACAAGAACAACACCAACAACCATACCTCACATTTATATTTTCTCTCATTTTACACAGCTCGTTCTCAACATTATCTCAATTCATTTTACAACAACCCTGAGAAATAGGAGAGTGTAAGATTTGCATCTGATACATGAGGAGCTGGTGGCTGTTAAGCTCCTAGTCAGTAGGGGACATGATTTTGTTTCTTTAGGTTTTTGCAAACATTTTATTAACAATTTATTATTGTAGTAACACACGTAAAGAGAAGTACAAAAAATCAAAACAACATGGTGTGATGAATTATCACAAAGAGAATACTCACGTGACCAGTTCCCAGATCAAGAAACAGAACGATATCAGCACCTCTGTACAACCTCTTCCAGTCACTCACCCCTCAAAGGTAACTACCATTCTGACTCCTAGACAGGTGACAGGCTTACTTGAATTAATTTTGTATGATATGTGAACCAGGACCTTGCAAAGCATGGCTGCATTATATATGTATGCTGGATGTATTCAGGAATACATCTTTACTTGATGAAATGTAATGCAGATGAGGAAATGATAAAGGATTGAAGATGATCCAACCTGAAGAAGGTTCATCTGAGTTGGAACTTAATAGCTTCTATGTATGAGGGATGAGTCTCTGGAATATTACAAGAAGCTTTCTCCATTTTCTTTCAAGAACTAAGGAGAATGCAATTTACATAGAAAGAGAAAAGTACATTTCTTTCATCCTTAGAACTTTGTGGACAAAGAGGAATCCATTTCCTTCTATGGATATTTAAAATTTTAGGCTATAAAGTGCTAACTCCGAGTGACTTTAGTTCGATCTTAACCAAATACAAGGAATGGACAACGTGATTTTTCAAGAGGGTTTCCTTTCCTTCCCGATGTTTGGCTGAGCATTTCTATCAATTTCCATGGGAGGGTCAACACTGTGTTCTTTTAAGGGAAATGATGTTTTGCTGGAAAAGGGAGGCAGTGTCTAATCTGCCTCTCTCCTTTGGAGGTAAGAGTGTCTCCAGAGATGAAGTTTTTGCTTGTGAATGTGCTGCATCTCCTTCAGAAGGGCAGAGCCAACAACTGACAGTAACTGCTCCAGCTGGTATCCTTCATCAGATGAATTTTGGAAGCTTCCCCTCCCATGTCCTCACCACTCTTCTCTCATTTTTCTCTGCTGTATGGAGAGTAGGAAGCCAACGGGCAACCAGCGACTTGTTTGGGGCTCGAGCACACAGAGGAATACAGACTAAGATTGCACCCAGGTTCTGTGCTGCCCGAAGTAGAATACTAGACTTTTTCGAGCAAGGGCTATGTTGATGTGGCCTCCATTAGAAAAGACCAGCCTTCTCTTTGGAGTCTGTGTGTGTCCCTCTGCTTCACCCCCAGACCCACTGGGCTCAGAGCAGAGGAACGTTTACATGAAAAGAGACTGCCAAGGTTTTAAATCGCATCCATTAAGAAACGAATTATCCTCTTAATCGTTTTTTGTTTCGTTCCTGAAGAGATTAAAATGCTTTTAATTTAATAAAGTTTTGAAAATAGGTAAGTTTATAATTTTACAAAAATGTGTTCAGAGAAGTAAGAATACCCAGGGAACTCTAGAGGATATTGAGAATGACCTATTTAGGTCTCGCTCATCTGTTATTTCTATAATACAAGGGCATTGCCCAATTTTGGCTGTTTGTTCTCCTTTAGAAGTTCTTGGGCTACTTTTTTCCTATCAAATCAATTAAGTCAGCATGTATTCAGAATCTAAAACAAAACAAAACGACTGGCATTTCCACCCTTCCAAACAATGACACTCTTCTCTGGACAGACATACTTACTTAGAGAGAAACATTGTTTTTATTCATCTTCTCATTTTTATCCTGCAGATATGTGAAAATGTAGACCTTATTTCTTCAGTCTGCCATTACAAGGTCAGTTCTGAAATCAGTGAAAATAAGATAAAGATGTATTTATTACTCTGATTTTATTATAAATGAATGTTATAAATACTTTTGCTCAAGTTTGGAAGGAAGAACAGCAGGTCCTGGTGCTGGTGCTAACCTGACGTCTTTGTCCACAGATTCCCGGGTATGACAGATCATTCCTCTGAAAACAGAGTTTGTAGAAAAGCAAATGTTCACGTGTGATAATCACTTCTACCAAATATTCTAAACAGTTTTTCAATAAGCTATAGTTTAATCACCATGCAGTAATGGTCATTTAGCTCCACAGGAAAATTTTTAGAATGCAAACCTCTCTTGTTGTCACAAGGTGCTACAGTTAGAATGTTTGTGTCCCCTCCCCAATTCATATGTTGAAATCTTAACCCCTTAAGTGATGATATTAGGAATGGGGCCCTTGGGAGGAGATTAGGTCATGAATGCAGAGCCCTCATGAATGGAATTAGTGCCTGAGAAACTCCTTTTTCCCCTTCCATCATGTGAGGTTACAGCTAGAAAGTACTATCTATAAACCAGGAAGCAAGCTCTCACCAGACACTGAATTTGCTAGTGCCTTGAACTTGGACTTCCAGGCTCCAGATTGGTGAGAAATAAATGTTTGTTGTTTACAATGCACCCAGTCTGTGGCATTCTGTTATAGCAGCGCACATGGACCAAGACACAAGGTATACACGTAAATGTAGCGAACTACCTTTTGGTAAGCACTTACATCAGCCCTTCCCTGAATGACAGGAAATAGTACCTGGCCACCTGGTTATACTTTAGATTATCCATATTCTCCTGCATATCTGAAGAGGAAAAGAAGATTTAAACTAAAAAAATCATAAGCATTTGAATAATAAAAGTTAATTATTTAACTAAAATTTTGAAAAAAACATAGAAAAGAAAATAAGTAATCTCCTTAGCCTAATGACTATTGCCTTTAAGAAAAAAAAAACACTTTTTATTGAAGTGTGACTCACACAGAAAAGTTAAATTGTATGTTTACAGCTCTGAGTTTTCACAAAGTGAACACCCCTGTGTAACCAACATCAAGAAAGGAAACATTCCCAGCACACCAGAAATCCCCCCACAGAAGTCACCCTGCCCCCTGCCTGGGCCCTTCTCCATCTTTCCTCCTCAGGTAATTGTTAGCATGGTTTGTCTTCTAATTTTGTCTATTTTTCTTTTTCCATAATTTTTTTTTATTTTGAAAAAATGTCAAACCCACAAGAAAGCTGAAAGAATAGTATAATAAACACTCATATTTCCATTACCCAGATTTACTTATTGTTAACATTTTGCCATTTTTTCTTATTTCTCTGAACCATTCTAAAATTGAAAATGTCATGTTTCACACCTAAATATTTTACCACATTATCACCTAAAAATAAAGACATCTCTCCTGTTTAACCCCAATACCATTATCACACTCAAAATTAGACATTGATGAAGTAGTTTGACCTAATAATATAGAATTATAATCCAAATTTCCCCAGTTGTTCCAATAATTTTATAGATTTTTTTAACCATGATATGATCAATAATCATGTATTGTATTTTAATTGTCCTACCTCTTTAGGTCTTCTTTAATCTGGAATAGTCCTTTTTGTTGTTTTTTAAAAAAGAAAATGCTATTGGCATTTTTCAGATGTCCAGGTTGGTTGTTTTGTAAAATGGCCTTCAATTTGAATACGTCTGATTGTTTCCTAATGATCCCATTCAGATTAAGTATTTTTGGCAAAAACATCACGAATGACATGACTTCCTCTTTGACTCATCTGTCAGGAGTCAAATATTAGTTTGTCACATTAATGATGATGCTAAATTGAAATCATTTGGTTAAGAAGGTGTCTGCCAGGGGCGCCTGGGTGGTGCAGCCGTTAAGCATCTGCCTTTGGCTCAGGGCGTGATCCCGGCGTTATGGGATCGAGCCCCACATCAGGCTCCTCCGCTATGAGCGCTTCTTCCTCTCCCATTCCCCCTGCTTGTATTCCCTCTCTCGCTGGCTGTCTCTCTCTGTCAAATAAATAAAATCTTTAAAAAAAAAAAAAAAAAGGTGTCTGCCAGATTCCTTCATCATGAAGATATTCTTTACCTTCATAATTAATAAATAATCTGTGGGGTGATATGTTGAGACTGTGTGAATGTCCTGTTCCTCTCAGAATTTTTACTCAATGGTTTTAACATCCACTGATGATCTTTGCCTGAATTATTACATTAGTGGTTGCAAAATAGTGGCATTTAAAATTCTATTATTCCTTCTACACTGATTCCATCTATATTGATTCCTGCTACATTGTTAGCATTCTTCTGTAAAGAATCTTTCAATTCCTCTCTCACTCCTATCCACTTTTCAGTTTCACCATGGAGTCATATTCTTTTTATTCAGTGTTTTATAATTTTCATCATTATTTGTTTTGATGCCTCCAAGTTTGGCCATTGATAGTCCCTTCAAATGAGCCCATGAGTCCTTTTGATGTACCAGCAGCTTCTGAGCACTCTTTTCCTTCTGGCATGAGACATCTTTCCATTTATTTAAAACTGGTTTTGCACAATTTTTTAAAAATAATAAATATAAGTAAAATTTTAAAATTTTAAAATTTTAAAATAAATAAAATTATCTAAAAATAATTTTAAATGTTTTAAATTTTTTCTCGTAAAGCTTTGGCACTTTTCTTTTTAAGTTTATTCTGAAATATATTATTTTTTGTTGTTATTGTACATGAGGTTTTTCTCCTTTGTTATGGCTTCTAACTGCATGTGTATATATGTATATAGATATTACATATATAACTATGTATATATAGGTGTATACATATATATACATATGACATATATAAATATGTATATATGTGTCTGTATATATATCAGTAGTATATATTCTATCAGTTTTTATATGTTAATTTTATGACTAGCTATTTTATTGAATTCTCTATTGGTTGAGTTAGTCACTGATTTATTTGGGCTGTGCACATATATTATTCTATCAGAAAATAAAGATTGTTTTACATCCTTTCTAATTCTTGAGTTCTGTCTTTCTCTTGTCTAATTGCATCAATGAATACCTCCAATACAATGATAAATAGTTGTTCTTCACATTGGTGAATATTCCTTTAGTGTTTCCCATGAGCTATTGTCTTCAGAACTGATTATGTATATGTATGTATTTATGAATTGGTATTATATATGTGCATATAATGTGTGTATGTGTGTATGTGTAAAATTTATAAGGAAGTATCCTTCAATTCCTATTAAATTGGGTATTTTCATCAAGAATGGGTTAGATTTTTTTCAAACACCTTTCTGCATCTAAAAAAACAGTTATAAAAGCTTCTTCTTAGATCTAGTAATATGGTCAATTATATTAACAGATATCCTATTTCAGATTTAAGGACACACATAGTCTCAAAGAGATGGAAAAAGATGTCCCAAGCAAGTGGAAACCAAAAGAAAGTGGGGGTAGCTATACTTATATCAGATTTTAAGCAAAAACAATAACAAGAGACAAGAAAAAGCATCCTTATATAATAATAATAAAGGATTAATCCATCAGGAAGATATAATAATTATAAATATATGTGCACCCAACATTGGTGCATCTAAATATATTAAGCAAATATTAACAGATATGAAAGGAGAAATAGACAACAATACAATAATAGCAGGGACTTCAATACCCCACTTTCAACACTGGATGGATTATCAAGGCAGAAATCAATAAGGAAACAATAGGATTGAACCATACATTTAGACTAAGTGGAGCTAACAGACATCTATAGAACATTCCATCCCACAGCAGCAGAATACACACTCTTCTCAAGTACACATGGAACATTCTCAAGAATAGACAAATGATAGGACACAATGCAAGTCTTAGCAAATTTAAGAAGATTGAAATCATTCCAAATATCTTTTCCAAGCACAATAGTATGAAACTAGAAATTAATAACATGAGGAAAGCTGGAAAATCTGCAAATATGTGGAAACTAAACAACACACTCCTGAATAACCAATGGGTCCAAAAGAAACCAAAATGAAATTTTAAAATATCTCAAAACAAATGAAAGTAGAAACACAACTTAAAATCTATGGGACACTGCAAAAGCTGTGTGAAGAGGAAAGTTTATAGTGATAAATGTATATATTAAATGAAAAAAAAAGAAATGAGAAAGTTTTCAAATAACTTTATACCTCAAAGAAGAAGGGCAAATTAAGCCCAAAGTTAGCAGAAGGGCAAATTAAGCCCAAAGTTAGCAGAAGGAAGGAAGTAATAAATATCAAAGTAGAAATAAATGGAAAAGAGACCAGAAAAACACAGCAGACAAGGTCAATGAAATGAAGAGCTGGTTTTTCAAAAAGATAAATTGACAAGCTCTTAGTGAAACTAGGGGAAAAAGAGACAAATAAAATCAGAAATAAAAGAAAAATAATAACTGATACTACAGAAATACATAGGCTTATAAGAGACTATGAACTATATGCCAATAAATTAGAAAATCTAGAAGAAATGGATAATTTACTAGAATCATTACAACCTACTAAGACTGAACTAGGAAGAAAGCAAGTTGGAACACCAATATAAGAAGGAGATTGAATCAGTAAAAAAAACCCTCCTAACTCAGAAAATCCCAGGACCAGGTGGCTTCACAGGCGAATTCTATCAAACATTTAAGGAAGAATCAATACCAATCCATCTCGAACTCTGCCAAAACATTAAAGAGGAGGTAAGACTTCCAAACTCTTTCTATGAGGCCAGCATTATACTGATACCAAAGCTAGATAAGGACACTACAAGAAAACTATAGACCAATATCCCTGATGAACATAGTAGATGCAAAAATTCTCAATAAAAAATTAGCAAACCAAATTCAAGAACTCATTAAAAGTATTATACAACATGACAAAGTGGGATTTATCCCTGGGATGCAAGGATGGTTCAGTATATGCAAATCTGTAACTATGATACACCACATTAATAGAAGGAAAGATAAAAGTTATCTGATCATCTCAATAGATGCAGAAAAAGCATTTGACAAAATACAACATGTCTTCATGATAAAAACCCTCAACAGATTGGCTATAAAAGGAACATATCTCAACATAATAAAGGCCATATGTGACAAACAGCTAACATTATACTCACTGTAGAAAAATTGAAAGCTTTTCCTCTAAGACCAGAAACAGGACAAGGGTGCCCACTCTCTCCACTCTTATTCAATATGGTGCTGGAAATCCTAGCTAGAGCAATCAGGCAAGACAAAGAAATAAAAAGGGATCAAAATTGGAAAGGAAGAAGTAAAATTATTGCTATTTCCTGATGATGTGAACTTATATATTGAAAACCTCAGATTCAACTAAAAACTGTTGGATCTGATCAATGAATTCAGTAAAGTTGGAGAATATAAAGTCAATACACAGAAATCAGTTATTTTTCTATATACTAAAAACAAAACACCTGAAAAAAAGAAATAAAGAAAACTGTCCCATTCACAACAACATCAAGAACAATAAACGAACTAGGAATAAATTTACCAAGGAAGTGACAGATTTGTGCGAAGAAAATGACAAGATTTTGCTGAAAGAAGTTAAGACACAAATGGAAGGACATACTGTGTTCATGGATTGGAAGAGTTAATATTGTTGAAATGTCCAGGGGTGCTTGGGTGGCTCAGCTGGATAAGCATCTGCCTTTGGCTCGGGTCATGATCCCAGGGTTCTGGATTGAGCCCCACATCGGGCTTCTGCCTCTCCCTCTGCCACACACTCTCTCTCTCTCAAATGAATAAATAAAAGATTTTTTAAAAAGTGTCCATAGTACCCAAAGCCATCTATAGATTCAATCTCTATCAAAATTCCAATGGCGTTTTCCATAGAAATAGAAAAAAAAAGTCCTAAAATTTCTGTGGAGTCACAAAAGATCCTCAAATAGCCAAATAGCTAAAGCAATTATGAGAAAGAACAAAAAAAACTGGAGACATCACACTTCCTGATTTCAAACTATACTACCAAACTATGGTAATTAAAACAGTATGGTACTGGTATAAATATAGCCAATGGAACAGAATAGAAAGACCAGAATTAAAGTTCCACATATACAGTCAACTTATATTTGATAAGGCAGTAAGGAACATCCAGTGGGGAAAGCACAGTCTCTTCAAAAAATGGTGTAGAGAAAACTGTATAACTATGTACAGAAAAATGACTTCGGGCCCCTACCTTACACCATCCACAAAATTAACTTGAATAGGTTGGAGACTTAAACATAAGACCTGAAACCATAAAGATCCTAGATGAAAACATAGGGAAGAAGCTCCTTGTCATTGGTTCTTGACAAACATTTTTTGCATATGACACCAAAAGCACAAACAACAAAAGAAAAAATCAACAAGTGGGATCACATCAAATTTAAAGCTTCATATAACAAAAGAAACAACAAAATGGAAAGGCAACCTACAGAATGGGAGAAAAGTTTTGCAAACCATGTATCAGGTAAGGGGTTAATACCCAAAATTTATAAAAGAACTCATATGACTCAATAACAAAATCCAAACAATGTGATTAAAAAATGGGCAGAAGAACTACATAGATATTTTTCCAAAGAAAACATCAGATAGCCAACAGGTGCTGTAAAGTTGCTCAGTATTACTAATCATAAGGGAAATGCAAATCAAAACCAAAGATGTGATATCACCTCACACCTATAAGAAAGCCTACCATCCAGAAGACAAGAGATAAGTGTTGGCAAAGGTATGGAAAAAAGGAGACCATTGTACACTGTTGGTGGGATTATAGACTGGTTCAGCCACTATGAAATCAGTATGGAGGCTACTCAAAAAATTAAAAATATAACTACCATATGGTCAATTCAGCAGCTCTACTTCTAGATATTTATCAAAGGAAATGAAAACAGGTCACCAAAGAGACATATGCACTCTCATGTTTATTGCAGCATTTTTCACAATAACCAAGATATAAAAACAACTTAAGTGTCCATCAGTGGATAAATGCCCAAAGAAAATGTGGTATTTATATACAATGGAATACTATTTGGCCAGGAGAAAAAAAGGAAATTCTGCCACTTGTAACAAGATAGATAGAGCTTGAGGAGATTATACTAAGTAAGATAAGTCAGAGAGAGAAAGAAAAATACTGTGTGATATCTTGTGCAATGTAAAAATGTAACCTTAAAAGCAGAGTAAAGTAGTGGTTGCCAGGGGCTGAGAGGTATGAGAATGAGAGAGATGTTGTTTAAGAGTACGTACTTAACAACTAGTAGGTAAGTAAGTCCTGGAGACCTGATACACACGGTACTGATTATAGACAACAGAACTGTATTATAAACATTAAACTTTCTAAGAGACTAGATCTTTATTGTTCCACACACCAGAAGAAATTGTAATTATGTGACATGATGGAAGTGTTAGCAAACACTAAAATGACAACCGTGCTGCAATACAAATGTTACCAAATCAACATGTTGTATACCTTAAACTTACACAATGTTGTATGTCAACTATATCTCAATAAAAGAAAGGTTGTAAATTTCCAAATGGAAAGGCCATTGAGTTTTAACAAATTTGTTATTAATTTATATTTTTATTGAATTGTAATGAGAGAATGTGGTTTTTTTATTCCCTTTATGAAATTTATTGAGGCTTTCTTTGTGAATTAACACTTGATCAAATTGTGTGAATGTTTCACATATAGTGTATGAAAGTGGAAAGATCAAGAAATATACATGAAATCTACACTACTGTTTTGTTTATGTCTTCTATATCCTTATGTTTTATCCACTTGATCTTGGTTCATTCCTTCTTTTCTCAAATCTCTTGAAGTTGCAGACCCAATGTTGTCTTGCTTTATACTATTGCTATTGAGAAATCGGATGCCAAACTGATTTTCTTTCCTTTGTAAGTGAGTTGGTCATTTTGCTTTGAGGCCCAGGATTTTTTTTCTTTCTTTTTCTTTAAAAATCTAATAGTCTTAATAGGATATGTCTTGAAGTTAACCATCCTGTCAGTCTTACTAGATACACAGTGGACCATTTCATTATGTAAATGATGATGTAAATGTAAGTCTTTTATCTCTGGGAAGTTTTCTTGGATTATAGTTTTAAATATTGGTTTGATTCCACTATTTTGTTTTTAATTTTTCAGTGATGCCGATTGTTCATGCATTGAATCTTTAATTTTTTTATTTTTTAAAAGATTTTATTTTATTTGTTTTAGAGAGAAAGAGAGCACAGGAGTAGGGGGGAGGGGCAGAGGGAGAGAATCTTAAGCAGACTCCCTGCCAAGCACAGAACCTGATATGGGGCTCAATCTCATGACCCTGAGATCATGACTGAGCAGAAATCAAGAGTTGGATGCTCAACGGACTGAGCCACCCAGGCACCCCTATAAATTGAATTTTTTTTTAATTTTTTATTTTCTTCACCTTTTTTTTAGTTTAAATTCAATTAGCCAACATGTAGGACATCATTAATTACAGATGTATTGTTCAACAATCCATCAGTTGCGTATAACACCCAGTGCTCACCACATCATGTGCCCTGCTTAATGTCCATCACCCAATTACCCCACCTCCCACCCACCTCGCCCCAGCAACCCTCAGTTTGTTTCTTATAGTTAAGAATCTCCAATGGTTTGTCTCCCTCTCTGATATACGTTGAATTTTTAAATTGTCTTCTACCTCAATCACTTTCTCTCATTCTTAGTATATGTTACATATTTTGTAATTTTGTTTTCATTCTTTGTTTTTATGCCTTTCCTGGACGTATTGTAATTTAGGCATGAGTTCTAAAATAATTTTGTCTTTTTCTTCAATTTCATTGCTAATTTTTATCCACTTATGTTTTGAGTTTCAAAATTTCTGAGTCAGGCTGTTTTTTTCTTCCATATTCCAAATGCTTGTTTAAGAACATTTAATTCAGATTGGGGTGTTGGCATTTTCTTCTGCTTTGTTACTGTTTGGGGAGGGAGCATATTCATCAGCTAAAAGGTTCTGATTTTCATGTATTTTCTTCTTATAGTTACTTTGTATGAATATTGTGCCATTTACTCTTTATTTTGAAATGATTTATTTTCCTGGGCGAGCAATAACTGTACAGGTAGACAAGGTGAGGAGATGAAGATTTAGGTAGCTTATGAGATGTTGTAATTTAAGAGCTTCCTTTTCTGTTTGTTTATAATCTACAGTTTCCTAAAAATTGCCCCCTCTCTGAGGGGGGAAGGTGGTATGTCTTCTGATTTTGTGATTCTCTTATTTTTTAAATACTCTGAATTTCCAGTTCTTATTTTTCTTAAACACCAAATATCTGAAGGTTGCTCTTTGCTTTTCCTCCAGAACCAATGCTTTCCCAAGATTTCCACCCTTGTTCTTGCAGACTTTGAAGTTCCCTCCTTTTGATTCATCAGTTACCTGCACCTTAATCTACCATGTCTCATACCTGTATTTACTATTTTCCCATTTAGGGGAGACATTGTCTTTCTCGGGGTTGTTGTATCTGTTTTTCCATACCTAGGCCCCTGCTTTCCTTTCCTCTTTTCTGAACTGGCTCTTCTGAACTGGGTCATTTATTAACCTATTTATATAGACTTTGAGTTTGTAGTATTTTCTGTCAAATGGTTGTGCTATAGGTATGGGTTCAAGTGGTCTTACTGGCTCATCTTGTTGATCTCTCTGGTTTTTTGGAATATTTATGGAGAGATTCAGAATGTAGCATATTTCATTTTGATTTTTTTCTTTTGTCTGTGCATAATTTTACATGATTACCACCATGGGTCTGTTCAGTTTTGCTTCTTTTAACAATATCATTTTAATTTCCCCAATTTCTTTGTAATCCTATAGATGCAATCATTATCTGTGAATAGGCTCATAATGTTTTGCCAAGTGGATATGTCATTGCTATATTTTATTCCTTTTTTATTGTTGGATATTTACATTGGAAAAGAAAGACTACAAGTGTGTTTGGCATGAACAAATTTAGCTCAGGCCATTTTGAGGGATGAGCACTTGGCTTAGAATAAACATGTAATAAATCTTCATAGAATCAATGATTCAAAAGAAAAAAAAACTGGACAAAAGTTGCCCAAATGGGAAGAAAACTGAAGTATCCTTTAAAGTGTCCAGTTAAAATATGTAAATCTCATATTCTACAGGAATTTTATTAACTGTTTAGGAGTCCACTTGGGGCACACTAGCAATAAATACTCTGGGAGTGTCAGATTGAATAAACTTGACATTAAGTTAGGTGTTTTGTGGAGTCAAATGCAACAACTGTGTCTTAGGGTGAGGGTCATGAAAAAGTATTTCAATCTGAGGGTAGCTTTTATTCAGGGTGACTCCTGGGAATAAGTAACTGTGTGACCTCGTCATTTTCTTCCCTCTCCTTTGTATGGGTGGTGATGATTGAACCAGGGAAATGAATGAGGCTTGCAGTTCTGGATGTGGTCAGTCTCCATAAATCATTTCTTCCATTGTCTGAATACATTTGGGCATCCACAGTAGTTTATTTCCAAAGTATATAAAGAAGCAGAGGCCAAGGGTGTAATCTTGGAGCTATTTAAATAGAGTGGTTCCAGTCAAGACAAGCAGCTGTTCCCAATTATTAGTCCATATATTCTAGGTGCCAGGGAAAACCCACAAGGGTGTCACTAAATTGAATTTTAAAGTGACCTCCTGTTCAGATGAAAATCTCCTAGCTGTTGTTTTTTTCCCCAAAGACTGGTCTCCTATTGAACAAGTTAGCAACACTCTTGTTATGAATGAATCATTGCTACTGCCTATGGAGGAAATCTGAATTCATAAGCCTTCCAAGGAACATGAATTTTTTGTAAATGCTGTTAGGCTAAAAGCCTGAGCACAAGGACAAGGACAAATCAGAAATCTGCAAAAAAGAGCAAATTCTAATGATGGGGAGTGGTTGTAATATTTTAAACTCATGTGAGTTGTGTTAAAGCAGTTATGTCTGGTTCCTGACACATATCTTGATGGTCCCTGTGGGAACATGGGACTTGTGATCCATTTCTGCTTTGTGAAATAGGTCTTTTTGTCTTCCTTTCTTATTACAGGTTATAGAAGTAACTTCTGCCAGAGCAGTCCATGAAAAACATGAACTCCAAAAGAATGAATGGTAAGGTACTCTTTCAACACAAAATCTTACCATGGAATGCCTTCATATCCCTTCCACCTAGTTCCATAAACTCTAGGGTTAAAGAGCACAAGCTCTGATGTCCTATTTTTGAGATTTAAGTCTTGGCTTCCTCACTTATTATGTAGTGTGACCCTGGGCAAGTTGGTTAACCTTTTTTTTTTTTTAATCTTCATTTTTGTATCTGTAAAATGGAGATAATAAACTACCAACTTAATCGGCTTGTTGTGAGAATTTAATGAGGTTATTCATTTAAAGTGCTTGCCAAATGTTTATGGCCAGTTTCCTCTTCCTCCTCTCCATTATCATTGTCTATTGTCACCCCTTTCAAGGGATATATACATGAAATTACAACACTGCTTCCATTTATCTGACTCCCTTTATTGAAGTTATCCATGTGCAGAACATGGGCTATTTAAGTTATTCAAGGCCAACTATTTTCGTTTTCCTCCCTCCACGTGTAGACATTACAGAGAGAAGTCTGAGCAGTGATTTCACAATTCACAAAGCTTAAGTTGTCCTTTGTTAGGCTAATGGAAATATCTCCCAGGGTCACTGGCCAAGCCAGAACATCACCCCACACAGGTTTTGAAAGTGACCTCAGGTCAGTGAAAAATTCCTCATTGTGCACATTTTCCCCTGATGATTTTAAGAATTGAAGTTTGAGGAAAGCACATTTGGTAAATGTCAATGTAAAACATAAAAGCAATGTATATAATTCTATATGCTTCAGAGAGATATATCAATAGAATATTTATTTCACAAATATGAAAAAGGCCCATTTAATTAGTTGTCAGGGTTAGTGAGTTTGTATTTTAAAGCACATATGAAAGCTCTTTGAACAGCAGCACAGTTTATTTAGTTGTTCTGTTTTACTGCAGTGAGGTGCCAAGTTGACTCCAGAGAAATCTTGCAATGTGGTGCCTGGGAGTCTAAGACTTAAATTGAATGCCTAGGCTGCTCTCTGTCCTTGCCATGTCAAGAGCAAGAAAGCAACCTCAAGTGCAGCGGGCCTTTTATTTCACACAAATGAATTCTTAATAGTTGATGTTTATGATTGTTTTTACATACAGTTTTTATGACTTATTTTATGTCTACAAGTTTCCTAGATTATATGTCCCTGAGTTCAGAATTTCCCCTTTATTCTCTCAGACCTAACTGTGTTTGATATGCTGCATTTGATATGCTATCTTTTATTATGCAGAAGCCCTTTGATCTTTGCAGAGGAAAGGCGCCATATAAATGCAGAAATCCATTATAATCATACAGAAGAGTGGCTTTATGGGTGAAGTCCTGCTTAGCGATGCTGTTAGATGGAAGAGTGTACTAGGCTATGGAATGTTAATGCCAAAGAATATATTCAGATAAGTAGGCTTGTTTGAGAAATGTAATTTTTAAGTAAGCTTTTTAATGAAGTAAACATACGTACAAAAAAATGTACAGATTGTAAGTGTTCAGCTTGATGAATTTCAGCACAGTGACTATACCCATTTAACCAGCACCCAGATCAAGAAATAGAACATTACAGCATCACTCATGCCCCTTCCTATTCCCTACACTGGGACAAGGTCATCACAACTCTTTATTTCGTTTCACCTGATTTTGAACTGCGCCTAGATCAGATCACACAGAATGTACTCTAGGGTCTGTCTTCTTGTTCTTAGCATAGTGTTAGCAAGATTCATCCATGTAGCAATTCTTCGGTTCTTTATATTGTACCGATTTTATTGTCTGGCTTGTTTTGTATGAATATACCACTGTTTACCCATTCTATTATTGAAGGACCTTTGAATTGTTTCCAATTTTTGGCTATTATGAGTAGTGCGGCTAGACATTCTTTCAGACGTCTTTTGATGAACATATAAATGTATGCCGGATGTGCGCTCAGGAATGGAATTCCTGGATCATAAAATATGTATGCACATGCTTGGCTTTGGTAGATATTGTCAAACCATTTTCCAAAGTGGTTGTACCAATTTGTACTCCCGTAAGTGGTGTGTAAGTGCTCTGGTTGATCCACATCCTTACCAGCATCAACATGGTCAGTTTTTTAAATTTGTAGCCATTCTCTTGGGTGTAAAGTGGCATCTCGCTGCGGTTTGATTTTCACTTCCTTAGTAACTCATAATGTTAAATATCCTTACATGTGTTTATTATATTTTGTGAGGTGCCTCTTTGAGTCTTTTGTCTATCTTACTGTCAAATTGCCTTTTTTATGAGTTTATGGCTATAAGTCCTTTGTCAGATATGATATATGTCTTGCAAGTATCTTCACCCATTCTCTGGCTTGGGTTTCTCTTTCTTAATGGTGGCTTTTGATAACATCAGTTCTTAACTTTAATGTATTTCAATTTATATTTTTTTTTCCTAAATGTTCAATGCTTTTTGTGACTTAAGAAATCTTTTCCTATTCCAAATCATGAAGCTGTTCCTCTGGGGGTTTCCCCCCGCCCCCAGAAGATTTATTGTTTTACATTTTATATATCAATCTACGAACCATTTGGAATTGATCTTTTGTTTGTGGTTTAAGGTGGATGTCAACATACATGTGTTTTCCCCCCATACAGATTTTCAATTTATCCAACATCCTCTTTTTTTTTAAAAAAAGATTATACTTTTTCCACTGAAATTCAATTTTGAATTCAAGGTTGAAATTCACAGCAGGGAGATCACTGTCTTCTCATGCATTGGTTTTCAGACTGTTGGCATAGGAATCACTTTGGAATGTGGTTAAAATATAGGTTCCTAGACCACACTTTCAGGGATTCTGATTTGCTGCAGATGAGTCTCATGCCTGGGGGTCTGGCCCATACTCTAAGGATTGGTGTTTCCTTCATATGACCCTGAGNTACTTTTTCCACTGAAATTCAATTTTGAATTCAAGGTTGAAATTCACAGCAGGGAGATCACTGTCTTCTCATGCATTGGTTTTCAGACTGTTGGCATAGGAATCACTTTGGAATGTGGTTAAAATATAGGTTCCTAGACCACACTTTCAGGGATTCTGATTTGCTGCAGATGAGTCTCATGCCTGGGGGTCTGGCCCATACTCTAAGGATTGGTGTTTCCTTCATACGACCCTGAGAAATCAGACGCTGCATCTCTCTGCCTCCTTTATCCATGTATAGGCACCTGTACCTGCTGTAGATTTTGGTGGCAGGGAAGACCAGTTAACAAGTTGATTTGGGGGAATCCTATTTCTCCTACCAGCTCTAATCTTTTGTTTGATTAATATTCACTCCCTTCCTTAGTCATTCATCAGTACTTATCAGTTAGTGGTTGTTGATTTGAATTTCACATGGGCATGCCACACCATTCTGGTGCTCAGTAAAGCTCATCGCAAAGCAAATCTTTTAAGACAACAACTTGTCTCTTAATATAACTTAACCCAGTTGTCTTGTCCTTTTCTTAGGATTCATCACATTCAATTAGTCTTTATTAAACACCTACTAGTTACCTAGCATTATTTTAGAATCAATTCTTTCCCTCAAGGTTCTCACAGTCCCTAGTGGGGGTGGGGGAGCTGGCCAACTTCTTAGAAGATGTGAAGCAACTTGGTCTGGTTGAAGAGCTGCATGTAATCCCATGTTTGCAACCCCTTCAGTAACTTAAAAAGCCCATGTAAACTGGGTGGCAGGAGCACTGTACCATTTATTTTTAAACAAAAATCAATCCAAACTGCCAGACAAAATTCCAGATTAAATTTGTGAAATTTGGGGTAAGTTTGTGTGTGAGCCACAGGTGCCCATGGTCCTGGAGGTCAAAACCCATTTCTGCTCAGAGGTTAGGCATATAGACAAATACAGAAAGGGAGACCTCAACCATGAATGTATTACTCACTTGTTCAGTGCTTGCTGCAGATTTTCCTCATCTATCAAATGACACCCCCCAGGGCTGTTGTGGGTTGTTAACCATCTCATCCTCCTTAGCTGAAGAGACTCCAATAAGGGGAAGGGGAGCACCGTCAATGACCCATGTAGGTGGTGGATGGACACACAGGACTCCTGATGACAGCCACCTTTCCTGATGAGATCATGAGGACCTCAGTGCTGTATGCTATGATAGAGAAGGATATGGCTGCTTTTGTATCATAGATAATAAAGAGGGGAAACCCTGCTAATTCAGTGTAAAAATAATTCAAAGTCATAAATATCCCAAACTGAAAGCAAACACCAGAAAGGCTAGTTTTGAAATTGGTGGTAATTAATTCCTTATGCAATGTGCTGGAATTCAACCCAGACATGCCTTTTTTTTGTTTTGTTTCTTTCAGACGGTTTACAGCCCAGTGGAAAGTAAAATCATGCAATCCCTTGGTGTAGTATAGTTTTAGTGTGTATCTCTTTTTATTATTTTGCTCATTTTGATAACTTTTTATGATATTATATGAACATGAATATAATGAATTCAGTTCCTCTTGTCCATAAGATTTATTTTACCCTGAAGATCTCTTCCCTCTATCAGTAGTCTATGTATCCGTCTATTGTTAATACATTTTTTGATAAAAGAAAAAGATCTTTGGAACATTGAAGGTAAAAGTTAACATTAATTTGAAATTTTGATTTTTTTCTAATTCAGAAAAAAGGCTGCTTCTTAGTGAAATCAGACTTAAGTTTAAAGTCAGAAAAACAAGGTTTAATTAAATTCCATTTCCAAGGAATTGTAAGCCTCCATACTGCTCTGACCTATCAGGGCCTTCTACTTGAACCCTCTTCTACAGTCAAGTTGAAAATCCTTTTAGTCCCTAAGTGTATTGTTCATATTCCCAACTCTGTACCTTTGCTTCCTTCATTCTCTGAACCTGGCAGATCTTCACCACTACTTTTTTTTTTGTTTAGTGGAGCTGTCTAGTGCAACTCAGATGCACAAGAGAAAATATATTTTATTTTTTCTAGAACTATCTTGTACTCTGTAGAATCCTCCACCCTTTTAGAGAAGAAAATAACTAAATACAATCTACTTCAAACCTTGGATGCAATCAATAATTTAGAGTGTCTCTAGATAAACCTGTCTTTGGAGATGGTTGCTCTAATTTCCTCCTGAATTTCCATCCCAAGTGCTCTGCTGTCTTTAGACAGTGGTTGGGTGTGTGGAGTGGTGGCTGCATTTGCTCACAGGCTTGGGTCTACATTGAGATGGTGCCTGGATCTATCTACATGACGGACTCCCAGCTGTACTGTGGCTGCTGGCATTGCCAGGCAGCCTTGCTCATGTGTGTTTTGCGGACCTCTTTCCCTGATGTCTGCAGCTGATTGATGTGTCACCTAGTGTTTCTCAGGTTGGCCAATGATGGGTGGCCTCTCTCTGCTGATGAGAACTTTCCTTGATCCTGCATCTACTCCCTGACTCAGATGCCCTGCTTAGGCTATGCCAAGACGTCAGCATATGCCCTGCAAAGTCCCAGGACAGGCCTGCTGGCTCTCAGCAGTATCTGCTCCACCTGGTACTGAGGGAGCCTCTGGAGTAGGTACCAGCCCTTTCTACCTGACCACATGCCCTACCCTCTTTGCTCTGCTGGGTTGCTCTATGTTGGTGTGGGACTCCTGCATTGCATTTTGCCCCTGAGTCTCAAACAGTAAGGAAGGCAAGAGCCCCTTCTGACCTAGGTGTTCCCCACAACATACCTGACCATGCCTCCTACACATTTTCATCTGAATCATTGGGTTTTGTTTTGTTTTTAAGGATTTTATTTAAGAAAGAAAGAGAGAATGCACAAGCAGGACAAAGGGCCGAGGGAGAGGGAGAAGGGGACTCCCCACTGAGCTGAGAGCCTGATGTGGGGCTCCATCCCAGGACCCTGAGATCATGACCTGAGCTGAAGTCAGATACTTAACTGACTGAGCCACCCAGGCACCCCTCATCTGGATAATGTTTAAAATAAAATGATTTCCCCTGGGAATTTCAGAGCTTGGTCACTGCATATAATTAATCATTTTAACATATTTGGAGGCAAAAGGGAAACACTATTGAAGTATGGTGAATGAAGAACTGAGTGTTCCCGAAAGTAAATTTGTGTGTCTTGTTATAGCTATTTGTTTATGTCTCTCCTCTGGATAACTTCTTAATCATTTCCGACTACCCATTGCCTGGCATAGTGTCTGGCACTGCATAGATGCTCCGTAAGATGCTTTTGGAATTGAACTGTGTTGTGAATTGCATTTGGTGGCTGGGTTCATACTTGGATTGGCCAATAGATGCCAATGACTGTTATTTTCTCAAAATTATATTAAGTTCATTATTGATGCTCCCAGAGACAGTGGGGTCTTCTGATCTCTGAAGCCTGGCTCTGGTGTTGTTTTAACCTTCTAAACTCTTAAGTCTCTCCAGTAAACCCCCCCAGTCTGAAATGCCAGAATTCATGCCTTCATGGGGTGCTGATACCTACATTTTAAAGAATACAAAAAAAAATTTGAAAATAAAAAGTTCCCCAGAGGTTGTTGGAGGTTTTTTGTTTTGTTTGAATATATTTGGAAAGAAATGAGTTTATGATTTACTTCCTTTCTGATTTCTTCACCTTTGTTGTTGTTGATTTAATCTCACTACTTGTAGAAAAAGTTCCAGACATCACTCCCATGTGGAGAAATACCCAGATTGAAAGCCAACCCAACAAGGTATCTGGATGGTTTGAACAGAAACTTCCAGAGACTCTGGGGAAATGAGCTTTTTTCTGCTGGGTTGTAAGGCTACGTGGATGAGAGCCTGCAGATGTGGGAGTGTTGGCTAATTAACTAATTCACAAATATTTATCAAGTGACTTTTGTGTGCCTGCTACTGTTTTAGGCTCTGAGGAAGAATTATCTTCAGGGAGAATGATCTTTCCAGGGGCTGCGGCAGCACAGGATGATGAAAGGGAGGCTGCCACAGGGAAAGGATGAAAACAGATCCCAAATATTTGCTAAGAGGTCCACACTTTGAACTTAGACCACTGTGAAGCTGAATCTTGTGACACAGAAGGCAAAAGACAAAGTGCATTGGTAGCACCATGCAGGTATTAGCTAAATGATTTGGGTGCTTTGTTTTGTTTCTAAATTTTATTTATCTATTTATTTATTTATTTATTTATTTATTTATTTTTTTATTTATTTTTTGAGAGAGAGAGAGAGAGAGAGAAAGCATGAGCAGGGGGTGGAGCAGAGGGAGAGAGAGAAAGAGAGAGAATGAATCTCAAGTAGGCTCCACACTCGGTGCAGAGCCTCATGCAGGGCTTGATCTCAGGATCTTGCAATCGTGACCTGAACCAAAATCAAGAGTCCAA